>NC_079289.1:23767500-24095000 GCF_023638135.1 Falco biarmicus | reverse complement strand
GGCTGTTTTGAGCAGCTATTCTAGCTGCCAGGCAGGAGCCTGCCGTCATTAATCAAAGCCATACCCACGAGAAAGGACAGTAAGAAATTGTTTGAGGATATTTTAAACCAGAAACTATTTTTTATGTTTCCTCTTGAGTTCATCGAGTCTCTGCCCAGGCATGAAGCATCTCTTCTTTCTTTCCTTTCCCCTCTGTCACCCTGGTCCTGGGAGGGTGCTGGTAAGAGCAGAGATGGGTGCTCAGCTCCTGGGGCTCCAGGAGCTCAGGATACTTGACTCTCCCAACACTCTCGTGAAAAGTAGCAGAGTGAGGATTCAGGCACCTGGCACAGCATGTGGGGAGTCACTTGGTGGGTGCCTGCCCTTGGTCCCTTGCTGCAGTCTGTGGTGATGCCTTGTGCTCCAGACACCCCACTGTTACATGCAGGTGATTTACAACCCAGTGGGAGAGCATGGTGGCACTGCAGCCACCAGTTGCATGGGCCTGTCTCTTCCCCTGGCTCTGTCACCCTCCTCTCCCTCCATTTCAGCTCTGTGGGGTTCAGCCCAAAGAAATCCTTCAAGGTGAAGATCTCTTTGAAGGAGTCTGGAAAAATGACCCAGGACTTTTTCAGCTTCCCCCATAGATAGGCACCCCTGTAGAGCCCTCTCAAGAGTTCCTAGTCTTGCTGGAGGGCCAGCATCTTGGCTACAGGAGGCTTTCTGTATGCACTTTACCATCTAATATTTCTTTCAGAACTGTTTGCTCTGAATAAGGAGCTGCAACACGCTTACTGTGCCGGAGTGTGCTTCACCCACCAGCTACAGCTCACAGTGCATCACAGTCTTTGTGAAGACTGTAGGTGCTAAGGTGCGTTGCTAACTGAATAGGGTCAAACCTTCCCTAACTCTGGAGTTACTCTGTTTGCCTCCCCACGCCTGCCTCTTCCACCTCCCCCCCTGTTTTTAGCAGCATAGTCTGACCAAAGCATTTGGGAGACAGGCACAAGCAAGCCCTTGAGGGCAAGACGAAAGAGCAGGCAGGCGTATGTTCAGTCCCAGCTCACGTTCAGTCTGACCCTGACCCCACACATAGGTTTGGGCAAGGCACGCACAAGAAGATGCACATGAAGTCCTGGGCAGCACTGGCTGCCTTTGGCCAAAATGATGTGGTGGCCAGAGGGTAAACTGTGTGGTTCCTTTGATCTTTAGGGGTCTGGAGCAAAAGGTGTGCCCATCATGCCTGTGGGACAGAAGGGGCACCAGCACAAATATGCTGCCACCTTCCTTTCAGCTGCGCAGGAATAAGAGAGTTTACAGCTCTTGGGATCATCTCAAAGGTGTTCCCCATCTGCTCAGACATGTGCTGTGAGCGAGCCAGGAAGGGACTGTCTGTCTGTTGAAATTGCTTTTCTCTTCTAAGACAGCCAGACACAGGAGGGAGGAGAAAAGGAGCCTGATTAAGCTGCTGAGTGGGCAGCAGACCTGGTGGGACAGGAGGATCATCGTTTCCAGTCCCTGCTTCTGGGCTTCTTTAGGAGTTTCTCTTTGTATCGTTCCTTGTGAGCTCCTGCATTACCAAGGGGGACCTCAGCTGCTACTGATGTAAAGTCATGTGTTAGGGGCTCACAGAGGGCCTGTGGCAGAGGGAGAAACTGGAGACAGGTCCCCCACAGTGCCTGCGGAGCTGTCTGAGCAGAGCATCCTCTTGCCCAGCATCCCCTCATTTCCACCGCGAACCCAGCCACACAGGATATACCTTCTCATGGCTTGTGACAGCACACGTACAGACCTCTGCTTCCCAAAGGGTTAGTCATTCCCATCGGAATGACCCTTGACACAGCTGGCTGTGCTTTAGTTCCTACCCATGCAACACACTGCACAGCCCGGCACCAGGACACCCGCCCCAGTGCCATGTCTACACACCAGGGTGTTAAAAATCATAACAGTGAAACCAAAGGCTGTGCAGCACAAGTGCACAGGGCGGGAGGCAGGGAAGGGACCATGGTTTCTGTCGCCAGCAGGTAGCATTGCCACTCCCACTGCCTTGGCCAAGGAAATCAAGCAAAACTTCTTTTCTTTTCTTTCTTGTTTTTTTTTTTATGTGCAGGTGAGCCTAGAACTGCGAAGTCCTTGATAGGTAAATTTATAAAACATATTTGTGAAATGTGATTTTCTCTGAAAGGCCTGTTCATGCAAAACCTAATGAAGGAATGCTGCCCCCTTGAAAATAAAGGGCTGGGTGTGCAATATGCCAAGCATCCTTACATCCTCCTAACCTGAGGAGCTAAGGGCACTCAGTGCCCTGCATGAGGCCCTAAGAGGACCCAGTAACATCTCTTCTGCAGCATTTCTGAGTGCCTGTGAGGTGACAGAGAACCATGCTGGATGCTGATCACAGCTGGCTCGCCTGCCAGCTCCTGCATTTCACCCTGCGCTGCACAAGCCCCGCCTGAACAAAGCACTGCCCAGGGAAGACAAGTTGTGCCTCCAAAAGCAAAGTCAGTGAGTCAGCAAAATAAGGCTGACTAAGCACTTCCCATTAGATGCTGGACACCAAGAGCAAAAGCATCAATGACTTTGCGTTTATTAGGCAGAATCACTGAAGTGGCTACAAGCTAGCAGCCTTAGTACCCCATTGCTCTCTTTCAAATGCAACATCCTTACTAAGCTCAGGTGATAAAGATTTGGATTCCTCCCTTCCCACAGCAAAGCAGATTTATCTGGAAAAAGCATAAGCTTGTATATCCTGTCATTGCCACTTACATGTTTCTTCCACCACGTCAAAGGGTCAAGTATGTCATGTTTTGTACATACATTAATAACTGTTGTCTGTAGAGGAACTAGTTTTTCTCCTGGCTTTTAAAAAAAAGACCTTGAAAGGCGAAATGGAAAACCAGCCTTGGGTTGGCTCCAGTGGGTATTTATGACCACAGTATTGATGGTACAGAAGATTAGATGGCATTTGGAATCTCAGGCTCTTTTTTGCCTTTTTTTTTTTTTCCTGATCTGTTTCCTGGTAGGTGTGAAGATGGTTAGAAAAGCATGGGAGAAAAAAACAGGCTTGTGGCTGGGGCACCATCATTTCCTGATCTGGTTGCCAATTCTGTGTGACCTTGACTAGGTCACTCAGAGAGGAAAACAAGAAGGGAGTATCCACCACTTCTGTTTCTAGGTTTTTACAAGTTCAAGTCCAACTCCCTGCAACAGCAACCCTGAGTCAGGGTCATCCCCTGAGCTCTGAGGCCAGGTCCCAGAAATACCACAGTTTTCACTGAAGATGGTTGAGTGAGTTCTCCTTAGAGCTGATGGAAGGTGAATTGTCCCACCTATTTTGAGATGGGATGAAGTGCTCTCTGAAAGAACATTTTAGAAGACAGCTTCTCACCTTAGCTTAGCTGCCTAATTTTGAGATGGCTGAGGATGACTAGGATGAGTACTGGCCGTAACCTCCTCAGGACCTTGCTTTTGAATTGGGAATAACTGTCCCTTCTGCTGTCTTGTACCTTTCTATGTTAAGATATTCACAGAAAGGACCATTTCCTACAGCACAGTGTCAGGGACCTTGTTTCCAGGTAGATGCCAGATCAGGGAGGGCCAGCTTGACCCAGGAGAGCTGGGGCAGCTCCTGACACCCATGCTCAGGGATCACCCAGCACACTTGTGTACCTACTCAGGCACACACAGGCAGAGCTCTCCAGAGATATCTGGTGGCTCTTGACCACATGAAGCCTTTTGGTATATACCTGGTGGAATCACAAAGGTTTGGCCAGCACAGCTCCAGGAACTACACAAATGCAAGAACAGATAGTTACATCACTGGTAGGAGAGCAGCTATACTGGCTTGTAGGCCTGTACCTCAGCTGGGTGAGATCAGAGAGCTTATCGTCAACTCCCATCTTGGTGGCAAGGGCTGGGCAGCATGTTTGCATGGGCTCGCTGTGCCAGGGCTGAGGGTGCCTGTGCAGAAGGCTGGCTGCTGCACACAGCTCTGCCATGGCCGTGGAAACCCCCTCCCAATGGACGTCAAAAGGCACCCACAAATAACCACCTCCCAAGAGAATCCTAGAATGGTTTGGGTTGGAAGGCATCTTTAGAGGTCATCTTGTCCAACCCCGCTGCAATAAGCAGGGACATCTTCAACTTGATCAGGTTGCTCAGAGCCTCATCTAACCTGACCTTGAATGTTTCCAGGGATGGGGCATCTACCACCTCCCTGGACAAGAGGCCCCACTTCTCCACAGCTCAGCTTTCACATAATAAGTATGCCCTGCTGATAAAGAAAAATAAATTACTCTTTCAAAGACACCCTCTGGTTGTTGGGGGAGAGATAGAAGCATGAACACAGAGTCAGAGATCAGTCAGTTCCTGTGCACAGAGACTGTATTGATGGTCATGTTAAAAATACCCAGATGGCTGTAAGCCAGAAACCATTTTGTGCCTAAAACAGGATTTCATTTCCTTTTCCTTTCTTTTGTTTTTGTTCCATTTTTTCTGAAGGACTCTTTCTGTGGTTTACTATGTTGGCACTTTACACTTTGGTTGTCATGAGGCAAGGAGGGTTTTTAATCTGCTAAGATGATAACAATGTTTTTAATGGTATAATACAGACAGTCTCACAGGTACGATTCTGGTTCACTGCTGCAGAGCGTGCTGCACCGAGGAGCAGAAAACTTGGTGCATTGCCTCTCCCTCCAGCTCGGCATGGAGATGGTCTGTCCTGGGGAAGAACAAAGGGTTAAAAATCATATAATGCTAGAAAAGGTCAGGTTGGAAGGAGCTTCTGGAGATTACCTGATGTGGCTTTTCCTTGAAAGCAGGGCCTTAGACTGGACTTTCCAACTTGCGGAGCACCATGGTAGCCATGCAGTGCACCCTCTCCCATTTTTCAACATGTCTTTTGGACTGGGAGCACCAGAACTGGACCAGGCCCATGAACTGTGCAGACGAATGCAAGAATCCCATCCCCTGCTCTGCCAGCTGTGCTCTCCCTGGTTCAGCCCAGGAGAGGGTTTGCTTTTGCTGCTGCAAGGGTATGCTGCTGACTCAAATTTGGGAAGCTGCATTTCTGCTGCTCAAAAACGGTTTGGGAAGCTGATTTCAGGGACAGGTGCAGAGAAATATGAACGGATCTGTTTGGGACCATACATGTGCTGAATAATTGATATATACTGGGTCCAGCACTGTAGGATAATCTATACTGGATGCAACAAGAATGATGCAAAAGAAGCAGAGGAATATAAAGGCCTTTTGCCCAGGAGCTACAAGTATCTAAAATCGTCATCCAATAAGCTAAATCTTTCCTTCAAAGCAGCCAGTTGTATTTCAACATACAAATAAAATACAGTGTATTCCTCAAAATGAATATGATAATAATAAAATTTTTACCAACAGTCCCTAATTATCTTTTGGATATAATTTCACATAGCAAAATTTCAAGACATTTTGTGCAGAGAGCAGGTAGATCTTCTCTGGCCTAATGGTGGTCCTTTGTGAGAAGTGACAGCTAACTCCCTAATTAATCTTTGAAATGTCAGAGCCTGCTGGAAGTAATTGGGCCTGACGGTTCAAGGGCTAATTAACTTTAAACCTTTCATTTTCTCTTACTTCCTGCACAATTCTAGGTCACTTATTTACTTTTTTTTTCTCCCACATGTTTTTTAATGTATCAGAGTGTGTTCATATGTGCTTTTCTGGACATGAAGATCAAGACTGAAGATATTAAGTTGGGTGTGTGGCACCCTATGAATCCTTCTGGAGTATCTTGACTTCATGGGAGAAGAAAGCTGCCGTAAGCAGAGGGCTGGTCTCTGGGGAGCAGCTTGCTGTAGGAGACACTGGCTGCAGCCTCCTGGGACCTCCTGTTTGCTGGGAGGTATCAGCAGTATCTGGGAGCAGGGAGCAGGCGGTGTTCCTGAGGCTGGGCATCCTACGGAGTGGAGCCAGTGTCATTCATCATCATTGCCGTCCCAGCAAGACAGCAGGTAGCAGTTTTATGAGCCCCACGGCGCTGCGGTTTCACTGCTTAGCTTATGTGAGCAGCGTTATGTGTGCTACAACCTGCTGTCTCCGCTGGCCTCCTGCATCAGGTCTCCTGGGGCTGGTGTCCCATTTGTGTTTCTCTCTCTGCAGTCTCATTTGACCCTTGGCTGAAAAAAGATGAAGGATTTCTGCAGCAGAGGCTTGAAATTGCATTCCCTGCTGCCTGTACCCATTTTGAATGACCTTGTGGCTATTACAAGAAATGCATGAAAAGCCTTTTCTCTGGTTGACAGGCTCAGTCTCTAGTCATGCATGGATATAGAGCATGGCTTTGTGAAAGTAGCATGTGTGTAGACTCCCGAGCTGACCCCTGCATATCTTTGGTTTTCACATGGCAAATTTACAAGGATGAGTGAGGCAAAGACCTATTTGGGAGGCATTTCCCGCAGGCACACCTGAGCCAAGAGCCTTCAGCGTGGGGCTGTCTTCAGAGCCCCCAGCAGCAGGAGCCCAGCAGTGGGAGCAGTGTCCTGCACCAGCCCCTGACCTCTGCTGGCACTGAATGAGTCCCTGCTGGGTCTTGAGGATGGGGCAGCAGCATCCCTCCGCTGCCTCGATGCCAGCGAGGGAAGTCACAAATGCCAAATGATTTCAGTCTCTTTCTGCTTCGGGCACAACTGTGCTGATTACATATGCCTTTGGTGTAAAAAAGTACGAAGAACAGGAAGGCAAACCTATTAAATTGCAAACTATTTCGGGGAAAGAGAGGGTTTCCATCTGCCCAGGTCTGAGCACAACAAAGCTGTGATTCTGAGTGACTGAAGTTAAATGATGGCAGTGGCCATCTCCTCTTCAGCTGTAGCTTCAGACACACACAGCTCATACCTGAGCAGAAGGATCATCTGCTCTGGAGACCAGGGGCTGGAAAAGCTGTATCTGATTTCCTTGCTCTTTTTTTTGATCCTCATTTCCTCTCAGCTAGAGCTTTCTTACAGCTGCCGCATAACCCTCTCCAGACAACATCTAATCCGTCTGTCACAGATGTATCAAGATGTCCCTTGAGTGTGGCACCTAGTGATGACTGACAACTGTCATTAAGCGCTACTCCTCAAACGACAAGGCTCATTTCGCTAACAGGATTGCATAGATTCAGCCTGCAGTCTTGGAAGAAGAAAAAAAAAAGCCATATGTTCACACAGGATTTACATAATGTCTCCTTTTACGATCCCTATCATTTAGTAGCCCAACAAAATGAAGAACTTATGATGATACTAACCGTATATTTCATATATATTATTGTTGGCTTGCTTTTAAGTGCTCTGTCAAAGAAAAGAATGTTTGATCTTATTCAGGCTGTATTCTTTGACTTAATGTTATCGAAGTCAGTGCAAGTTGTCTGAGCCAACGAAATAGAGATGAAACATCAATGGAAAAGAGGCTTCTGAAAAGCTACTATCTTACCGTAAAGGGGGGCGGTGGTGGTGGAAAGCAAATATAATGAACTAGAGAGCAAATGGCAGCATGAATCCTTTCCATACAGACACTGCAATATTTCTTCTGCAGTTACGGCTTTTTTTGTTCATGCTCTTTTAGGAAGGCCATATGAAAGCCCTATTAATTTCAATTTTTCCTGGTCATCTTCCTATCCTGTGTTGAATGATGCCGTGATGACAACACTTCAACACCACCAAGTGACATCAGCTCTGCTATGAATTAAACTACTTATTCAAGTTAGAGAAGTCAGGGGGTCATCAGACACAGAAATACAATGTCAGAAGTAATAAGTCTTTTGTTCAGGCTAGAGAGGTTCCAGAAGTGTAAGGAAATCACCTCCGCCAGCTTCCCTTCCTCCGTGTTGCAAACAAGGCACATGGTGACATGGCAGGAGCCAGCTATGCTGAAGGAGGGGGAATGACTTTGAGCAAAGAGCCCAGAGTTTCTTCCCTCTGTTTGCATGGCTGAAGCTTACATTTATTGTTGCTTCAGTACGAACACCCTCCACCCCCTTGCCCTGGCTACCCTGCCTGGTGCTGGCAGCCAGGATAACCTGGAGCCTCTTTTCATGGGTAATGGAGCAACCCCACCCTGAGTGCTCGCACACAGCACCTTGTATGTTGGCGTTTTTCTGCCTCATGGCTGTATTCTTTGCCTCTGTGCACAAGCTGTAGCACATGCAAGGATAAAAATCAAGTGAGGGCTGTTTCTCTGTGAAGATGTTGGTATCAGGGCAGGATGTCCCTGGAGTAAAATAAAATCATTTGTTCTCCTTAGTGAGGTCCAGCTCTGACAAAAGCAAGAAGTCACTTCAAAACACACAGGTGCTTCTAGCAGCTGAGATTACTGCCCCAGGAATTTTGTAGGCTTTCGGGATTATTTTCGTCCCGACTCTTTCTGAAATACTGCTCACATTAAACCTTTGGGTTTAGCACAATTCTTCTGAAAGTAGTTGTTTCTCCACTCCCTGTCACTGGTGTGTTGGGAAGAATTAGGGGAAAGATGAGGGTGTCTGGGCTCCTGGCTGCAAGTGTGAATCCTGGCACACCGGTAAGTCCATCCAGATACAGATAACCATGCTTCGAGCTGGCTGTCAACAAATCAAACAAACCGGTGGCATCTTCACACGACAGAACTTTACGTGCACTGGAAATAACCAGGGAGGAGAGCAGCTACTTGTGGTCACGTATCTAGCAAGCATTGTGCCTGCAGGGATCTCTATCTGCGTATTGCTACTTTTTCTTTCTTCACTCTCCATCAAATCCGTGACGTCTGTTGCATCCACAAGCACAGTCAGACAATTTTTATTATGCTTTAAAAGCTGGAGCAGAGCAGTAGCATGCAGAAGTGAGTGGGACTGGTAACATTTACTCTGACCACTGCTGCCTTCCCCCTTTTATAGAACATTCCCAAAGGAGTGTAGGAATGGCGATGGACCTTCTGCTGCTGTCTTCAGAGAGAGAAATGGTTTTGCAGGCACTTACATTTTGGCGAATGGAAACCCCAGCATCACCTGTAGAGTGCCGTGTGCCCACTTTCTAGCGAGGGGCTCAGGCACTGGGCTTTTTCCTGCTATGAAGACAGATTTGTCCTTTCCCTCTTCTCCTGCACTCCAAGGACAAGCCTGAAGGTAACCAGAGAAGGCTTTCTCCTTCCCAGGCTGGAAGGCATTCAGAAACAGTGCTGGGAGCCAAAGCCAGCACATGGCTTCTCTGGGTATGAAGTGTAGAGTTCAACATTGGGGAGAAAATCCTTATGGGTTCCTGCGCCTGGGCCTCATTACAAAATTATTTCATTTTCTGCTTTGTGTGTGTTTAGATTTTTAAAAGGCACAAGAATTTTCTGGTTTCAAAGTGAGAAGCAGTAAATACACTGGTACCAGAACTGGCTTTTCAGTGTTTCTTAATGTCTTTATTTTTGAGCAGAGTATTTTAGCTCCTGTATAAGGAGACGCTGCTAGCTTTTGCTGTATGGGATGTGCACGCGACTCGGGTCTCTGTGCCTTTCCCCTGACTTTGCTGTGTATAGATGAGACCGTTATTTCCACCATGTACAAGTAAAAGCACATTGGCAGCACGGGTGTTTGCGGTGATTAATGCTGGAAAGGTTAGGCATGGATCCTTTGTTGAGATATCACTGTGCTCTAGCAAGGATGGCTTTGCTACCTCGTGCAAAGTGGTTTGTTGTTCTAATATTGTGAAGGTTGTTTTATCCAGATGTGCTCACCAGAATCACTTAGGCATTCTGTTGTTCTCAGCCCAAGGCTCCACATTGCTCAGCGTGCAGCTGGAGGGAGTATTTTTCTTTCCTTGCATATCAGCAGAGCAAGAGTGCTCAGCAGCAGGAGCCACATCTCAGCTGAGAGGCAACCACTTTCTAAAACTGCTCTGGTGTGACATGAAGAGCTTGGATTTTTTTGGAAAAGAAACATTAAACTCTGCTGGGGTACCTGGAGCCATTCATTTTATTTTAAGATTAAAAATTTAAGGTTGGGATTCCTATCACCTAAACTTAGCTTTTCGGGAGTCAGACATCTGATCTAAGCTAGCCATGTTGGCTGCCTGTCTGGTCAGGGGAGAGATGGGTTGCCAAAACACGGTTCATCCCTCCAAAGACATCTGCCAGTCTAGATGGAGTGGCTTGCTCTCTGCTCTTGCCTTTCTTTGTAGTTTATTTGAATCTTAAGGTAAACACCAACCTTTCAGATGGCTTTGAGGGGAATCCACTTCTAAGTGTTCAAAGCCGCTGTGAAGGACTTCTCTCTGAATTGAGGGATTCATATTTTCTCCCTGAGATTATGTTGTTGGGGTGGGTGTTTTTGACCAGCATGCTTGCAACAAATGTGAAACTTGTTAAGAAATTAACAGATGGGGCTCTCTTCTGGCTTGGTTTGTTTTTTTCAAATGTACGTCAGTATTTTCCGAGGGAGGTGTTTGATCTGAGACAGGCTTGTATGTCAGAAAGGGTTTGTACTGACCCCTCAGAAAACAGAATTCTGGTTCCCCCTTGGCAAAGAGAGGGTGGTCACAGAGCTGAGAGCGGAAGGATAAAAGAACAGGACTCTTGGAGTCTCCCATTTGCTAATGAAACAAGCCTACTCAATACTTAATTTGGTAGATTAACAAAAGATGCTATCCCTGCAGAGTTGGAAACAAGTTTCATTATGCCATGTCTTTAAAATTGCCAACAAGTCTCTACAGGACCTAATTTAACACATTCATTTGCTCACAAAAGTGCTTGAAAAGCAACAAACCCGTCCTGTACAAGGACAAAGAAACTCTCTATTCCCATACTTTGTCGAGCTGAACCAATCATAACAGCAACTGTGTCCTTCTCTGTTTTATTTGCACATGTATATCTGATTTGTACGATGGGTGAGAGTACCCATAAAACTTCCCTGGGGCCCCACACTGCTTTGGACTCTTAACTAAAATGCCCCAAATGCCTTTCACTAGAAGACCCCACCAAACATACCAATTACTTCTACAACAACCCAAAACACCCAGAGTGTCAAGCTCCAGCTAACAGCACTCGCAGGCAGGGGATTAGGGGAAAAAGAAACAACTGGGTTTACTCATGTACACACACACATGTACTTTTATAAATACATATTTTGAAATATGTATGTTTTTCTGTGTTCACCTATCTGATCAATACTTTTCTTTGACTTCTCTAAGAGCTGCTGTTCCCCAGTAGGAGGAAGTGGACGCCTGGACTTGCTTGGGAGAAATTATCTGTGACAAGAGCATCCATCACACATTACTCCACCTTACACAAATTCCCTGACAGTGAGCCAAGGTCACAAGCAGGAAGAAACTGCCCCATGGGACTCCTGACAGATCTAGTCACCTGCTGTGTGAGAAAAGGGCAAGAAGTGATAGAGTCCCTGTTCTCCACAGCTGCAAAGCCAGCACTCAGTCTGGAAAGAGAAAACAGGGCTGAACCCAGACCTGCCACACTACGGACCTTACAAGCAGAAACCATGCTGAAACATCTAAGATGAACTGAAGCCAACCACTTGAGTTTGACATTTAGACCAGACCACCTGAATAGCTCACTAATCTCCTGATTTTAGTTGCCAGAGCAGGTGCTTAAGCCTGATCTCCAAGGTCACAGTGTGCATGACCCAAGGGCTGCCTCAGGCCCACAGGGAGAAGATGTCTTCTCCCTACCCTTGTCCAGTGGAAGTCAGCCCCATGCGCAGTGCAAGCGATATAGGCTTTCCCAGGAGACAATGGATCCCCTCACAGGGATCTCCCCCACAGGCCAGTAAAATACTACAGGCTGTGCTTCATTTCCACACATAAACAGCCCAGGATTAGTGACGTTCTTGGGATTAAGCATGTGCAAAAATACTGCACCAGAAGAAGGAAAGAAAGAGTATGAGAATTAAGGCCAGTGATGAGGAGACAGATGCACACTCTGCTAACTGCTTAATGCAAACAAGATATTGAGGACAAGATTAAACACATGCTGCCTGAACTATTCAGCTACTTGTTCATCAACCTGTAAAACATCAAGTCAAATCCTGTTAAACTAATTGGAAAATATTTTTGAAATGGGAAAACCACTCCCATCTTTTTAATTTTTTCTAATAATTTCTCAGTCTATAGAGACCTTGTCTCTACCACCACTTCAAGTGCTTATTTATATTTGCTAGCATGTAAACCCATTTTAAGAAATCACCTGTCTTTAGATTAGAGGGCTGAATGAAAGGCTTAAATGCCAAAGAAATCAGCACATTCATTTACTTGTCAGCATTGCCTGATAAAGTGATCCTGTAATGCATCACTCGGATGCTCATTACTGAGAAAGAATGGCATTGCAGTTAGTGAAATGAGACTGAATCTAATGATGCATGCCAGCAGCAAAAAAGAAAATTGCTTTGCAAAAGAATTTATAAACAAACTGCTTAAATTATTTCCTCAACCAGTACAGTGTCCAGTGTTGTCCACCTTTCCTCCTTGTTACTCTTGATACAGGTTGCTACAGGCTGTTGTTTATTTAAGGGTTCAACTGCAGAAAAGGGACAACAAATGTGGAAAAAAAAAAAGCTTACCACTTTGCATGTAAAAGTTCAAATTCTACAAAATATCACCAATGGCTTAGAAAATACAGAAAATGCAACAGTTGCTTTCGTGGGTTCTTGTGTAATTTCAGGAGGGCACACACTGCTGCCCTGGCTCACCAGGCAAGGAAGTGATGGTTTGGTGCTGGTGGGACTATGGCAAACACATGATGCTCAACTCTGCCCTAATCTTTCAGCTCTGTACCTGTATTAGTACCTGGGCAACACATAAGGACGAAGCCAAAACCAGATGTAAGAATGGGCAGAGCAGTGTTGGTAAATGGCTGTGTTTTGATGAGAATGTATTGCCTTAGTCCCCAGGTTTATGAATTGTTTAACTACGTGTTCCTCTTTATTGCTCTTCTTCATCCTAGAGGCTGTGAGCTACTCTAACTTGATACTCTTGCATTTCTACACTCACACTATTTTTCTCATGTCTTTTTTAACCTGACTCATATTTGCAACATTCTAGGTTCGGATGTGATTAAGAGTTACCAGATGGTATTACTGGAGTTGGTTTTGCTGATCTTATTTAAACTGACTTGTTTAAGACCAGTTCCTTCCTGAAGAAATGTTTATGGCTAAGTGTGATATGCTGCCAGCCTCAGTTGTGGAGAGGCTGATGAATAAAACCTATTTTGTTTAAATGAGGGTTTTTTTCAAGACTGATGTGTGGATTCTGCCTGTTGGTTACATCCATGCAAGCAAGCAGCCAGGAGCCTTGTGAATCCAAAATCAATCTGTGGAGAAGTTTGCCTATATTATTAAATTTTCTGGGATCCTAGAAAGAATTGTACAGGTCTGATATCTTTGGGAGCTGGAAAAGTCAAAGCAGTGTGAGAGCTCTGCAGGATCACTGACAGCCTATAGAAATGCGCTGCTTTGAAATTCAGTTCTTTATCAAAGGGTTTGTGAGCATATATTGCCTTTGAAAGCTAAAATGGAAATGCATTTCTTGTTTCATCATGCTACACACAGTAATCAGGAATAGAACAATTCAGTCTGATGACAGTTTTCATTCCTTTTCTTTTACGGGGGGAAAAAAAATACTGAATAGCTTTTTATTTTCCAGTACTTGCCTTGTTCCTCTAATGTACAGCTTTCACCCACTGTTTCAACTGCCACTTATATACTTTCTAAAGCACAGGAAAATTAGTTTTTCATACAAAAGGGAAGAGGTGTTTCATAAATAAGGAAAAGCAGGAGCTCACTTTTACTGCAGTCATTTGTCACAGAAAGGGCAGGGAAAGTGAACAAGATCTTTGTTTGGTGGCATTTTTAATACTCTTGAAAACACTTTGTAATATTCTGTGTAAGCAGTCTCTGTTTAAGAACTACCTTTTGCTGCATCTACAAAGAAATCTGCAACAGTGAACTAGAAAGGATACATGCTACGTGCCATATTAAAGCTATGAAGAAAAAGAGATCTAAACATGTTTTCTTCAAGTTTCCATGTCCTCTTCTTGTTCTCTTTCAACAAGCCTTTAACGATCAGCTCCCTCACTGGGTCCTTGGTGTCCTACATGAGGATCCTTCTGGAAAAATGAAAGGTTTTCAGACCTGATGCTACTCTCACCTGGGTAGTGGGACTCTGCCTGTATAGTTTAATAGCAGCCAGGCTGCGCCCCAAGGATCTGATGTGGCAGACTCCAGAGCTGTGATCGCTGAGTAGCCTCATTTAGCAAAACAGCCAGCCCATAACCTTCTCACCTTTCTCAGGAGAGCACTGAGGTGTTTTAAGTGATGCCATGATTGTAACGCTTCCAAAGTTACTTCATCATTCATCAGCTTGAAAACTGAGTTAATTAAGTGACAATAGCAAGTTTTGTGCTGCAAAGGAAACAAAAGAAGAACATTTTCTTGCCTCCAGGTGATTATTATTTAAGCCTTGATGCTGCCAAAGTGAATGTACCTGCTTAAGTACGTAACTAGCTCTGCTTGCTGTTAAGTAATTTATTCAGCCTGTGCCCACTGACTCCAGCCATGGCAGCACCACTTTCATGCTGATGATCCTGCATAAATGTTTGCAGCATCGCTGGTGTCAGACCTCAGCACTTTGGAGCATGAACAATGCCAGGGTCTGGGTGGGTTTGTGGAGAACAGCCCTGAGCAACAAATCATGGTTAACTTCCCAGCTAAGCAGTGTGTGGAGCTGAAAACACCATCTTGGTGAGGAGAAGCGGAAAAGACCGGAGAGAGATTCACCATGGTTATCTTCAGCTGTATAAAAATTAAGCAAATAGTTTAAACTAATTGTATAGGCTTTCTAAACAGTCAACAGAGTGAAGTTAACTGCCTCCTCGAAGATGTCAAGGTGGTGGACATTCCTTGCTCCACTGATAACAGCTGGGGATGGACAAACAGCTTAGATAAGCTATCCAATATTTTGAGAGGACTAAATTTAAGTAAGTTGAATCTCACACTTAGCATCTGATAAAGGGAATCTGAAAATGTAGCATAAGGTTTTGCACGTGGACAAACATTGACCCTATTGCTTCTCATTCATTTGTTGCACCCACAGCTGGCACCCACGACACCAGCCCATTGCCAATGACAGATGTAACGGAAGCGAGTAGTGAGACTGATGTCTGACAAATTCTCTGTTAATTTAACCTTTAATTACAATCATTTTAATAAATTAATAAAACTAAAATTTACAAAAACTAATAAAGCTCTTTAACAGCAACTACACATACATTGAAGCAATGCAGATGTGGTAAAACCTGTCCCCTCAGTCTTTCAGATTCTGTTGCTCTCTTGCTGACAGTAAACCAATTAGCTGGTTTTTAGTGCTGGCTATTTTGGGAGCAGTCGCCTACACTACACAAACACCTATTACTGTCCACATAGGCTTTGGGACTGGCATGAGAAAGGGAGGCTAGGATTAAATGAGGCCCTTTTGGGTGTTATGGTCATGATGAGCGAAAGTGAAAATAAAGAAAAAAATCAATACCAACACTGGCAGCATTCAGGAGCCAGGTGACTTGTAAGCTTGGAAGTAACATGGAATTCAGGCTCCTATTAATTTGCCCAGTCCCCCTCTCACCTTATCGTAAACCAAGAGTCATTCAGATTACGTCAATGGAGTCAAACTCATATAAAATAACTTTAAGATCTCAATGCAAGCCAAAGTCTCTCTGTTAAAAAAAGTATTCCTATATGTAAGACTCCATTCCCCAGAGCTATTTTTTCTGTATTTTCCCCTTTAAATCTGAAAGAAAGGCGACCATTCAGCAAAACAAAAAGCAGTTATTCAGTGTTTCATATACTGACAACATTCATCCTCAGGAAGTCTTTGTCGATTGTGCCTCACATGTATAGTAATAAAGTAAAAGAAACACAAGACTGTGATGTCTCCATATCCTATAGATGACATGATACTATTGTCCCGTTATGTTTAAACAATGTGCCACCACTCATGGAGAGTGTCCCCAACAACAGTAACCAGTTACCAGAGAGGTCAAGCAACCTCTTTAGCCAATTAAAAATAGCATTTCTAGACACTGCTTCATTCACATATTGTTTCTGGTTTGAAGACTAATGAATGATAGAAAATAAGGCAGATGAAATGTTATATTATATTGACATAATGTATGTAAACAACAATTATCTCCTCAGCGCAAATTCCGAGATGGGTTTTTGTTTCAGTTCAAGTAGCACACAATTAGATTTGAGTGTAATCTATCTGAGTGCTACAGTTAATTTAAAAAATATTCAGAGAATTAAGATGCATATGTGCATATAGATTTAGAGCCTATATAAACCTATGTTTATGTATATATATATATACACACACACATATGCATGTAAGTAACAGCCTTAAATTCCAGACATATGAAGCACCTTAAACTAAAAATCTTGAAGAGTTCTAACATAGTGTAGTAACAGACAGGAAAATCGAATGAGTAAGAATGATTTCTTACTTCAATTTAGTATTTTTAGTACTAATCTTATAAATAGTAAATATGAGTTACAATGGAGCTCACTAATATTTAGCTGCCCACTGGAGGCCCTTACAGTAAAGAAAAATAAATATAAATGAACGTAGCCACCTGATAATGTGAAAAATAACCTGCTGTTGTCAGCAGGACAGAGGGATGATAAAACACAGCCAGTACTCCAGGGTCTCTGCAGAATTTGGCTCTTCGTAGGTAACAGTGTACACTCAGCCTCGGGCTACAGTGGCTCCTGTAAGGCTTAAATGAAGGCTGGGATCCTGGTAGCACCAACAAGCAATTTGAGCTTTAGCTTTTGTGTTTTACAGTTTTACAAAGCCATGTTCCTTCTACATCTTTGGTCAGACTGAGAGTGATTTCTGGTGTTCTTTTACTGTCCTCTCTTGAACACTGTCTTTGTACTTTTCTTTAATTATTTTCTAGGCAATTTCTTTTGCAATGTTGAGTTTTGCAACAGCCATTCCCCAAAGTCACAGATTCTTGTTCCTTTTCCTGCAGAGCTGTCATTTAGTTTGATATGGCACTTTGGGGGATCTTTGACCTCCCTCTTCTCTGGCAAATTTTAATATTTTTTGCCACCACAACCCTTATGACCAGTTGTATAGGATTTTTTAATTTCCACATATTTGATTTCCTGATACTAAAGAACACTTTACTGCTATGTTTTGTAAATCCTTTGCTAAATTAAAGTTTCAAGTTCAGAGCTTGAGCGTTATTTCAATGTTTCCCTTAGTTCCTCCTCGCTGCCAGGAAGCTGATCCAGGATGGATGCTTCTCTGCTAAAACTTCCTCTTCTTGTTTCTTATCTATTATAAAATAAGGAACTTCAGCTTCTTCCAGTTATTTTCAGGGTTATTTTTCTGTACGGACTGGACAGATGTATCTGTTAATTCCTAGATGTACAGAGAGTTAAACCACCTCAAGAATGCTGGTGGTTTGAGCACTCTCTGAGAGGCCCGCGATCTTCCTGTTCTTAGTCATGTTATTCTCTCCTCCTTATTCCACCTTTGTACCCTCCTCTATCAATCTTCACCCCTGCTCTTAGGAGCTCCCTGATATAACGTATAACATCAGCAACCGTACCACCATGTCGTATCTCTGCTACACCCATTAGATTGGCAGAGCATGCCTGCTGCCTGGTTCAGCTGTGTCAGGAAGGTCAGGAATAACCTCTGGCGTTCAGTATCGCTTGGTTGTTTCTTGTTGTCTCGTATTTGCACACAGGTACTGCAGATGTGAGGGGACAAATAAAACCTTGAAGGATATTGGCACATTCCGGGGCATGATGTGAGTTGTTTTAAATAGCTGTGCATTTTTATTCTCTGGCAAGATCGGTATGACGAGAAACTTCACATAAAAAGTAAATAAATAAACCATGATTCTGGCTGGCAGTGTATATCATAAACTCTACAAAACCTCAGAGGTCCTTTTGTTGCCTTCCTGCTGGCTCTGAGGCAGGTGAGAATCACAAAACACTATTCCCAGAAGCCTGCTGACATCAATAGAGAGGCTAGTAGGACCCACATGCTGGTTTGGCTTGACACAGAAGCAGCAAGCAGGCAAAAATCAATGCTTTTCCAGAGGGAAAGGAACTAGTTTAGTATGAAAAAATATCTGAAAACACAAAATCGGAGGTTTTCCCAGAGGTCAGCACAAGAAACTGACAGTGCATGGGAGCAGACAGGGGGTGGCAAGGGTGCTGCAGGATCCAGCCCTCATTTCCAGTGCAGCTTTTTGCCTGAACGCTCCCTTCTAAGGGACCTGAATTCAACAGGACTGAGTCACACAGAGTTAAATGCAAACATGGCTCTTTAAGAGTTAAAAAAAATGGCCACGTGTTTCTACAAAGGTATTAAAAGTATCCTGTTGACTAACCTGGTGTGTTCCTTTCTGCCCTGGATATCTTGCCTCTGTGGCTGCCAAAGAGGTAAAGAATCTCGATCTGTCCCACAGCCAAACTCTGGAGAATTAAACCCTTTGTCTCAGGAGCCTTTCACCTTCTCAGGCTGCTCTGAAAATCTGGAGAGAAATCAGAAGCAATGGATGTTCTTGCCCGATAAAAAGTTTCACGGTGGTGTGTTCCTTCTCTTGAAGATGCTCCTGTTCACAGCCTGCCTCAAAAGGAAAACACTGGAGTATGGGGTGGAAAGCTTTTAATCTTGGTCTTGGAGCACAGGTTCGACGTGGTTTCCAACCCCAGCAATAACAACTGTCGGAAGGGAGTGCTGCTCTTTTGAAAAAAGGCAATAGATCTTACATGCTATTGATGGGTTTCTGCTGTTAAGGCTATAAAAGACATAAAGTTTTGTGCTTCAGGGCATAAACCAGCCTCTCCAGCAGCCTTGGCAGCAGTGGAAACTTAGCAAATAAGAAGATTATAACGTGATTGTCCATTGTGGGGGTTTGTGTGTCTGAAGCATTCGATGCTGGCTACTGCTGGAGACAGGATATCACATTGGCTGGACTACTAATCTGATTTAGAATAACAGACCTTTTATTCCTATTAAGCATGTCTCAGTACCGAGTCAGGTTTCAACTAGTACTGATGGCCATGAAACACTAAAACCGCAGCCCAATCTACACGTAGATACCTGGCACAATTCTTCTCACACGGAACACAGTGCAGCAAAATTCTACTTGCTTACTTATTTACTCATGCCATGTCACATTTTTCAAATGAGGAGCAAAATATCAGTCATATACTTCAGCATTTTCCGCCATAAATTGCCAAAGTAATGATGATAAATGATTTTGTACCTGGACGGCTAAGTTTGCATAACAGTTCTGCAAGGGAGACTTAATGGAAATAAGATCTGTGCATCTGAGTACAGGATTAGGTCCCAAAAGTGGAAGAGCCTTATTAGCTCTCAGTGTTGCTAGCACTCCTCTCAAACAGCACTTCCCTTTTTGCTTGATCCTTGGATGTGGGAAAGATTTGTTTTCAGATGTGTATGCCTGTAGCACTTGCTCAGGGTTTATCTGCAAGCTGATCCCAGAGTCAGCCTGCAGTTATGCTTTTGCAGGGTCCCTTGTTCCAGCTGACTACTGCTGACCACAACTCTCACTTCCTCTCCGTGTGAATGTGAAATGAATACTATCATAACAGTCTTTCTTAATACTTGCCAAAGAGAAAAGATCATTTTCTGTTCTATGTTTGACCATACTGCGTTTCAAATACACGACCTCACCTCTACAAAACCAGTGGGATTTACCCCTACCCATCATACATAGCACAGGATCATTGCGTACCTCTTTTCATTCATTTGCCCAGCACACAATCAACTTAAAATGAACTCCAGCATGTAGTGTGCTGGACCCTCCATTCGTGTTGGATCATCACAGCTGAAAGCCAGGGGGAAAAAATCATGCAAATCTGATATAAATGTCAACTGTTGAGTAAACTCAGCACTACGAACCTTTCAGGACAGAAACTGTTATGTGGTTTTACTGTGCTGTGCCTAATACAGTGGCATTCTGGCCTGAAGTCATAATGGTAAATTTAAATAAGTAGTAATAATAATAATAAAGGTAATTCTTCATGCTATCTCTTGGACAGCACAGCTGTGTGTCAAAGAGAGGAGCTGATCCTTCTTTATACAACACTCGTCAGAGTAGTGACCAACTCAAGTGCGTACACAAAGTAGCAAGAACAGTGCCCTGATTCCTTCTGTACCACATTGCTTCAACAAAGGAGTGCACCATCATTCCTTTTAATAAAGTGTTAAACTAGAAGCAAAAAAGAAAAAAACATAGAATCATGCTGGTTTAGGCTGTATGCGTTCTGTATTCTTTCCTATGGTTATGTCCTATGGATGTGCTTATCTTCTGCACCACAGATGAGCTCATCCATCTAAATAATTTAAAAGAGCCATCTCCAATGCAGTGGATGTGCCCTGCTGCTGCCTGCTTGCCTTGCTGACCCCTCATCCAGTTTGCCTGTGTTTGTTAGTGTCCTTACTTGCCTGACTTGCTCGGGCACCTGAACTCCTTGATACCTAGTCGAAGGGCATTTCCACATAAACTTTGGCAATTCACCCCACCAGCCGTGAACAATTGCAAAGGCCTGCTGTCTGCCCTGCTTCCTCATAGCAGAGGAGGTGGGAAGGGCCATGCACCTCAGCTGCTGCAGTGCAGCCAAGGACATGATTTTGAATTGCCACCAGTTTCAGTTTACACGAGGACACAGCTGTAAGCTGCAGTGCCTGAAAAGCAGTCATGATGCCTATCTTCTTGCCCTTAGTACACGAGTGCTAGCAGGAAGGGTATGGGCATGGCACCTCCTAAATTACCCTGAGATCACCTCGAGGCACCTGTTCAGGGCTGTAGTCTGCATGGAGTAAAGGACTGGTCTGCAGGATGGCCGTGGAGCAGGTCTCAAGAGCCTGTTTGCATTTCAGCTGTTGCATGTAAGGTGGTTTTTTTGTTTGGTTGGGTTTTTTTGTTTCTGCTTTTTTTTTTTTTTTCCAGGGAAATCCCCACATTAATAACATTCTAAGTATAAAGTCTATTCAGCAAGATCTATTTATAATTCTTCAGTCTGTCATTAATTTAACCAGAAAGTTTCCTATGTGCCCAGGAACACATATTATTTGGGAAGGAGAACCATCTTTCAGGGTTCATCTCTTGGACCTTATTTATGAGTATTATTATTTAGATGCTTTATGAAAGTAAAGAAAGAAGAAAATAAAAAAGAACGAGGAACCCTTGCACTTTCTCTGTCCCTCAAGGATATTCAATTGGAGAAAAGGTAAGAAGTGCTTCAGCAATTTGCTATTACTGCCATAAACACAAGCCTTTTTATCCCACTGGTGGCTAGAAGATCTGACTGAGATTGGGGATGATGATATAAGGTACTACAAAAACATTTATTGGAGGAGAGTCACAGTCACAGCATCATTTGGGTTGAAAGGGACCCCTGGAGGTCATCTAGTCCAACCCCCGGCTCAAGTAGAGTCAGCCAGTGCAGGTTGTCCATGACCTTGCCCAGTTGGGTTTTGAGTATCTCCACAGACAGCGGCTCCACAACCTCTCTGGGAAACCTGTGCCAGTATTTGGTCACCCTCACAGTAAAAGAAGTATTTTCTCATGTTCACTGGTTTTTACCTTGTCCCCATTGCTTCATTCTGTCAGTGGGCACCACTGAGAAGAGCCTGGCTCTCTCTTCTTCATTCCCTCCCACCAGGCACTTACACTGATGAAATCCCTCCAAGACTTCTCTTTGTGGGGCCAAACAGTCCCAGCTCTCAGCCTCTCCTCCTGTGAGAGATGCCCCAGCCACTGCCTCCCAAAAACGTACCATCTAAGCAGACTAGGGTGATAAGGCAGGGAGTGCCTGAAGTCACACAGTGTGTGACAGCACAGGATCCTCACAGAGGCCCTGTGCATGTGGGCCGCTTCTGCTGGCTCCCAACTCTTCTCCCAGGCATCAGACAGGGCTGCTTGCTGTCAGGTCTGTTTTCCGAGGTTGGTAGCTTTGTGCTGCTTTGGAGCAGAGTATAAAGAAAAGAATTATAACCTCTGCAAGGGACGGTAGCTTGCCAGGGGTTGCATTTGCTGCCTGAAGTCCTAAAGAGGAAAGGCACCCTCAAACTTTTAGTACTAAAGGGAACAACTCTGTCTTAATTTCCTGTGGTTTTACATGAGATCTGTCCCTGAAGGAACCAGGCTGCATCTGTCACAAGCTCCAACTACTTGGTTTTCTTAATTTTATTTTTTTTTCTTGGACAGTTTTACATTATGGGCATATGAACGTGTTCCTCCATAGTCCTCTCAAAAGCCCTACTCACTTCTTCAATAGAGCTGCACCTTGTGTAGGATTTTTTTGTATCTCCAAGATGGGATGCATATTTTTATCACAGCCCTTATTGAATGCTGGTATCTGGGAGCAGCCTGGAATAAGGGATAAAATAGCGATTACACACACCACTTCAGAGGATGGGGGTCCCTGACAACCACGCAGCCCTTTGGGCAGTGGGATGGCTTCTGAAGGGGGCATCTCACATGCTAAGGGCCTTTTTCCAGACACTTCCAAGTTGGAAGTCATCATTTTCACCCTGAATCTCAGAGGAGCTTTTTTCATTAATGAAACTACACAGTTTTGGGGGGGAACACCACCACCACCCAAGAAGAACTTTGACAGAGCTTTTTTCATTAATGAAACTACACAGTTTGAGGGGGAACAACAACAACAACAACAAAACAACCCAAGAAGAACCTTGAGATTTTAAACTCTAAACCCCAAATGTAACAGTTGAGGAATACAAAGAACAGACGTACAGGCCCAGACTTGCAGATCTGGGGGTGCAAGAAGGAAAAAAAAAAAAAAGAAAACAGTAAAATAAAAAAATTCTTTTTTTCTTTTTTGGAGGCCGTCCGAGAGTCCGGCACAGGCCCACACGCTGGGAACGGGATCCATGGAGGAAGGGCTGCCAGGGGAGCCCCAAACGCCCTGAGGAAGCCGCAGCCGCCCTTGGGAGAACGACGATTTATGTCTGCGGTAACTCGCCCGGGTGGCGGCGGCAGCAGGGGGGACTCCGCGCGCGCCTCTGCCGCCAGCGCGGGGAAGCGGCGCCCGGGCCCCGCCGGTGCCGCCAGGCGAGCGGGGAGCGCCCCGAGGGCGAGGGGGGCCCCGCACGGCGCCAGCCGCTTCCCCGCGCTGGCAACGGTTGCTGCGGGGCGGGGCCGCGGCGGGGAGGCGGGGCCAGGCCCCGCGCCTCTCGGCAGCCTACAAGCCCCATGGTGCCGCGCGGCGCGGCGGCGCGTGACGCGGCGGGGGGGTGTGGGGGGGGTCCGTCGCTCCCCCGCCGTGTCCCCTCTCTCGGCTCGGCAGACGCCATGTTGGTTTGAGCCGAAGATGACAGGGGGCGGCTGCGGGCGAGGATCGCGCTGAGGACCGGCAGCTCCGGCTCGCAGCGGGGCGAGGCGGCGCGGGCGGCGGGGGAGGGGGAGCGCCCGGAACCGCCGGAGGACGACTCGGGGGAGGGAGGGCGGGCTGAGGCGGCGGCGGCGGCGATGCGAGCGGAGACCTGAGACTGCGGGAGGCGGCCGCCGTTGAACGCCCCCCGGTCCCTGCCGAGTGCTGTCGCCGCCGAAGCGCCGCGGGGGAGGGCTTTCCCCTCCGGCCGCCCCTCAGGCAGCCCTCCCCGGCCCGTCTCCCCGGCAGACGCTGTTGAATGTCGCACACCGCCTAGGGGGGGCCCGAAGCCCGACGTCCTCCCCAGCGGCCCCGAGCCCACCCCGGCCCTCCCGATTCCCTGCCCCGCAGCCGAGGGCAGGAGCGAGGTCTTGCCTGCCTGCCTGCCTGCGCGCCCGGGTCGCCTGCGCTGACTGAGGAGGTGACTTGGACGCACCATTATCCCGTGAATCATCCCGTCGTCATTTGTCAAGGCTGGGAGAGAAGGAAGAGGGAGAGAGGGGGGAAAAAGCCCGCACGCAGCTCATGTGGCGGTGTAGTCCTGCCTGGTCTACCTGGCACCGCTGGTGCTGCTGCCGCCGCCGCCGCTGACAGGGATCTGCTGCCATCTCTGGTCTCCCGCCGGCTCCTCCGGTGCAGCCCCGGCACCGCTTGCCCCTGGATATTCCTTCACCTCAACCGGCCGCCTTCCCCGCTGCACATCGGGCACCGCTTTTTCGTAGGGAACGTGGAAGTTGCTGCCTCCGACATTGACACTGGTTTTGCTTCTTGAAGATCTGCGACGGGCTCTTGGTGCTTTTTTTTTTTTTTTTGTTAAGTTGATTTTAAGCCATTTAGGGTAACATCAAGATGTCCAGCAGCGTTCCAGCTGATATGGTAAGTCTTATACGCCTTATTTAATAGTATTATTATGGTATAACGTATATTCCAACCTGTTTTGGCAGAGAAGATGGAAAGAAGAGGGGCGTGGGTGAAAAAAAAAAAAAAGGGTCTCGGGTACATGTATTTAAGGAACAAAAAGTTCCCAATTAATAACACCACACGCACACCACCCAGCCCCCCCCCCCCCCCCCCCCCGCCCCAGATGCTCGTTTTGTTTTAGCTTTTTGGTAGCGGAGAGGGAAATCTGCAGCGTTGCCTTCTGTGTAGCAAGGCAAGGGGGGATAGCTGCTTCCTCTTACCTATGGCAGTAATACCTGACTGCTCTTGCTTATTTGGCGTAGCGCTGCTGCTCAGCTCTTGTGGAGCATTTTGGGGGGGAAGATAAAGTAGAGCATTCAGAATGGTTTACTCGAGCCATTTTTTCCTTTTTTTTTCCTTTTTTTTTTTTTCTTCTTTCTAAACCAGCTGAAATTTAGTCTCAGCCTCCTTCCTTTTCTTTCAAACTTCGGTTGTTTCTTACTGACACTTTGTCTTCCGATGTTGATGGGAACTTAATCTCTTCACTTGCTGCCGGGTCAAGAGCGAAAGAGAAATTCTCATGCACTTATTTACATGGCGAGGTCTTTTGTGCACTAGCTGCAATCTGGACATTTTTCAAGGGCACTCCTAGTACTTCTTATGGCGGACTTCAGCGTGTATTGGATACTCGGCTCGGTACATTTAAAATAGGAAGGTATAGCAGGGTATGCGGAGGGGGGATGAAGCTGGTCTGCTAGGTAATCTTTCGTTCAGCATGACTTTCCTCGTTTGTATATATTTCCATAAATCACTTAATTGGAAAAAAAAAGTTGTGGCTGCAGTTCGATATGTTGGTTCTTTATTTTTAGAGAAGAATATTTTCATGTATCTCCCATGACTGTTCACATTTAAAGGTACTTTTTTTTCCTAAAAGCAGCAGACTTGTCCATGCTTTTTTTCCTTTCAGGATGAAATTCTGTTTTGTGAGTAAAACCTGTCCTGGTAGTGATAACCGTAAAACAGAGTAGTCCTTGTTTCAGCCATCGCTATACAATTAATGGTGCATATGTATGACAAATGGGCTATTGAAATAATGGTATCCTTTAGTCGCTTATGTTCAGTGTTTCCTTCGCAGCTTTTGTACTGCAGTCATAAAGAGTGAATTCTGCCAAGAAGCAGTAAGATACAGAGGATGATCAAACATGGTGTTAAGCTCACTTTTTTTTTTCTTTCCTCTTTTGCTTCTCCCTCTACCTTTCTCAAATACTATAAATTTTGCCCCCTGAACAAAAAGGTTGATGAGGAGACTGTTGCATCTGACTTTAAATCCTTTCAACTATACATCTTCATGTATTTTTTTTGTTAGGGTCTCTCAGGCTGTTAGAGTACTCTGAATCCCCTTTTCACTTGCACGTGTCTGTCTAGCGTTGTATCATGGAAATGCTTTCCTTAGCTGCAGAGGGTTAGATGCAAATATCTTAGTGGTGCTTTTTAGATTGCCTGGAGGAGTCCCTTGACTGACATGAGGTGTTCCTCTTCCTTGTCACCCTGAGCTGAATGCACTGCCACCTCCACACTACTTCTAGGTCCTGCCTGCCTGGGAATTGTGATGCTGCTGCTAGGCTTATGTTGGACATTTGACATTTTATACAAAATAAACAGATTTTAAGATAGGTAAAATACTATTTTGTTTCTATGAAGACTGTTTCCTTCTGTTGTTATGATGTAATGAAAATACCACTGACAGGGATAGCTAGGCCTAGCAATGCTCTGTTTCTTCAAATCAGGAAGAAGCTTGTTATACATAGTGATGTTTAAATACTGATTCACGGCAAAAACATTTGAATGAAGATGTTACCCATGTTGGTAAATTTCAACTGAATAAATAGACATATTCTGGTCTGTCTTAGGATCATTTTGTTGAGTCTGTGCATTATTAGCTGCAGCTTCTCTCTGAAAGTTTGAACTGTTTTAGAAATCCAAGTTATTAAATACAGCTAATAAATATTACTTTGTAAAAAGAGCACTTGAAAACTGATTCTGGATCTCCTTTTGTTACCATCCTTATTTCAAAGGAGCTTGTTCAGGAAAGAAATGTGATTGTTATTTGATTGCTCTTTAAGGAGGAGTGCTTACCAGGCTGTCACCTTGTTCATATATGTTTTTATTTAGTGTTGGATTTTGCAGTTTGCATTTATCTTATCCACCCACTATGTAATTTGCATTTACAAAAAAAATGATTTCCCATTTCTGTAGGAGTTGGCATCAGTGTGATGGAGTGTCATGTTATGAAGACTCCATCATGCTTAGTAAATCTGAATTATTATAGTATTATAATAATTATGTTTCAAACTGTTTGTCAGATTCATGAAGTAACCCTCTCATAATAATAATAAAACTATTCTAATTGCTGCTTCTTAAAAATGTGTTAATTTGTCTTCCTGTTCCACCTTTGAGAAGAATCTGCTATATATAATTCATAGTAAATTATCAGATCTTCAGTAAGCCTTCTGCTTGTATGTAGGCATAATTTGATCCAGCCTCCTTTTCTCTGACATTTAGCTGACTTCTTTCAAAACTACAACAGATTTTACCACCTAACCATTTCAACATAACACAGTACTTTATCATTCGTATTCTACTAATAAATTGGATAGTGACATACCACATTCCGGATATCGTAAGTTTGTGGTGCATTATTCCTTAGCAATGTGCGCTACTTACAGGTTAAAACTCCACTCCTGGAATGAAACCTGCTGATACTGACCTCTGGGTAGTTTCATTAACTTAATTAGGACTACACATATATGGGGTAGTGCTTGAAGACTATACTGCGTATCTAGAGCCTAATTTTGTTCAATTTTTCACATAAGTACTGATGATTGTAGTGGCAACAGAGCATCTCTGAATATGTTCAATAATTTCATCATGCACTTCGTCAATTTTGCCATTTGGTAGTAGCTAGGGTTTGACTGTGAATAACAGGAGGGCTGTTTGCAAGTTTTATTTCTTTTGTAGTAATAAAGAGATGTGAGGTGGTTTATGGACTTGTGAAGTTAATCACACAGTTTTTTTGGAGTGGACGAAATGAAAATGATTTGGTATTTATTTAAACACTGTAGCTGACTATTTAAAAAACAAGCTATGAAAAACCAGCGCTCAGTCCCCAAGTTATTGCTCAATTGAATAATCTCCTTTATTTCAGTGGAGTTATCACAAGAATCTGGGAAGCTGCATCTCTGTTCTGTGTGCCTATGATACTTCTCACAGATCTAATTCTCCAGGGATGTTAGAAGTTCACAGTAAGGGGCCTGTATGACTGAAAGTATTATGGTGTCCGGTGTTTCCTGTATTGGTGTGTTTTTATGTAGGTACAAAAAGGCTCTGCCAGCATTTTCTTCCTGGGCAGCTCTTTGCATACCCCCTAGGATAGCAGATTCTTTTTCTCTCGAGTAATAACCAAGAGTGATGATTTTGACTCATGGTGAGGGTGATTTTTTGTTGGGGTTTTTTGGTTTGGGTTTGGTTTGGGACTTTTTTTTTTGGCATTTGATAAACAGCAGAACACTCAAATCTATCAAAACAAGTAAAGATTTTCAATTTCATTATGTCCAGCTATTGAATCCATATGCTATATTTAAGAGATGTAGGTGGTATGGGAGAGATAATTTTTAATAAAACTGAATGTTTGGTGTGACACCTTTGCAGACACGTGAGAGGATGGAGCCTATGGTCTAAAACACTTATATATGGCAGCTGGTGGAAAAATAACAAATAGAAACCCTGCACAGTTCATGCCTTGTTAGTGTCTTTAGTGGAAAAGTATACATGCGTGTTCTTTTCTGTAGGAAATTTAGTATAGAATGGTGATGAATAGCTTAAGGAATTCCTTTTTAATAACTGTTAATTGAGGCTAACCGGGAAAAGGATGGATGTGCAGCTAATGATATGTCAGTAGGGGAATCTTGGCATCCAGGAATAAGGTTCAGACAGGAGGGGCTTAAAAGAGTAGCTGGTTGTATGGCAGCTGAGTTTTGTTGTCCATCCTTTAGTCTAAACAATTCTTTCATTTAAGAATAATAAGTGCACTATCGTAATATTCTTGGAACACAGATTCTTGTTGGCTCATAGCATTACAATGTATCAGGACAAAACCGAAGAAGTCATGTATCTCTGTTCTTCTTTTTTAACTGCTTTTCCTTTTACCTTCAGTAGATCCTTTTTCCTGGTTCTGAAAGTTACTGTATTCTTAGCAGCTTTTGTGCATAATAGTCATAAGTTAGTCTCTCAAGGTTGGGTTTTTTTTTATAATAAAGGTCTAATTATTCCTCTGTATTTTTGTACCCCTGTGTTGAAAGTTCTAACTCATTATAGCCTAAGATAAAATTAGCTTATCGGGTTTTTCTGTATGGATATTTTTTCCTTCCCTTTATTTATTTATTTTGTCACTGTTGTTTGCTGATTGTAACAGATAGAAGTATCCTATACTTCGTCATTCTCAATGTTTTGTTTTGGTTTTTTTTGCCTTCTTTTGGAGAAGGAATTGATGGGATTTGTGTTAGAAAGAAGAGCCTGGAGGAGTTCCTTCCTGACTCCTTATGTATTGATCCAGCCTTTGTAGCATATTGCAGTGTTTCTTGTAACTAGGTGAAGAACCTCCTTCTCTGTTATCTGCAGCGGTGGCCAGGGATAAACCTGTCAAAGCTGATGTTGAATGTATACATTTGGGTATATTTCAGAATGACTTGTATTTACCATTTTCCCCACCACCTTTTTCCTTCCACAGATTAAAAAATGCCTTACCTATTTATTTAACAACCAACAAGAAATATCTTAATAATGACTGGCATTTTTATGTATGAACGTGTAGTGGAAATTCCACAGCATCCTAACACATTAAACATACTCTGAAACAGTGTTTGCATGTCCTTCATCTCATTTGCTTCGGGGATGAACAGCTGTAACCTGTGGATGAGATAACGATTCATATTTATGCTGGGCCTTGGTGCAGCATTATACTTCAGATGGAAGTGTAGGCTGGCAGTGTAAACTGTTTCTTCCTTCCTGCCACCCACCCTTGTTATTGTTACCTGATTTGGTTTCTCTCTCCTTTTTGTTGTCTTAACTCCATGAAATGGGGGGGGGGGGAAATGTGTACTGGAGGATATTTAACCCCTCCCTTGTTGGGAATGCTGGGAAGCCGGCAGTAGCTGCTGGCAGTTTCCAGCAGGGTTGAGAGACTAGAAACAAACGCTGAGTATCTGAGTGCAGCAAAATGATCACCTCCACAGCAGGAACACTGAACTCTGCATGTTAAAAAACATGCCAGAGATCACCTGTAGCAAGTGGATAGCTCAGTCAGGACCTGGATGGGGACAAGTTGCACCTCTCAGATCTGGGATTAGGGACAACTTCAGGTACCCGTAATCTGTATTTCACCTTAGAGTTTGTGACTGCTGTTTGTGTATATCTAAACTTAAAGTTTAGATCATTCAAGGCCCATAACACTCTTCCTTGGCTTGGCTTGGCATAAGGCTGTAGTAGGAAATTAGCCTCTCTGAATATGGTCCTTGCAGCAGACTTGGTAAGCAATACTTTTATGGTATTGTAAATAAAATGACTAAGGGCATGCTGCCTTTTTTTTTGTTTGTTTGTTTTTAAACTGAGACTTCTTCCAAAGTAAACTTCTGTGACCGTTGAAAGCCATGGTCATGGTATATGCAGGAAGTGGGATTTCTTTGTTTTATTTTTCTGGTCAGTCAGCTTTGGTTCTCAGTAAAAGTCAGAATGTAAACTTTTGGTGATGTCTGTATATCTGCTTATGCAATACTGAGCAGGATGGAGAGCTCAGTTGTGACTCAGCCTGTGAGTGCTGCTCTAGCTTGCAGGAATCCAGAAATATCTGGAATGTGACTAATCATTCTTGTGGTTTTATGTAAAAGAGATAATACAGCTTATTTTCAGTCTTTTCTTTGTACAGTATTGGATCCACTAATTTGGTTATTTCCCATTCTAACTATGGTGAAAGGCAGAGCTGCTGATCAATACTCGTGTTCCATGTTATCTCATTTTGCAGCAATTAATTGAGCCTACTGAAGCAGCAAGCTTTCCCTGCCATGATTTTGCATGCGTAAACTTTAGCTCACCATAATTGTTAAAGGGATATGACTGAGTACACTGCTTTCGTTTTAGCTACTGAAAATGAACAGAATGCAAGTGAGAAATTTTAATTTCATTGTTCTCATGTCAAATCTGAACTCTTGAGACCCCAGCTCTTCATCAGTTTTAACATAATTCAGAGGTCTATCTTTTGAAATTCAGTTATTGTTAAAAATTACCCTGTAAAGTCTGCTAGAAGGACAGCCTTTAATTTCTTGACAGCTTCTGTTATGTTACAGAACATCTTAAAGCAATGACTGGAACATTTTTCACTTGGTATACCTCCAGACAAATATGAATTCACAGATGTACCACTAAGTTTTGCAAGCAATGATAGTGAGGAAATACTGAGGGAGGAAAAGAATGATAAGTCAACACACTGCAAGAATTGTTAAAAAAAAAAAAAAAGTTTCCTGAGACATCAGTTGAGGTTCTGCAGATAGCATTATGCACTTCAATACTATGTTTTCTTTGTATCTGAAAAGAAATTTGAAGGGAGATAAAAGTTGCTAAGCGATCTTTCTTAGAATGTAGAGAAAATTATTTAGAAGTCCTGTTTATTTCTGAGAAAAAATTAAGACATTCTTACTTGTATGTCTGCTGGGCCTCAAAAGTATAGTTCTGCAGGAATACTTAAAATGTTGTTGCAGCTGAGTACTCTTATGTATTTGTGGAAATCTAGTGTATTTTGCGGTTGCTAGCTGGTATTGTGTTTAGCTTGACAGAGGTTGAATTTGTTGCTGCTTGTAAACCATCCACAGTGAAGGCCCTCTCTCAATTTGTAGTAAGACTCTGCAAGTATGTTTAAATCTGATTTTTTTTTTAAAAAAAGTAGTGTCTATTTTCCGCAAATAGAAACTTTGTGTAGAACAATTTGGCAGATTATGTGACTGTGACACTGCCATCAGTGTCTTGTACTTTTTTCTGCTTTCTGTAAAGAAATTTGAAAATAGCTTGCCAGTGACAGGATTACATTTGTGGGTTGGGTTGGGTTTGGTTTTTTACCTAAAATTATTCAGGAGACTCAGTTTAAAGTGGAAAGTTTGTGGCAGAGTTTAGTTGAGACTTTATTCAACGATACTGTTATTACGGAGACAGGAACAAGCAAGAAAGTCTCTGAGTTTTATGTATCCCATATAAATTAACCAAATAACACCAGAGATTCTGCCTAGGAGTTTAGTAGGTTTAGTCTACTGCCAAAAAATGGATCTATGCTGTAGTGGGACCATAGGTAACAAAATGGTACTTCATGTTCAATAACATGGGGATGCAATCTGCAAATGTTTGTGTTGGTGTCTACCTGCCGTGATGGTTTTGGTTGCTCTTGAGAGGTGGCGCAGATTACTGTTCAGGCTAATCCGTTTATGTCAATGGCTTGGACCACTGCTGAGGAACAAAGGTGGTCTTATCCTGGAGTGCCCTTTAGCTGCAGCTGAGGATCTGGATTTTAATCTGTGAATTTATTGGCAGTTTGGATGGGAATGAAAGTTTAGTGCCTTTATTTTTTTATTTTATTTTTTTTTGAGTGGTCCTGAGGTCTTCTGGAAGCTGTCTGTGATCTTCATGACGACTATTCACTGTTTCATGTTGCATAAGAAATCCTCTCAAGAACTTGATAACAGTGTAGTGCCAATTTCAAAATAAACACAAGGAAACTAAATGTGTTTTTCTTTCAGAGCATGAAAAGAGCAGTGCGTTTCATCTCAAAAAGAATAGTACTTCAAAGTCATATACTGCAGCCCTGGTTGATATCTCCTCAGTGGAGTTATGATATGGTAACGCTTTGTGGTCTGGCAGAGATCCACATCACTGTAATCTGTTTCTGATACTTAACATATATTCTAGATGGTACTACTTAATCTGTCTCCGGAATCTGAGATATGTTTTTAATATAGAGAAATAATGGAATAGAGATAAAAGTGAAGTGCAGCGTTAGTCAAAGTCTTTCATAGCTGAGGGTGTAGATTTAGGATTCTCTTCTTCAAGGTAGATCAGTGCCAGTATACCTGTGAATATATGTGACATATGCTAGTAAGTCTCAGGAAAGTTATTGTAAATTCTATTACTTTAAAATAGTTCTTCTAAAATAGCAGTCCTTTTCAGTATTTTTAAGATTTAAAAACTGTTTAACATTTTTCAGACATGCTTATCTTTTATATACTATAAGGAACTAATTAGAAGCCTCTGTATGCTTTTAAAGTCTGAAATAGCTGCAGTGGTTTTTTTTTCTTTAAATTACAGAATTCATATTTGTATGGGCAGTAACATGAACATCAACATAAACTTAATTCTTGGAATAGTGTTCTGTGGTTGTATTTGATACATAACACATTACTGAGGGCATATTAAATCTGAATATTTATGTCATTTTGCCTGTGAATGAATATACTTTTAGTCCATGCAGATGAGTTGCACATCATAACAGCTGTGCAGAATGGTAGGGAAAGCTAGCTCTCACTTCTGGATCCAGGTTATTGATCTGTGATAGAAACAAACCTTATTGGATGTGCATGTTTTAGTGATACGTACTTTGTGTACTTGTATAGCTATTTTTGGCAATAAACACCAAACTTTCAGAAAGCTTTAGTAAAGGATTTTAAGTGAGGGGAATAAATCCCTATTCACTAAGTCCATTAGGTAATAATGAAATTAACATGAAATTACACATAAAATTAATAACTTCCAATACCCATATTATAGCACATAAGTGACAATGAGGATGTATTACTGTACGTTTATAAAGAATAATTAGAAAGCTGATCTCGCAGTAAGTTGGGTGCTCTCTCTTGTGTGCTGTGAGGACTTTAAGAAGTTTTATTTGCATTAATGTTCTGGATTTTAACTGTTGGGCTGCAATGTCTTATATTAAGCAGGACTAATTCTGGTGTGGCATCATGTGCATGCTGTAGCTGTGCCCCTCTCTCTGCCTGTGCCCCAATAGTTGCTGACTGTGGGTAGTGCTGTATGTAAATCCCTGCCTGAGTTTGGCTTTGCAGTGGTTAGTGTGGTTGGGACACCAGAGTGGGTAGGTTTAGCTGTTCTTCTGAACATCTAAGGAGATGCATTGCTTTCCCTGTTACCCAAAAGCTGTGGTAATAGTTCTTGGAGTCATTCCAGTTTGACTATCTCCAGTCAGGAACCCCATGTTTGTAAGGTGGAGTTTGTTCAGCATGTTGCCTTTGGCCATAAAAATGTGTAGGGATTGTTTGACTTGAATATTCAAAAATTTTCTACCAGAATGTAGTGTAATGTTTGTTTTTCATGCTGTGGATTTCCAAGAAAAGCTATTTTAAAGGCCACCTTTGTAATGTAAAGATGTGGTAAGTATTTTATGTGAGGTAAGCTCCATGCTAGTTCAGTTCAAGCTCACGTACAAAGGAGAGGAAGCTTTTATCTTGGAAAGGAGTTTTAAAAGATGCCAGTGAGTATTTCTAGTTGTCTAGACACAAGACCAGGGTTTCAAGGTACAATATGTCGGATCAGGCACCAAAAGAACAGCTTGTTACTGAGAAATTTAACTTTGTTGTGAGGATCTTGTTTTCATAGCTAATGGCAAGATGACTAGGAGCTCTTATTAAAGAGAAAATGCAGCTGTGTTTGATTTCTGTCTGCTTATTGCCTCTGACCAGTAGAGTTTCATATGAATCAGGATTTTGTGTAAATCTGGAAATGTGTAAGTTTTTATCCAAATTATGTGTGTTTACGATAATTTTGAGGTTTAGAATATCCACTATAGTGGGTGGAATGCTAGGTAAACTGTAAGTGGGGTTGTGATGAGGGCTCCAGTGAAGGTGGCAGTGGGCTGAGTTGTTTTAGCTTGGAGAGGGTCACCTCTGAATTGTTTCTTCTCACCAAGAAGGGAGTCCTGTAGAGGGTCGTTCAGAGTAAGAGTGTAGGTGCTTGGAATAGGGTAGTAGCGGAGTCTGGTGATGGGCTCTAATGTTTCTTCACTAGCAAGGATCTCAAAACCTCAGATTTTTTAAATTCATTGTACAAAGGGGGGTTGAAGCATGTGCTTTTGCAGTGAGCTGTCATCACCTCAGCCAGGGTGATGGAACTTCTTAACTTTTTCCTGCATGCCACTTTTTTTATGGGAATGAAAATGAGCTCTGTGTGCCAATTTCTTTTGCTTTGGGGATAGCCAGGGGAATCCCCATGGAGGGCTACAGTGCAGATGCAGAATACTTCTTGTTCACTCACTCTCATGCAGGCACTTGAGGATGTGTAAGTGCTCCTTGTGCTTATTGCAGGAGGTAAGACAGGCTTGAAAAGATGTGGAATCTATAAAGTTTTGGTGGGGCTGGACTCCAGAGTTACAGCTGTATCTTTCTCTGAGTTGACTATGACAAGTGTAAAGTCTCTCTATAAAGAGCCTGGCACTTTTAAGCTGAGGTTGTCTTTTTCAATACAGATTTGTGGCTTTTGAGCAAATACAGTTTATCTTGTATTTTTTGCCACTGTGAGTATGATGTATGTACCATGGCACTATTTATGTCATACATGGAGAACTCATGTTAAGAGGGAACTCTTCCACTTGTAAAATGAAGTATAAAACCAGTCGTACATACCTGACTGTTGAACACTATTTATCCATCCTGTGGTATAAATGCATAATTGTCTCTTCTACCAGAATGATGTGCTTTTCTCCCCTCTCCTTATTATTCAGCACTTCCTCATTGTTCAGAGACCTTACCTTTCCTGCATTGCTCAAAATTTTCTTGGAAGATAAATGTTAGTTAATCTTGAGCTTTCCTGTCTTACCAGTCTCCTTAACAAGTGCTTAGTAAAAATCCATTTATTTTTTGGAAGACCTGTGAAAGAAGAGGTTAGTATTTGTAAAAAATTGTGGATACTGTGGAATGGAATTTCACTTAAATATACTTTTGTACTTGATAACTATGCAGCAGAGTTGCAGGGAATGGAATATTACAGTTTGAACTGCAGTCAGACAAACAAAATTCAAAGATCATAAAGATTATTTTTTTTTGGTGGTGCTTTTGTGTTAGTGGTTTTTGTTATTTTTTTATTATTAAATTTTTTCTGATGGGCTCTGCTTTGGTGCATCTTCAGTGCCTGTCAGTCTTGGTTGTTCACAGTTCATATTGCATGACTGTACTGCCATTTCAGTTAAGCTAGTATGCTCTTTGCAGATGTGAAGGCTTTTTGTGGACAGTGATTTAATTAAAATGATGCAAAAGTCGGTAAAATATGTATGCATTGATACATGTGCCCAAGAACATTTGGAGAAAGGTTGTAACCATATTTGTTAATGAGTTTTAAAAAAGTTTTGAGGGTAACGCTTTAGGGAAGGCTGGCTTTCATACCAGCTTTGTTGTAGGGCTGTGTTAGTATTTCTTTCAACTGTTGGTATTGATTGAGAATCACATCATTTTGCTGAAGTATTTTTGTTGACCTTTCAGAGAAACTGGAATTCTGAGCACTTTGTTATCAAATATTGCCTTAATACAGCTGTCAATTTCCATGTTTCTAATTTTCGAATAGCATGCTATCAGTTTAAATCTGAAACATTCTCAGGAGAAGAAAACAAATCCACAGCAGTTTCTGATGTTCAAGGACATGGGGATTTAGTTTTTCTTCTTAAATTATCTCCTTCAAATTCTGTATTTTTTTTTATTTTTGGGAAATGAAATATAGGAAAGGCAGCTTGCCCTATCCATAGAGCACAAAAGTGTTATCAGTCAGTGCCTTTATCTGCAAATGTGCTGCTTGGTAAATTTCAAACTTGGCTTAAAAAAAAAAAAAAAAAAAAAAAGCACCAAGGTGAATAATTCAGCGTGCTGACTAATGCCAGATAAGATGGAGTGAAGGTAAATAGTTTCCTGGCTTTTATAGTTTATTCTCCTGCTGTTCTGACTTTGGTGCTTAAATAAGTGTCCTAGGTTATGAATTTTATTTATAATGAACATGTTGTTAGGAGGTGATTTTATTCCCCTTTGTTGTTCTCCTTTGCAAAAAAAAATAACCCAAGTTTTTGTTTTAGCTTGTAGTTCCTGGCATATAGAAATAAATACCAGAGGGAAAGAAAATTGGTGTAGTTACTGCCTCTACTAGTACAAATTTTCTTTTTCTTTTATTATACATTGTTTTGCAGGAGATGGAAGATAGTGAATTATACTTGAATAAACACAGCATTTTTCTGCAGTCTTTTGTGTAACATAATAGTTTTTCTTGTAAAATCAGATTGCAACATGTTCCAAAAAAATGGGATACAATTTTTAGGAAGTACCATAGCTCTTTGTTGTGGGAGTTTAACGTTTCCTAAACAAAAATCACTTATTTAGAATCTTAAAATACAGTAGTCTTGTATTTTTGTTCTGTCATTAACTTTGGGGTAAAGCCAACAGTTGTTTTGTGGTGCTTTATTGGAAGCTGCATGGGCTAACTCTGGAGTGTCTGCAGAGCTGTTGGGATAGGGAAGAGAAATCTTTTGAATCGTTTCAAATTAGTTCTTGCAGAGTTGTTGGAAAAGATGGCATTCACTTTCTGTTGTAGGCATTTTTGACTCCTGTAGCAGTTTGTAGGATGGGTGGTGGTAGCAGCTGAAAAAGGAGTACAGGGAGAAGCCAAATCGTGATTACACAACCATCTAGTGACAAAGGTGCAGCCACTGAACATAGCAGTGTCAAAGCCTTCAGGCTTATTTATGGACGGTAATTTGCTGTACAATCACAATGGGCAGCAAGAAACAGTCAAGGAGTCGTCATAATTTTCTCTTACCATGCGTAGGTTTTGTACTTTTAGTGATTAAATTCCATTTAATGAAGTTTTTAATGTGTCAGATGATAACAGGTTTCCGATGAAGGACACCACCACCCTTCCTCTGCCTGCCAGACACAAACATATCCAAATCCATCCTTAATATTTGTATTGCTGAATGTAGAAAAGCAGCATGTATTACTTGGCTGCGTAGAAAAATTATTGAGACGTGTCCTTGTAAACATCGCACCTTCTGGCAAAAGTAAATGTTACGTCACCAGATATAGGCTCTAAAGCATTAAGGCTTCAAAGATTTGATTCAATTGCCTAAACATGGCATTTGGTGCCAGTTCGCACATGCCAGTGTGTCTAGGATGGCCAGAGAGAGGAGGCATCAATGACATATGGGTTATGGGAGACCCTTGCCCTTTGGGAAGAGCAGCTGCACTGTGTTGGGGGGAGTACTTCATAATGCCTGAAAATAGCACTAGATTTATATATTTAGGTAATTCTTTTGAGCTGTTGGGGCTTTGTAAAACCTCATTTGCAACACTTTTACTGGGTTTTGGTAGGTTGTCTTTTCCTAGCTTTAATTTGTTAAGTAGTGCTTCTAAATCATTAAATGTTTTAATTTACAGTAAATCACGGTTGTGCCAGCTTTGTTACTTCCTACAGAAAACTTTAACATCTACAGTTGTGCACACTGCAGTAGAAAGAATTTTCCACCATTCAAAATATATTTCTTTTCGCAGAACAGATCTTCCCCTGATTACAACTACATGGAAATTTGGATAGTTGTAGGTATACTACTGCTTGTTGTGGTGAAGTAGGTACAGGGTGATTGCGAATCTTTGCCAAGTGTGATCTGGTCTGAGCTGTTGCACACAACCTGTTAAAAAGAAGAAAATGAAAGTTTATAAACATTATCACACTAAATTTAAAAATACTTTAAGTTACCAAACAAATGAGAAGTTCTATACAACTGGGTAATTTTGAGAATTGTTTGAAGTCCTTGAAAGTGCATTATCTACCCTCTTCATAATTTGTTGTATAAAATAGAACTTGAATGATCTGTTCTAAACGTCACAGCAGAAATGCAGTGTGTTTTTGCCAAAGTGTTTAATTAGACTTGTGAAGCAGGAGAAAGAATGCTATCTATACAAATTTTATGTTGTTTTAATGATACTGGTCTTTGTATAATGGAGTCTTGCAAAGAAAGTCAGATAGGGGTTTTTGGTAGATTAGATTAAAAGAAAGAGGCTTATTACTTGAAGCCTGACAGGTCTGTCTTGACATTTGGCCTGAAGTGTTTGCAAGATATTTCCTATCCTCAGAACAGAAATGAATACAAGTGGGTTGAAAATTTATGCTTACATAATTAAATAATGAAAATTATTTTGCATTATATAAGATATGAAAGCAGGGAAGCTTGTTATCGTTGCGCCAGCAAGGTTTCTGTTGTATACTGGAGTACATTTCATACCTGTAATTTGATAAATACATACATACACATTTATATTTTGGAGGGCAGCTTTCGATGCTTATGTGTTACTAAAAGCTGAGTTTCGGATTGAATGACGTTATTATGCTGTGTTTATATCAGCACTTTTGGCACAACTTAAGTTTTGAAACTTTAGTTTTTTCTGTGGTTTTTTTGTGGTTTTTTGAGGTTAAGGTAGAAATCTAGTAATCATAAATTAAACCTTTTCAGCATAAATTACTGTAGTATTTGTAAAAGCAGAAATAGTACTAAGATCCTTCATGATTGTCTTGAAACTAAACACATTTTGTCTCTGCATACTTAAAGGCTACATCTTATTTTTCTTAAAAGCTTCATGTTTTGAGGAATTTCATGTAGAGGAATCTTGGTAACTATGTAAATTTATATACTTATAAAAAATACAGTCTTTGTTCCTTTGACAAGACTAATCTTTGCATTTTCGCTTCTAGCAGACCTCTTTTGGATGGCTAGATTTCATGACTGAGGGATTAATCAAAACTTTACAAAGCAGAATTGATAAATCTGGAACCCTCGAAATAAAAATCATTTTTTTTTTAAAAATGACTCTTCAGGTCAAGTGTCAAGTATAGAGAAGGAAAGAACTAGCAGTCCGTGAGTATATCGTTCAACTCCATCCATTTTCTGCTGTTGATACATGGGCTGTTACACTCATCCACAAATAGGAGCTGTATTATAAAGTGTATCGTGATTGTTGAATGCAGGCAGTTTATTCAAAAGACTTTTATTGTTCAGACTAAGCTGAAAATGATCTGTAGGGTAAAGCTGTGACCTAGTTCTGGATTTCCATGCTTTGGAGAGCGTTAGCCAAATCTGTGCACATGTAGGTCTTTGTTTAATGTCTTCTCTTTTAAGATTTATGATTAATAAATTATTTTTAGGTTAATAGTTACATATCTAGAAATAGAATGTGCAAAGTATTCTATTCAATGTTAAATTCTAGGGTTTAATTTTTATGGGAAGATAATTTTTCACCTAATGTAATGTGTTAGAGAGAAGGTCAGCCTACCTAGCTCCTGCTGCTCCGAGGTAAGTATCGTGCACGTTTGTAGCATCAGCATGCTACATATGTAGGGAGAATTGACTGCCTGATCTGTAACGATAGGTATTAAACTTAATAATGTTCACATTTGTTTTTCAGGAATGGTCAAGTCTCTGTAAATGAGCAAATTTATTATTAACACATGTACGATTATCATAGATTTTAAAAATTGGAATGAAGAATTGCAGTTAAGCAGTTATGTTCTGTTTTGCTTTGCTTTTAAATTGGTGAAATATGGGGCTGTGCTCCTTTTAGTGGTAGTTTGACCCCACATTGAACTTGCTGGTTAAGAGTTCACAGGACTGACAAATGTTTATTTCTAAGTGTAAGAAAACCCCACAATATAAAACAATGTTTTCTGAGAACATGCCTTCAGTTTTGCTTGTACCATGTGAAAAGGTTGAGGCTTTGATTCGTAAAGTAGTAGAAGGGAACTATACTTGTTATTTAAAGCAAAGAAATCTTCCCCCAAACCTTTTGGTGTAAAACAAAGATAATGGAATTACCCTTTTCCCTGTGAAAACTGGGTGTGATGTCATGACATTACATGTCAAAGGAGTATATATAGGAGGAAGCTTGGCAGATATAAAAACGAGGGGATATTTTTTTATTGTTTTGTTTTGTTTTCCTAACAAGCAATATGATATACAGGCATGCCTCTAGCTTTCTTGCTTGGCATATCTCTTAACTTTTTTTGCTTGAAGCACAAGAAGGTAACCCTAAAACCCCTCATTTTTCTGAACAGGGAATTTTTTTTCTCAGATGGCAGATGTGTGGAATAGGATATAATCTATAGAAACATGGTTTCTATATCTATTTTTTTAGGTAAATAAACATAATCTTTAGAAACATGTTCTAAACATAAGTGTATGTACTACAATAAATGCTTAGTTCTGTTTGAGTTGAGAAATATTTTAAAGCTATTTGAATATTTTATCTCAGTTATGTTAAAAAATTATATTTGGAGACTGAAGCAAAGACCAATTTCATAACCTGTGCCATCTGTTAAATACACCAGAAGCTTATTTTTTTTCTGGATGGGTTTAATCAGCTGTCCATTTTGCACTGTTGCCTGGATGGAGGCGTGTATTTAAGACTAACATAGTAGGCTTTCTGTGAGTTGACAAAAAAGTTTTTTTGTTTGTTTGTTTTTTGTTTTTTGGGTTTTTTTTGAGACTCCGTTAGTTTGTCTGACACTTCCTTACATTCCTTAGCCAGAGACTAAATATATGTGAAACCTTTCCACTGTTGCACTCCTCTAGTCTCTGCTTTTATCTTCTCACGCTTAGGTGTGGAGCTGCTCCACAGGCTTAAGACATGTGCCTTTCCTCCGAACCCTCTGTGAGGGTGTGGGTGTACTTGCTAGGAGCAACCCAAAGTTCATTCTAATCCTATTGACATCTAACCCAAGCAGCATTTAGTTAATCTGTCTGGCACTCTTTGTGTGACCCTGTGAGATGATACAGCTTTTTGTAACTTAATTTTCTTCTAGATGAGTGTTTTGGATGGTAATACAGACCAATAGAGTTTACTAAAATCATCTGCCCTTTTTAAATGTTGTCTTCATGATAAACAAGACCTATTCAATAATGGTGTCAGGGTGACCTGGGAGCTTTTAGTGTTCTGTTGTTATGCTTAATGTTAATTGATATAAGGGCTGATGAGACAAGGAAAAAATTTGGTGTTTCCAAAAATCTGGAAAGAAAATTGTTACAAGTCAGTTAATCATTGTATTCTGCGGTTCAGTTTGCAGCAGAAGAACTTGTATTCAGAAAAAAAAATAGTTGCAGAAAATGGTATAGAATTAGAAACCAGCTCCTGAAATTTAGATCTGGCTTTAACTCTAAATTCCTGAGGAGGTTTTTTTTATTCAATTGTAAAACAATATCCAAGTAAAATCTAGCAGACATCAGTCAGAAGAAGTTACCTGAGGAAATGCACTGTATTTTCTGATTTGGATTTCCATGAAATACATTGTGTGCTGCATCTGATCACTCACACTTAGAATGGCAAAGCTCCTTTCCTTGGCTCACCCCATTCTGTCAGGTTGAGGCTGTTGGGTTTGGAAGAGGTTTGGCTTTACTTCATGTGGAAATCCTTGTTTGTTTATTTTTCATCACAGTGTTAACTAGAGGTGTCTGCACCACTTAAAAGCATGAAACCTCTGAATTCAGTGTTGTCTATGAATACTCCAGTATATTCTTGTCCTGTCCAGCTTGGTTTTCTGATCTTCTCAGAACAGCAGCCCTCTGTTTTGGTGCAGCTTGAAGGAAGTAGCATTTTGCTATGTCTCCGGAGTGTAGATAAGCATATGAAATGGGAACAAGAATTTGTCGCTATTGTATGGAGGACATCTGTGCTACTAATCAAGCTGTGGTATCAAAATATTTGAAATGCTGCTTTTCTTACATGCATGTGTCAGTTTGATAAACTGAACTTCTTGAGAATTAATTACATCCAGTCTCTGCTGTTTGTACATGGTTTGCTTTGGCTTAACTTTATTGGCCCAGCTCATCAGAGGCTTTTTCTAGGAAGATCAAGGACCTCAAATCTATGCTTTTAAAATCTCTTTTTCCCCAGACCTTGTCTTCAAAGTCTCACTTGAAGCTTTATAGCTAAAATCAGGATATGTAAGGTGATTGGAAGACAGTCCATTTATCTGTGTTCCCGGCAGGTGGACAGCCAAACCAAGCACATAATGCCTTCATTAAAATGTTTTGATGAACTAGCGGAAAAAATTGTGCTATAATCTCTGTTTTGGCTATTCAGTTTCGTGCTCTACTTTCCCATGTAGTCATTACATCTATATATGACTAGCTGTGTAACAATTGCCCTCCGCTGGCATGTTTCCACCGTATCCTTATAGTAGGATTTAGTTAGTGGTCATGCAGCTGGAAGAGGAGTTGACCACTGAGTGGTTTGATGGAGTAATCTACTAGAAATGCCCCCGAAGCTTTTCCATACATCCAGCTTAAAACCACTCATCTGCTGATACTAGGTTCACTAGATCTGATGCCAGCAAAGGGGAGAAGGTGGGAGCATGCCTTTCATTAATGGCCTGCATTCATGTAAGTTCAAATGTGACAGAAAAGGCACTCTCTCTATGAAAATGCAAGCTAGCTGAATGTGAAGAGATCCCAAGCATGCTTACAATTTATGTAACCACCAATGTACTGAGACAATACCAGTCTTCAAGTAGGATTGTAACAATGACGCTAGTTTAAAGGATTAGTTGCTTGTCAGGCAAAACAGAAACACTCTTTTAATATTTGTTTTGAATTGAATATTAATAGCAAAAGGCACATGAATACCTAAATAGTCTTCATTTTACATAGTTATTGCTGATGCAAACTTTGGATGGAATTGAATAACCAAGAAGACAATTAAGGAAATAAATTTTTTGTCATTTTAATACTTTTTTGATGCAATATTTACTCCTTTCTCACATTGCTGGAGCCATATTTATCAGACATTAATCTCCCTACTGGTGCTGCTTTGTGTGTGTGTGGAAATAAATCAGAGGAACAGTGAGAAATCTGTAGCAATAAAAATCCTTTGGCCTGACAGAGGACATTAGTTTTAATAAAGATACAATGTGAATGTGTGTGGGAGTCATTGGAGGTGTACACCTTTCCTGTAAAATGTTTTTTTGCTTTGTTTAGCCCTTTACATATCAGTTATAGTAATAAGATTACATATATATATTTATATATATAATATAGTAATGAGATAATATTATAAATTGTTAAGGTAAGATTAAAGATTTTTTCCTTTTTAACTTGTGGAGTCTCAGAGAAAATTTGCGAGTGTGGAGGTTGTTATACAAAGATACAGTTTTATACCCATAATAAATTATTTTTCCAGAACTAATTAGTTGGGCTTAAACCTGTTAGTGGGGCTGCCAAAAGTGATCTTTGAAGTTCTGCTCAGTTTAACAGTGCCTTGATAAATGGAATGTGTTTAATACAAATGATATTCCAAAGTAAGAAAATCTGCATTTATAGATCATGGAGTCTTAAGGTTAGAAGAGGCCTCTGAAAGTTGTTTAGCCCAAAGCAGAGCAAGCTGTGATGGTGGCTCAAAGCAGGGCTAGCCTCAACCTTAGGTCATGTTGCCCAAGCCTTGTCCACTTGAGTTGTGTCCAGACATGCTGATTCTGCTGCCTCTGAGGGCCAGAGCTTAAACTACTGTCACTGGGAGGGTTTATCTGCATGTGCAGTGGGAAATTCCCTTGCTGCAGCTTGTGACCATCACGATGGTACAGAATGCTATTGGATATTTAGCTCTCTGAATAAGTACATGCAACCAAACTACATCAGAATTCTTTGTATTTTAGAGTCTGTGATTGATTTGAAATCTGTAGCAGATAGCAAGTTTGCCTGTGCGTAAGGAGTTTGAAGAGATACCTGTGAGTTTTTTCAAAATAACTTATCATTCTGCCGTTCATTTCTCTTCATTAGGGTATTTGCCCTCATCCATAGATGGAATGCTTGTGATCATACAGAGTTTTATTGAAAAATGGGCTTAGATAAAATACCAAAAAATTGTCCATCTGTCATGGTTTAACCCCAGCCACCAATTAAGTGCCACGCAGCTGCTCACTCACTCCCCCCTCACCCAGAGGGGTGTGGAGGAGAATCGGAAAGGAATATAAAACTCAAAGATTGTGGTAAGAACAATTTAATAATTGAAATAAAATAAAACCAAACTAACAATAATAATGATAATAACAGTTATAATGAAAAGGAGGAGGACGGGGAGAGGAATGAAATCCAGAAGGAAGGGAGAAAAGACTAGTGATGTACAGTACAACTGATCACCACCCACTGACCAATGCCCAGCCAGTCCCCAAGAAATGATTCGTAGGAGCCCCAGTGACCCCCTGCTATTTATATACTGAGCATGACGTCCCATGGTATGGAATACCCCTTTGGCTAGTTCTGGTCAGAACCCAATTTCCTGTGCCCCTCCAGCCCTCCTGCCAGCAAGGCCTGAGAAACTGAAAAGTCTCAGACCCAGTATAAGCACCTACCCAGTAACAATCAAAAACATCAGCATGTTATCGACGCTGTTCCCACACCAAATCCAAAAGACAGCCCTGCACTAGCCACCAAGACAAAAATTAACTCTATCACAGATTAAACCATCTCAGCTACTTAGGTGAGAGTAGGAAAGAGAAAGTAAATTTATTTTTTGGGTTGAGGGACTTAAAAAGTAGGAAGACACCTCAATTGAAAACAGATAGCTAAATAGGAACAAAGAAAAGAATTCTCTCCAAATGCATAATGGGCTCTTGTATGTGTAAAGCTTTGGAGATGAGCAGTTCGTAAGATTTTTGTAAGGTAAAACCAATAAACAGGGAAAAATTTTATTCTCTTTTCGTTGTTTCAGTTTTCCTTGTTTGTAATGGGAAAAAGTACTTCTAAAATGCTTGCACAATGTTGTGTTCTCCCTTTCATCTTTTTGGGTCAGAAGTTAACCTTTTATTCCTTGCATGTATGGTAACCTGCATTTTGTTTACTCATATACTCTGTTTAATGTGTTGGGGATTTTTTTTTTTTAATTTGAGCATTCAGGTGTTGAAAGAAACAAACAGAAAAAGGGGAAAGAGACACTATCAAAATGTCTTATTTAATGTGAATGGTGTCAGTGATACTAAAAGAGGTGGGAAAAAAAGTGCAAATTGTGTTTTAAGTTGTTCCCTAAAGCAGTACATTGCACATATTTCATAAATTTTTGAAAATGGATATTCCAAGAGAGTTCTCATCTCTGAAATATGCATCCTGATGGAATTTGGTGCTTCTTGCTGAAAAGGAGGAACATCTTCTGGAGTAGAATATTGCTTTTTGCTGTTGTTATGGAAAGGGGCCTCAGTTAGTGGTCTTGTCCACGGTTGGGCAAACACTTGATACATGCTTCACTGTGGATGCTCCACTTGGATCTCCATGCTGTAGATATACCTTGATTTTTGTATATAACAATATTTTGAATATTGTTATATATTAATATCTATTCCCCTGGCTTTATTTATGAAAACCTCTTCAGTTTTCTGAAGTGTGCTAAAACACAACAGTTTTAGTTTAATCCTGCGAGACCACTGGGACCTGTGCTCCTCCCATATGCATAATGCCACATCAACTGTACAACACCTCTATCTGCATATTATCATGCAGTGTCATCCTCACAGCAGGTTGTGAAATTGCCAGGTAGCATTTTAGATGATGTGACAGTATTTTAGATAATCTTCTTCACTTTATGACTGCTTGTGTGTGTCCGTTTTGCTATGTCATTCTAATACCAAGTGTGAACAGGCAATAAGCCAATGAAGAAAAGCACATTTAGTATTTATAAATCAAGGGAGTGTGAATGATTGTTTATACCTGGTGACTTTTTTTTATCCATTCAGATTTACAGAAGACAGTATCTATGCCTGTCACTCAGAGAAAGAATTTTAATACTGGAAATAAAATAATGACATAAGAAAGCACCCAAACCACCTATAAAGCTTTGTAGACTCAGTAAAGGGTTTGGGTAATATTCTAGGGAAGTAAAGATTCAGCAGGTCTTAATTTTAATGAAAATGACAGTAGGCTGTTTTTTCTCTCTTCAGATATAAACCATGAAAAGAAAAGTTTGTGCCGTTTTAATGAATTTTAGAAATGACCTTTTCGTAATCTTAGTAGTTACAGGAAGAAATTATAAAAAAAGCACAAAAATTACTTTCAAATCCCAAACTACTTTCTGAACAGATATTTATTCCCTGCAATGTGTTTGCCTTTTTAAATAGATCTAAGGGTTGGCTTATTAAATTTACATTTAATTCTTAGTGCCAAGAGAGGGTTATGAGTAAAATGAGAATAATTTTTAAGTAGGCTTGTGTACTAACAGTTGAAAACATTTTGGCAAGACATTACTTTCTTCTCTGGAGTTTTACCTGGCCTAAAAGTCCTAAAAAACCCAGGGCAGGTTGTGGGAAAAGCTGTGTTAATTCAGGTATTATGTAGGCAGCCATATGGTAGGAGAAGAAACAGAGGGGATTTGGGTTTTTTTGTTAATTAGATAATGGTGGAGATACTGTAGACTACAGCATCCTACAGTGCCAGCTGGAAACTGTGCCATGCCCCTTGCCAGACTGCTGAAGCTTCCCTTTTCTGAGCTTCATCAGGGCTTTTTACAAGTTCCAGTTCCTCTAAGCACAGGGACTGTCCATCCCAATAATTGGGAAGGTGAGTAGGTGAGCCAATAGACTGGCTTAGCTAAATGGGGAACTCGTGGTTGGATCCTTAAGCTTAAGAGGCAGCGCTTAATGGTGGTTTCCTACCTGCAGGTTGATTACAAGCAGACCCACAGGGGTCTGTTGTAGGACCTAGATTGTTTAGTATCTTTATCAGTGACCGGCAAGAGGGGATGGACGCATTAAGTTTGTGAACACCAAATTGCAGGTGCAGCTGACCTGCTGGAGGGCAGGGCTGCCATTCACAGGGACCTGGGCAGGCTAGGGAATGGACCAGGAGGAACAGCAAAAACAAATGTCTTGCACCTGAGGTGGATTAACCTCCAGAAGTGATGCATGCTGGAGACTGACTGGCTGGGAAGAACAGCGGGCCAGACATGAGCTGCCAGCGTGGCTTGGCAGGACTGAAGGCTAACAGCATCCCAGGTGGTATCAGGAGGAGCGTAAACCAGGGAGTTAAGGCAAGTGATTGTTCTCCTTTACTTGGTACTCAGTAGACTGCTTCAGGGTTACAGTGTCCAGCTTTTAATGGTTTTTCCTATACCACACTGGTAGAGGGAATGTATTGATCAGCTGCAGTATTTTCAGCAGAGGCCACCAAGGTGGTCTGGGCTGGAGCACTCCTCCTATGAGGAGAGGCTGAGGCAATGGGGCTTTTTCAGTCTAGATGGGGAGACCTAACACTAGCCTCCCAGTACTTACAAGGAGGTTATCTACAAGATAGAGTCAGGCTCTTTATCAAAGTAAAAAGGTGGGAGAATGAAGGGCAGTGGTCATAAATAAGAACAGGAGAGGTTTTGAATTAAGGGGAAGGGCAGGAATACTTAAGAAAAAGTGATGGCATAATGGGGTTTTTTTGCTTTTGCATTCATCTATTAAACTTTTTTGACTAATTTGTAAACTTGCTGCACATCTTTAGGGTTCAGGTTTACTTTCTTGTATCTTGTTGCTTGCTAGAGAATTCTTCTGGTCATAACAGTTAGTAAAAGAACTTCCTTCTTTTCCTCATCCATAGTGAACCAGACTACCCTGTGCAACTTCAGAGAGTGTGTATTTTATATTTATTGGATAGTCAGCAGCATATGCTGGGAAGTAAAGATGCTTCATAAATTGGCCAAATCCTTAAGCTGAGTGACTGCTTTATTGTTAATAAATCACCTTGAAATAATTTTTAATTAAATGCGGGTTAAGTAAAATTCAAAACTACACTCGGTTTCTCCTTGAAATATTATAAACAATAAATTGTATAAAGAACACATACAGAAATGGATGTGAGGGTTATAGTTAATTGATTTACATTAAGATTGAATCTGGAAGACCTCCCTCTTGTATCCAGGTGGTTTGCTGTATTTTATTTCTGGAAACCCACCTTGACAGGGATGCTGTCTTTTTATGTTGTGTTCATATGTAGTTGCTTCTCCTGGAACCTTGGTGTGGGGGTTGGTTTGTTTTTTGTTTGTTTGTTTTAATGCCTTGCTTCTTAAAAATCCTGAAAGGCTGTGAACATACTTAATCTCTTCCTTGAAACATCTTCATTTATACTTCAAAGAATGTTTTCCACTGTGCTAACACAAGTATTGTCGTGATTTCTTGAAGGTGGAATTGCGATTTTGTTTTATCAGGTGTCATTTTCAATTGGTTTTGTTCTGCTAATAAGAACTAAGGAAAACTTAAAACTTTCAGTTCTTTCTGTGCCCATTTGAATGCCTATAAATATTTGAGAGAAATGTCATCTTTAGTAACATCTCTCTGTGTCCAACATTCATTAAACAATACACTTGTTATTAACATCTAAATGAGATACTGTATCTCACAGTGTATGTATCTCACTATTGGTTGTAGATTTGGGACCAGGTGTAGCAATAAGTTAGAGCTTTGGGGTGATAGTGGATTTGAGGTAGTGTGTCCTTCAGCAATGCTATAACATTATTTTTGCTTGTTTTTTTCTGCACTGTCTTTACTGTATCCTCTTTAGATGACTCTTTTACTCCAAGCTTTGTAGAGATTTCACAACACTGTCCTTGGTACTTCACTCAGTCATGTTTGTGCACCCGTCTCTGCTCTGCCTCTCCTTGCTATGACTTTACCAAACACTTCTGTGTTCACTGACAGAACCATCTGCTGCCAGGTTTGTATGAAAACCTGTAGTCCAGGCTTGTCTCCTGGTCCAGCTACAATATGTCTGTCCCTCTGCCATGCCTTTGATTAGCTCAAGCAGAACTGGGCCTAAAGCCATCTGCTTTACTTCTGTTGTGGTTATGTGGGCAATATCAGCTTTCTCATCATCACTTGGGCCTATAATCTGGATACCATTTTTGAATGGGTGTGATTGAAAGGCCTTTCTGAGATCTTTATCTAAATCTCTCAGATTCCTGTTTCACAGCAGCTCTAAGTAACTTATGTTCTCTTTACTTGTCCCTACAGCTAGAACTCTCAAGGTTGTCCTCATCTCCCTTTTTTTTTTTTTTTTTTTTTTTTTCCCACCAGTTACTGCAACATTCTTTTTTGTGACCCCTTTATATGCTTCCAGGGTGATCTGCAAAGATAGGAATGTAATGTTGCATTCTTAATATCCCCATTCATGATCTTTTTTTTTTTTTTTTTTTCCCCCTAGTTCGTGAAAAATAGATTGCTTATCTTTGTATTATACACTTCTGTTTTCTGTTGGGTTCTTTGGCTCTCAATGGCAACTGCTCCTGCACATGCACTTAATGATCCAGTGAGTACATCTTGACCTTTATCCCATACTGCCCATTCTGTTCAGAAATAATATTGTATATGTCTACTGCAAAATTAACATCTTCCATTTTTCCCTCCTGAATTTCTTGTGTGGATTTCTGCAAGAATTTTGACAATGTGTAGGTGATGTTCTGAGACCGCTAACCATAATAGTAGTCAGCAGTGTGGTCTTTGTGATTTGTCTATAGGGTTTTTGTATTTCCTTGACAACCTTGAGTTGTAAGGGACAGTTTCTTTATTCTGGTCACAGCCAAGTGTGTTAAACTTTGGTTTCTGAAAAATATTGTGATACAGATAAGTAAGGAAAAGGTGGACAGTGTCTGTCTATGTAAAGGGAGGGGGAAATAATACTGAAAGTAATCTGAAAACTGTAAGGTGTGCCTGAATGACGAAAGTCCTGGTCAGCAGCTACTCACAGCATTCAGAAAAATGGGACAGTAGTAGTAGGTACAAGTAGGACAAGAGTTTGAAGGTAAAATATAAGCATTCTTTGGACTGTGCTGAGACTGGGCTACCTGCAGATGAAATGAATTGTCAGATACGTAAGAGACTAAACTGAGGGGAAGCAGTTCAATATATAATGTCAGATTAATGTGTGAACACAAATGAGTCACCTTGGACTGACTGGGGTGCTGATAACTAGAAAACACTGCTGAAGCGGGGAAAAGTTAGGAAAATATGTAAGAAAATGGATGGGAAGCTGAAGTGTAGTAAGAGGCAGGGAGGAAAGAGTACATGAGATCACAGTAGTTCAGAGGAGACTAGGAATTACACAGTGTTTTATTGCAGTTCCTGTTCACCTTCTGGAAATAAATTGGGTTTTGGCTTCCTGACAGGTCAGTCAAACAGAAAGGGTGATGTAATATGTGTTTTCTAGTGATTTGTGCTGCTTTTTTTTTTTTCAAGGAGCAAGAACTTGCCCACCTAGAAAATGTAAAGTTAATTGCATAGGATGATTCAGAAGGGAATCGGAACATGATATGTAATGCTTATATAAAGATTTCCTTAGCATTGAATACTTACCTATGTTGCTGTGGATGGTTGGTTTCTTCAATTCTATTTACTTCATTATGTAGTTGCATCTAATTCATTGGGAAATTAAGTAGGAAATAAACCTTATCTACAGACAGTAACGTTGGCCAATGAATTAATTACTAGAAGCCATCAGCTAAAATGGCATCTGCAAAGGATGACTTGTTGCAAAGCTTTCATTTAAGATGTAACTCTTTCAGGAAGGAGTAAATGATGTGTTCTGACATGGTTTCCAAGATAACTGTAAATAGATGAATGTTTTTCTCTTGAGTTAGAAGTTAGCTATGCATATAGATCATCAGATAATATTGAACCTATGGTACATCACTCAAGCCTTACCAGTGGACTTTTAAATATATTTCCATTTGCCTTGATACAGTTGTTTCAAACCTTTAATTTAGAAAGTTGCTTTTTAAAAAGTATGTGGAAGTGCTTCTCCTTTTTCCTTGTCCTTTCACTTCTATCAGAAGTGATCATTTCATTCAGATCCTCCTTTTGGACAAACAGAGCAAGCCCATTTTAAATGAGAACCACAGTACAAAATCTCAGCCTCACAGGTGGAAGGCCCAGAATACGTGTGATCAGTGGCAGAAAGCTTCAATGGAAAACCTTGGTCAGTGTTAATCATCTGTTTCCTTCTAACACCGTATGTATTACTAATGCAGTGAATGTAAGTCTGGCTTTCTCTAAACATGTTTTTCAGCACAGGTTTGAGGTGGATGTGCAACCTGCAGTTTTATACATCAAAAATGCAATTTTATTGTTTCAAGAGCAATTATAATAATTGTGGCTGTTTAAAAACCAAAACAACTCTACTAACCCTTTATTGTACATAAAAAGATGTAATCTATTAAAATATACTATTTATTTATAGTTCACGAACACTTAATGCTTGCTTTTGTGGAAAGGGAAGCAATCAGTGTTATTTCAAGAAATTAAAGCTTTGTTCTTTGTTTTGTACTGCCTTCATACTTGAACTTGTGCAAAGGGAAAAACATTTTGATTAGTAATACAATTTCTATGCTAGAGCACACCTTAAGTGTTAAAACAAAGGCAGCTAGCATAAAAATATATTAAAATTCTTTAAATCCCATTGGGATAACTGAAAGTTGTTTTTCTTACTAAGCACTGTTGATCAGAAGTTGTAAGGTCTTTGGCTGTGCCTGAATACAGAGTGCTTATGGTTCTGGTTTGGTTAGTGCTTAAAATTTGTTAATTTTGGAAGCTGGTGGTTCAGTATTATTTTTTTTTTCTCTGCACAGTGAACCACTGCCTGTGGAAGACACTAGTGAAAAATGTTTGGGTTTATTTTTTCTTGAGCTCAAACTAAAAGCATGTACTTAGAGTAGTACTTTTACACCCAGGGACAGTATGTTTTAACTAAAGTGCACAGGTTCTGCACAGCTTTCAAAGTGGAAATGGATGGGAGGCTTTCCTAGGTTGAGGCCTATGCCTTTGGCCTGTTGTCATGATCTTACACTTCCAACTGTTAATGTTGCTGCTTTGCTTATAGTGTAGGTTTTTTTCCCTGTATGTATTTCTTAAGGTTTCTGTCTGCATTGGTTTGTGTGCAGGACAATGGTATGACAGCATGTGTGTGTTTTTGGAGAGACAGAAGGGGATGGAAGGGGGTCTGTTTAGTGGCTTGTCTTTGTTAATATTTCTCTTTGGTTTTCTTTTTAATGCTTTTATACAAAGCAGTAACAACTCTGGGAGAATAAGTTTGGCTCCAGCCTGTTGTTACAAGGCAGCAGAAACAGCAGCGTGGGGAGCTGCAAGTCAAACTTCAGATCCTCCCCAAGTACACAGAAATAATGCAGAGGCTACTCTTGTGATCTTCCCTTATTGAATCCATGTTACTTGGACACTCATAATCCAGAGGACAGCTTTGTTGGTTGAGAGAGGGAAAAAAAAATATTAAGGATCACTATGACTTTATCTCTTGTGTTTTGCAATGTCAGTTATATTTCCTTCCTTGATGAAACAAAGAGTATAAATTTGTTTTATTTAAAATTATAAAAAAGGGAGTATTAATTACCATTGTATTTTTGTTTGGAAAGTTCGGAATTCTTTAACTAAGGAGTGTCTGTGAATGTAGCTTGTGAAGCAGAGAAGTAGGGTGAAATACTCTTCTGATTTATGTCCCTCTACTCAGCTTACCACAAGTGTCGTCCCTTGGTGCAACTGCTGTTACCAAACCACAGAAGAAATAATTAGTAGGCAAGAAACATTTGGGTTTGTATTGCAATTTGCAGAGTTCTTTCAAAAAGAAACTTGTTTTCTCTGTGTGTATGTGCATGTGTTTCGTGGTAGTGATTATCAGTATTTAAAGATACCAAAGTTACATTCTTTCAAAACTTCCCGTGCAACTTAGACTTAAGTGCAGTTGTATTTGACTTGAACTTTATCTGTACACGGAAATATCGCATTGTGAATTATGTTTGCTATTAAACATTAACTTAGAAAAGAATGTGTTCTGAGTAGCTATGAATTGTTATTATCCCTTTAAATTCAAGGAGAAATGTGAAATTCAGGTATATGCAAGGGTAAAAATGCTGTTTTGAGGGTAAAAGGATGCTGCTTTTTAGTAAATACAGTCTTTCAAAATAGACAGGGCTTGAGTGGTCCATATGCTGTATTACTGTCTTTTTGGACATGAAAAATATGTTTACTCCTTTGTTCAAGATAAGAAAAAGGATGGGAAAGTGCTGTAGGGGTTGGAAACTATATAAATCTTCTTTGGACAGTTAGGATAATGAATTGTAAGATTTAAAGAGCATAGAGGTTGTGTGAGGTAAGTATTCAGTAGTATTTTCTCGTTTGTTTCAACGAGGCAAAAGATGTAATTTGATAAGAGTCATTGTGAAGAAGATTGTCATGACTTATGTCAAAGAGAGATGTTAATTTTCAAGATCCAAAAAGAGTCATGGAAGAAGAAACATTCTTTAGTTACAGCACTGTAGAACTGAGACTCCCCGTAAAGATTTACTCCCTTCTCTGAGATATACAGAATAGGATACAAGACTCCAGCTATGTTAAATGCTTGGGTTGATCTTCACTTTAATCACAGGAGGCCATAAAAGTTCTAAGCAACTTTTTATCCCTGCCTTCAGTTGCTTTATAACTTCACCCCTATGTTGCAAAATGAGTACTTTTTATATCTTGTTTTAACTCTTTTTTAAAATTCTGTGTTAAAAGTTAGACATAGCAAAATTGAAAATTTTGGAAACTTTTCAAATTTGGGTCAGTTTAAATGGGTTTACTTTGAGATTCTTAGACTATAATGTAATAACTGATTACATAGGGCAGCTTTGCAGTGGGTTGAAGTTCATTGTGCAGATATCCATCTGCAAGCTAGTATTCTCCACAGGTAGTTTTTATACTGAGAAGTAGTACTGTAATTAGTAATTATGGAAGTGCTTGCTGGTATATGGACTTCACTTTTTTGTTTATTTAGCCAAGGCTTTAATGGGGAAAGGTGGAGGTGTCTTTTGCAAAACAAAATAATACTTCCTCTGCAACCCAAATATCTCAGAAATGTAAGAGAAGCACACAAGTTTAAACTTGGTTTTCTTTTATCTTTGTGAAAGCACAAATTACTAATATTTTATGTGGACTCACACTATTAATAAAACTGAATTGTACAAGTAATGTATGTTAATTTTTCACAGCACCAATGAATGTATGTTATTTTTCATTATAATGCAACCAGATTGACTCAATAGATGTATTCCAGACAAACATCAGTGTTTTTTAACATGAATCACTTTTTCAAAACTTGCATGCACTTGTGTTTGATCTGTTTTAAAGTTTCAGATCATTTGCCCTTCTGTTGCACTGATTTTTATAAAATAGCTTTATAGAGGCTTATTCTTGGTTTGATATTTAGTGTACTGAAGATTGTTCCATTATGTTAATCTGTTATGTAGCCCAATATATTGTATATAAGTGTTTGTAATGTAAGTAGTACTGCATATATTAATGTAAGGATTTTAGCTTATTATGGATGAAGTCCATTCTCTTCACATCTAAAGAAAGGAGAATGGCTTATGGGGAACGGATGGGTGCAAGACTGTGAGGTCGGTGCTGCTTTAACATATGAGCATACGTGTGATCTTTCTTAAATTATTTAAGAACATGACATCAAGGCTTTTGAGATTTGACTGTTAGAAGGTAATCACAATAAAGGTCTCCTCTACAGAAAGCAAATAATACCCTGATGATTTTACTGACGCACTTGGGGAGGAAGGTGAATACGATCAGCTAGTTCAGTACTTCTGTGAAAAGCTAATGAAACTTTTTAATCCTACCTTTGAGGCATGTATTGGAAAGGTCCAAAATACCATGGGTTTTGAAGAGAGAAGTTCTGCTTACTGTTTGTTACAGTCCTCTGTGCTGCAGTTTCTAAAATATGAAACTGTTTTTTGCCAGGATAGAGTATAATCTTTGATTAAAAATTTCAAAATCTTTTGGCTCAGAGGTACTTTGGGCAAGCTTTTATTTGCAGCATAGCATGTTGGGTATATTTAACTAATATTTCTGTGAAAGGTTTGCAACTTGAGAGGCTCAGATGATTAGTACCTTGGTTTTACTTACTTTTAACTGCTTGGCCATGATCATTTTGCGGCCAGTTACTTTTCATGACTTAGAGCCTCATAGGCTTCGTATAGCTTTACAAAGATTGTAGCTGATTGCCATCAGTCTCATTCCATGCCATGTTCATCAGTATTGTACTTAATTTTCTTCCTTTTGCTGTTCTTGTTTCCCTTGCTGATGTTATTCCTGTGTTCTTTGCACTCTGGAACTGGGTTGTGGATTTTTTTTTCGTTTTGGTGGGGTTGTTGTTTTTTTTTTGGGGGGGGGGGGGGGGTGTCTGTGTTGTTTTGCTGTCATTCTTTTTTGTTTGGTTGGCTTTGTTTTTTGTTTTTTGTTTTTTTGTTTTTTGTTTTTTTTTTCTTTTCCCCAGGAAGACAGTTTCCAGATTTTACAAGTTTTTGTAGCCTGTTATCTTTTACCACTTATACAACTTTCCTTTGTTGCAAACAAAATTTTGAGCATCACTTGCCCTTATTTAGACTAAATCAGAACTGAACTGTCTCAGGTCGTACTCACCTGTCAGCTGACACACTGACAAATGTATTTCCAAGATTACAAGATTGAACTTTCCTGTAATGTGGTGAAGTTTAGATCCTAGACAGTATCTGGCACAGGGTACACTTACCCAGCAACTCAGATCCTTGATTTGTAGGATAAACACTACACAATGTTCACGCAGTGCTTATTTAGTATAACTTGATAGGCTGTTTATTATAAGTAAATAGTCTTGCCTGTTGAAGTAATCAATGAAATAGTTATATGCACGTGAGAATTCATTATGTTCTTTGGAAACTGGTTTCTGAATGAGAATGTTAACATGAAAAGCAGATGATGCCATAGTTGTGTCTGGCACCACCAAGTGACAGTATCACTAGTCGCAGGTTGATGCTGAATAGTCGCCGAAACCATGGGTAGCTTAAGACAATAGTTTTCTTGATAGCTGTTTTGTATGACAGATGCACTTTTCTTTCTAAATGCCAGATCCTCCTTTCAGCTTTGTGTAATGATAAGTCTCCCAAACTACTGGGGAGAATGAAATAGTTCTGACTATGTGGACTTTCATTCTCTTCCTATAGAGCAGCTGTATTTTGTATACTGTCTTGTGGGTATATGCTAGACCCTTTGTAAGAAATAGTTATATCTACAATTCTACTACTGTGCTGTCATTGTGACTTAGTAATTAACTAGAAAATAGTTGGCTGATAACTGGAAACTGTAGAACTATATCTACTGTTAACATCAAGTTGTATGCACAGAATTGTCATACAGTCAATACATACATACATATATATTTCCCTCAAAAAAGATTCATACTAATGGATGTTGTGTCTCCTGGCAGAGGGCTTGCTAAATTCAATTCTTATACTTTTCTCTCCAAAAGTATAGTTGTTTTAACTTCTATCGTGTCATGACAGCAAATGCAAAGATATGGCATCTTTTCTTCCTGTAATGAAAAGATGCTTTCTCCTCTTTTGTCCTTTTCCCCCCCAATATATATGTAATTATTTTTGTTCAAGATTGGTCATCATAATTGACATGGATCTCTGTCAACAGCTCTGAGTTGAACATGTGCAATAAGAAAGAATACCTTCTGGCTTGTTCGGTTTTGGGAGAGAGTGTTTGCTGTTTCTTGTAACATCAAAGTAATGCTTCAATTGAGATAATTACAAAATTTTAGTAATTGTCTGAGAAATAATTCTCCATTAACTATAGTCATAATCAGTGGTACCAGTGAGATTTTTCATAACATGGTCAGTCATTGATGCTATCTTTCTAGACTGTCATGCCTTTTGCCTTAATGAAAGGAGGGGGTGAGACAGTCTTTAAAAGTCATTATAGAATTTGTGGAACTAATAATAAAACACTCTTAGTTTTAAATCATCTGTTCTGTAAATGAGCTGTAATACAAAGCAAAACAAGCAGCTGTCCTGAGAAGTTTACCAATCTGAGTCCATGAGAAACAAAAGAGGAAGAGAGACAGGTCATCTCCTTGTCTCGAAGAACTCTGATGTGGAGGTGTGAGTAGTATGTGCTAGCTGTATTGAACACATGTGCTAAAAACATAAGAACAGGACATTTTAGGATTTGGAATATGAATTAAGTCTCAAATGATTTTATCCTAGCAAAAGTTACAATGTATGAGGAGTAAAGGCTGTTAAATGGTTTATTCTCCTGTTGCTTATGTATATAGATTCAAACAAATTAGTTCAGAGAAATAATACTGATTCTTTTTTGTTTTCAAGGTAAGAATCCTGGATACTTTGGGGAGCTTTCAATAACATACCTCTGTAGTTGTCCATACATAATGTTTTGTAAACCATAATTAAGATGCAAGCTAGAACACATGTTGCCCCAGATTCACAGAAGCCAACCTTACTCACTAGTTTGACACAGAGCAGATGGCTTGTTTTAATGTAGTTGTTGATGCAGTAAGAACTAAGAGCTGGTGTTGCTTATAATTGCTGCTGATTAAAAGACTGTAATGTCTTCAAGAAGGCATCACTATTCTCCCCTTGTGCTAAGGATTTCAGTGAGATCCTAGACCAAGATGATATTCATGCTTAGAAAATGCCTGAATATCAATTGGATCTTAAATTTGTGGGGTTTATGTCAGTCTGTAGATAGATTATTCTGGAGGACTTGAATTAAGCATTTTTGTATAATTTGATGCTCTTTGTGTACTCCCTGGGCATAGAAGACAAATGAAGTAAAAAGATACTGACTGTGTGCTCCCTAAAAAGCTTTTCTTATTAATTCTTTTTTTTTTTTCTCCTCACTAAAATCTAATTATTTTTTTTTTTAGGAAGACTGTTTTCATGGATGAAAAAGGTTAAGGTACCTTGTCAGGCACATGCAGTCTGCTTTGAAAAAGTGCTTGACTACTGTGGTAGCAAGTATTTCACAAAACCATGTGGTAGTTGTACGGGGATACTGCATCAGGAGCTAGGTCATCCAAGGAAGTTGAGCAGTAAGCTAGCAACTGGTAAATTGTATGTTTCTGACCCTGTAGAACGTTTAACAATACTGGAGAAGGAAGAGGCCAAAATGAAAGGGCAGCTTTTAACTGTTTTAGTCATGAGTAGACTGGACGCACTAGTGCTCTTCATGGTGGAAATAGGGTAAGAATTACTATTAGACTGCCAGCTGGCTGGGAGAACACAAGCCCTTGACTAGCATGCAGTAACAGAGAGGTGGATAAGCTGTGCCTTTTAGCATTCAACAGTGAATGCAGAGTACAATAAATAAGTGGATCAGACCTTATTTGTGATATCACTCCCATTAACTTCAGTTAGTTGACTTTAGCAGGCTTAAGTTGAGGATGAATTGGTGCCATAATGTTTAAATAGAACAAAACCATGTAAGCTTTCTATAAACATGTATTACATTTTTATTGAATGTTAAGGGTAACTCATTGAGGAAGGAAAAAATGGAAGGTAAAGAATGTTCATTAGTCTGTTCTGAGAAGTTCAGGCATAGGTCATAGTCAAGCTGTTTGCACTTGAAGAGTTGTATTGTGAATAAATTGGCATCAGCATCACAATCCTTGATCTTCTATCATATAATTCAGTGTTTTCTCTGGGCTGTTTTAGAAGGAGAACAATTAGAAAAGGTTGTGTTCTCATTCAGATCCGAGTTCCTTGCTTTTGCTAGAGTAAACAAGTTCTATGGTCATTGAAACATCCATTTTGGTTAAAATTTGAACTATCTTTTGCATCAGAGACAAAAATATATAATGCCCTGTCTCTTGCCTTTAATTATCACAGCTCAGTGATTTAGATAGTGCTTTGGAGTGGCAAAATGTTGGCCGACTGCCATGGTACACAGTAAGCCCAGAGAAGCTAGGAATCAGTAGCTAATAATGAAAATTTAATTTTATGGTATTTCCACCCAGGTAAACTGAAATACATCTCTTAAGACAAGGTGCAAATCTTTGCCCCTTTCATGTGTTGAAACATATTTAAGACTTTTTCAATTTTGTTTTGATGCTCTCAAGGCTTAAAAAATGTAATACTTCAGTGTTGACCAAGATACGGAATCATGAGGTGAAGGACCTTTCAGCACAGATCCAAAATGATTCTAGAGTGAGAAGCTGCACTTACCTCATATTGCTGGCATTTCCAGTGGGATGTAGGTCCTGAAAAATCTTAGGGAAGGAGGTTTTTTTTATTCACAGTGTTCTTATTAATAGCTTAGAGCTGATATGAGGGGACTTCCAGGCAACCATGTCACTCTTTATTTGTCTTTAGGGAGTGACTTTTTTTTCCTAGAATTTTTTCAAGCTGTGCCTAGCTTAAATGGCAAATACTATTTATATTAGCTATAATCCTCTACTTAGTCCCAGTGTGGTTTTTGTACTGCATGGTGAACTGCAGTAAAACCATACAGTGCAACAGTTATTACAAGAGAAAATAGAAGACAAAACTAGATTCCGAAGGTTGTTTCCTTGCTCTGCCGTTATTTCTCTTCTGCTCCAGATCAGGCTATTTTTGTACTTGGTTGTCACAGTCCCTTTTTGGGGGCCTGAGGAGTAGCACATTTTAAAAATAGGCTTTGTGTTGGAGATTAATTTGTTTCTGAGGAAAAGTACCATCTCATGAATCTTTATGCTCTCATAAGGAGCTAAGGGGTGGACCTTTCATTTCCAAGAAAGTAGGATGTGGGGGGGGGTTTCTCCTTTTTAAATAAATCAATTTTTTCCTTATTTAAAGATTTTCCAAAGAATTTTCTAAATTGGCTAATTACTTTTGTCTTTTTGGTGAGAATTGAAAAATGAATATATACACTAACTTTGAAGTGATCCTTAATTGCTATTCCTGCAAGTGGGAGCAGGGGGAAGAGCAATTGGGCTTCTACAAGAAAGATTAACTCAGGAATGCAGAGAGCCCAATACATGTTTATTATGTTTAAATAACTTTAAATGAGAAATCACTTTTTAATGAATACTCCGTTAAAGAAAACCAAAACACAACCCCCCACCCCCCCAACAAACAACAAAAAACAGAACAAAAAAAAAAACAACCCCAGTTGTCTCTCCTGAAAATTAGCATGTGGAACTAGATGATATCCGTGACTATGTGGTGCTTGCAATTGTCACTGTTTTGATTGCCTCCAGTTAATAGCAACTCCCTTGAAATGTCTACTTTTTCTTGTATTTTTAATATTTTCTTTGTGGTCCCGGCCCCCCACCTGGCCCCTTCCCCTTGCTGAATTTAATTTCTGGTCAAATTGAAGCTGATACTTGTTTTCATCCAGGATCCAAGATTACTTTCAGCTTTGTCTGTAGTCTCACTGACCTGTTCTTGCTATAAAATTATAATACCTCCCAGTCTAGGTATATTGTATGCAGTTTTCAAAATTCCATTATGCAGCAAATTTCCATTACTGTTACTCAGTTTTCTGCCTCTGTTTTCTCATAGTGCACAGAGCATTCAAATACTCTTTCCAGCCCATCATTAGCTTTTCTTCATTCTTTGTAACGATGGAACAGCTGCATCTGAAATTTCCAGGAACGTGGGTTAAATCTAATTGAGCCCTACATAACTGGTTAAAGATAAAAAAAAATAATTGATTGGGTATTAAGAAGGGGTAGAGGGTATCGGCTTCTTGGACTTGGAAAAAGCAGCTATATATGGAACCAGCTCCTTGCAATTGTGTTTTCTGCTTTGTTAGCAGCAGCGGTAGTACTCATTTTCAAATCTGAGATGTTAGGCATTTCACAAAATAAGCATTCACAAACTTGATGGTCTTGCATCTCTCTTTTTAAAGATGATGTCATAACTGTCCTAAATAATATTTTAGAAACTTACGTAAATACTCTCTCTTTAGAATACATTAGAACAAATGTTGATTATATCAGAATTAAATGCAAATTTAAGTGCCTAGCATTATCATTATTCACATTTGTTAGTGAACTTCTAAGATTTAAATACCAACTGATATAAGAGGGTAAAAACAAGGTGATGGGCTTATCCAGGGGCAGCTCTTGAGAAGAGATGTCAGGATGGTAATGCAGATGGTATGTGCTGATTTTACTTGTAAATTCTGGAGCCAAATGTTGGGATGCATGTCATTAGAAGGCATTTTTAGGGAGATAAAGATTGAAAATAGAGAAACAGACACCTTCTCACTCCTACTCATACTTTTTCCCACTTCAAAAGGAAAACCTGGAATGCTTTTCTCAGCTATTATTGTATGTATGTTCTGAAGAAGTCACACAAAAGCCTGTGTTTGTTGCTGTTTCACCACTAACTCCATGTGCTACAGGCCAGGGACACCCAGGATATGTTGGTCCAGAATAGGCCAGTTCCAGTTTCACCAGGAGTCCCTCCTGAGAGCAAAGCTTTAAACCAGCTGGGTTATCAAACCACCTTGCTGTGACCATGCTCACCAGAGCTAAGCGGTTTATTCTGGAAGCATGAGCTTCTTGTGTGAGCATTGACCTTTGCTGCAGGTTTATTATTCTCACTCTTGTGTTTTGTAATGGCTGGTTCAGTGTGCCATACTGACTGCTAAAATGATCTTTACCAAAATTTCGTGTCAATCTGAGTATGCCAGTTTCTCCTTTGTGTGTGTGTTTTAGTCGCTTTATGTCAAAGTGAAAATATACTTCCACCAACACTGGGAAAGATGAACTTTGGAAATAGCAAGCTTGAATGCCATGTGGTTAACTCTTTCTGACATTATGGCTGCCTATTTGTATTAAAGCTCAATCCCCAAACAAGGTCCTCTCTGTGTTGTGATATGCACATTACCATTATGATGGACCTAGACAATTCTGTCATCACGTAAGAGAAATATATTTTGCATGTGCAGGGTGAAACTGCCCTGTCTCTGGCTGGTGAGTAATCGGTGTAGGTCTTTCTCTGAAGCTTCCCTGTTGGAGTGGATTTGCTTGGGCGCCAGCAGGAGACAGGTTAATTCTGTACCCTATGATTAAAGCATGCACCTGGGATACAGTAGACAAAGTGCTGTTTGAGCTGAGAAGACTAGGTACTTGAGTGCTCGCATTATTTCAGGTAATGGATTGCCTGCATTATCTTCTACTGCTGGGAGAGAAATTATTCCTGGGTGGGCATTTGTGACTCTTTATTTTATCAAATTATTGAAATATCTTCTACTGATAAAATCACTGTATTTCAAGAAAATCTTAATTCTTCTGTTTTAACTTTCTTATTAAAGGTGACTTTCAATGAAAATTCTTAGCTAGCTCCAGCTAACACTTTGGTGTGTTGTGTTCAGCTCACCCCCACCCCCTTGAAAAAGGTAAAAAAAAAAAAAAAAAAAAAAAAAAAAAAAAAGCTTTGCCCCAGGAATGCTAATAGTCAGGAGAGTAAAGGAAACAGTATGTAAACTCCAGTCAAATCCATTGTATTCTACTGGTTATTTAAGATAATATCTGCACTAATTTATTTTGATGAACAATATTTCCCAGATATTTCTTCTTAAAAGATAACCCTGGAACTCAGAGGAGGATATTGAAGAAAATATTGCCATTGTTCCTGTGTTACTTGAACTGAAGTGAGGGAGTGGTTGAAGCATGACCAAGAACTATGATATAAGTTCAAGGATGTTGTGGTTTCCATAGAAACAGCTAGCTCTATCATAGCTATTGAGTTAAATGCTTATAGGATTTTTCTTTTTCCTCCTCTAAATAAAATTCTATTGTGATTAATTTTGGCTTTACCTTTACTCCAAACTTCTTGGAAATTTGCTTAGTTTTTACCAGTGCAAAGTTGCTTTAGCCATTCCTTATCTGAGCAAGCAGTTGCACATAAAAATGTATTTGTTTCTCTTTGTAGTCATCTAAAAAGAAGTATGTCATTGGAACTGGTTATGAAGTTCACCTTAGTCTTGAACAGAGTGATGTGGGGTGCTGTCACACTTTCATGGTGTCATGTTGGAATTGCCCTACTTCCACAAGTGCTCTGGCTTTGGGTGTTGCCGGTCTGTCAGATGACTGGCACTGAAACTTCAGAGCTTTGTTCTGTCACAATGACAATTTGTATTACTTCTTATGTTCCATGTCCTTCTCCCCCCCCTTTTTTTTTTTTTTTTTCCCCGATACAAAGTAAGTTTATTATAGGTGTAAGGTATTTGTAAGGATAGAGCAAAGCCCCTTTGTGCATCTCAAGTTAAATGCAGGTGTTCTGAGTGTTGCCAAATGTAAATTTTAGGTGTTTATTTGAGGAAGTGCAGTTCAGTTCCCTGTATTCCCTGTAAAGTATTTTGTGAAAATAGCTGTCTAAAAGTGTGATTCATAAGAACTATAGTTTGATTTACTTTACCAAATTACTCTAGAACAAGAGTCATCATTGGGCTACAGATTCATACTTCTTGCTCGCTCACTGTCTTACCTTATGCACCTGTATCTGGATCCCTCTACCAGCTAGTTTCTTGGCCAAGAAGGAGCTGATGTTGTTGTTCTAGATGTTTTTCTTAAATTCCCAGAAAGCTCTGGAAATCTTCAGAAGGCTGCTTGGGAAAATCACGAGCTGATACAGTTAAAATCAAATGGAAGAATAAACTAAGTAGGAGTGTATATAAAGGCTTTGGATTTCAAGGGGACAGATGCTGATTAAACTAAATGTATTGGGTTAGTATAAAGAGCATGTCTGAAGGATTTGCATGCTTGATGTTTCTTCAGGTTGAAAACATTAAAGGTATAAAATATCTGCATGCTAGATGAGTGAAAGGATGTACACCTAGACTTTAAGTTTGGCTGCTGAGTAACCACCTCAAGAAGAATATTGAGAAGTAGAAGAGAATAAATAATGGAATAAAATTCACAATATATATTTACCTAGGTTGGATTGTGACAGATTCATTAAACAATTTTCTTCAGAAGGAGAGAGTTTTTTCAGATGAGGGAAATGGAGAAGAGGCATAATATATCTGGACTTCAGTGAGTAGCTGATGTTGCCTAGGAAAGGATTGGAAAGGCAGGGTTTGACAGAGTGTGAGACTTGAGTGGAGAAGGTGGTAAGATACAGCGATCAGTGTAGAAGCAGCAGGCTGGCAGTTATGCTTAGTGGAATTTTTTAAAGATTGATTTTGGGACCAGCTATCTTTTTGATGTTTTCATTTATGCCACTGACACAAGGAAAATCAGTATGCTGATGAAATTTGTTGATGATGAAAGTTTGGAGGCAGTAGTAGTATGGAAGATGATCATGGTGTTGTATCAAAAATATTGGATTATCTCAAAGACTTAATTAATAGGTACAAAATTAATTGCATTAATATAAAAGTATCCTGTACATCATGGGTGGTTAAAAGCAATATTTTGTAATGCAAGCTTGAAGGCTTATGTCATGGAAATGACTGGACTAGAGAACAGCATTGCAAGATAACTGCATTGCAAAGGTGAGACAGTTGTGATTTTATATGGGAAAATGGAGAGATGTTCGCAGTTGATTTAAGGGTGTTCTAGTATAATTTTCTAAATTCCTGAAATATTATGTGTAATTCTAATCATGCATACTTAAGAAAAATGAATCAAAGCTAAAGCAGATGCAGATCAAAGTGAATTGTAGAATCATTCACTTTGGAAAGGACTAAGAAACTTTCTAGCCCAGCCTTCTACTGGAAGCAGGGTCACCACTGAATTCAGACCAGTTTGCTCTGGGGTTTGTTGGTTGGGTCTTGAAAACCCCCAAGGACAGAGCTTCCAAAGCATCTGTGGGTGACCTCTTTCACTGCTTTGATGTCCTCAGGGCAAAAGCTTTTTTTCTTATCACAGTTCAAAGCCTCTTGTTTCCATTTATGGCTATTGTTTCTTGTTCTTCTGTCTTGGACCTCAGTGAAGAGGTCCTTGTCTTGGTAATTTAGGCATAGGAAGGCTGCTAATAGGTGCCCACCAGGCCTCCAGGCTAACCTAGCCCAGTTTCCTCAACCTCTGTTGATTGCTTCAGAGCTTTGAAGACAGTGATCACTTCAAGGGCCAGCCTATTAATGAGGAAAACATTTGCTTGTTTATTTTAGCAAAGTTTGTCTTTGTCTGCAGATGTAGTAGAAAGCCATCAAAACCCCAATGCAGGGAAAAGCCTATTGTAATTAAAGCACAAAGGAGGTCTGGCATCTGTGAATGTAACCTGTCCAAGAATAAATTTATGCTGGGAATTAAAAAAAACCCTCAATGGGACAGACAGGTTATAGAGCAGCCTTCCAGGGAGTGTAAAAACTGAGGTTCTTCATTATATTCAGGTTAATACTTTTCCAGAAGGGATACCATGAGATGATGTGTCCACCTCAGGAGTGAACTGGAGTCTAGAACCAGCAGGTCCCTGCTGACTTGGCTTGTCTAATGCTACTGTTTCACTTAAACTGTTATTCAGGCTTGGTTCACCCTCTTAAGTGAATTTAGTGGAATTCGGACAGTAAAATGTACTGTATGGTGCTGTGAGGTTTCTTTTTGGCCTACAGTCATTAGGAAACTTTGGTGTATCTTTGGAGAACAAACTTAAATCTTACAATTATGAACTTGAACTAGCAAGTAAATGTATTGGATTTTGAGAATATTTCAGTCTGTATTTCTGGATGCTCTTACCTCATCACTTTCCCTTCTGGTCCATTGTTAGTTTTTAATTCAATTTCACATCTATTAAGAAAGGGGGGGGAAAAATAGTCTTGTACATGTATTTTTATCATAAACAGCTGAAGAAAAGCAGTTAGTTTAAACTTAGGGTTGTATAGCATGTGGTGATATGACACTTTTCCTCCTCTGCATTTTAATTGTAAGATGGGAGGAATCCTAAGCTGCTACTGGAGCATAACATTGATAACAAAATAATTTAACTGAATAGGTGGGAACTCACTTAAACATCAAGACACATAGTGTAGATTATAAATTTTTAATTTCTTGATGTTTGAGTGACTTGCCATTTATTTCACTTTAGCTGTGATATTAGAAGCACTGTGGCACTGAGACATTTTGTAGTCAATGCCTTAAAGAATGAACAAACTGTTGCAGATACCTATAACAAACAAAACACAACTTATTCTACATCTGCATATATGTGACTCAAATTTTTGTTCCGAAAGTTGTGATCACAGTTGTTACTACAGTGTGTGCATATATATAAATACATATAAAAATAAATAAATATATTTAATTTATGGGGTTTTTTTTTGGTTTACAGTAAATACTCTACATTGAAATTCTTTATTGTGTATGTGATGCAACTGATGGGTAGTTACTGGAACTGTAATTATGAGACTGGTGTTGGCTGGGGGGGAAGGGGCGAGGTTTGCATGCTTGAGATCACAAACAGAATGGGCTATTATATAACTGTGCAGAGGGGATGTAGTCCACAAATTGTATTTAATCCTACTTCTGATACTGTGGCTCTTCTTAACTGCTTTCATCAGTAATGCTGCAGTTGGTGCTATAATGTGGAAGTGTGAGGATATGATCCTTAACAGTTTGCTGTAGCAAAAAGCTGGAATTCCCCTTGGTAGCCTGAAAAAAAAATAAAATAGGGCCATAATTTCTTTTCCACAGGGGATATAACAGACTTGTCAGGGCCATAAGAATCACAGAAGTGTCTCGGGATCAAGACTTTTGATAACAGTAGGTGGAGGGGCTTTAAGCATACAAGGGATACTTATACAACTTCCTTGCTAACTTTTAACTTAGGAAATAGGATAGGATACAAGGTAGCTATGACCACTAAGAATCCTTTCATAACTTGAAAAACGAAGATTTGCTGCTTTTATGTCAACTTCTCTACTTCACCTAGGTGTTCTTCCCTACACTTTCCTTTGAGTAAATGTGTATATACATATACTCTTTTTCTTTTCCCTTTTTTTTTTCTTTCCTTTAGATATGAACTTTCAGTAGTGGCATTTTGCCAGAAAGGTTTGTTTCAGATCCCCTATAGTTTGTTTGAAGTGGGGTTCTCAGGCTTGCTGAATTAGTAGCAGTTGCAAGCCATTAAATTCCCCAATGCTCGAGGGGGATGAGATTAAACTCTAAAGGTAAATTAGATAGATACATCTTTTATATATGCGCATATGTGTGTATATATATAAACATGCAAACTAAATGTGTCAGTAGTGTGCTGATCTATAAATAAGAAAATACTTTAACCTTTCATTAGAGCAGCTGTTTCCTTGCACTTGATGCAACATCTGCTTGACTGATTTAAGGATTTATTTTGGGCTTCTGCTGATATTTGGTGATACTCTTTTTTTTTTTTTTTTTAATGAAAATATTCCTCCTGCATTTTACACGCGCTTTCTAGTATATCCTGTAAAATTACTACTTTATCTTGATGTACCTTTTCTATTTCATACTAAGACTAAAAGAAGTGCTCTTCAGCAACAAAAAACTTAGCACTATGAAATTATCAACCTTGGGGAGTTGGGGTGGAAAGAAGGATCTAACATTTTTCACTTCCCCCCACCCCCCACATTGCTTATATTGATTTTTATGTTCCATATTAACTGCAGAAGTATGACTTAATCAAATTTTCCAGGAAGCCAAGTTAGGTTTGGTTATTTCTCTGTGATATTCTTTTTTCTGTATTCACTTCAGTGTGCCTGGTAATTCAAAACACGGTAGTGAGAATAAAAATAAATGTGTCTCCTTGATGTTATGCTAGCTGAAGAATAACTTTAGTTCTATATTAATGCTGTGCCCTAATCGTGTTTTAAGTGCTGAGCAAGACTAATCTTCTGGGGTTTTTTTAATTATCTCCTTGTAGGATCCAAATCAGACAGTTCTAGGGAGCTGATGGTTTGGTGTTATATCTACTGCCTAGGAAAGTGTTATGATCTTCAAAACAGGTAATCCCCACCACAGATAAACTACACACAAATGAAGGAAAAGAAATCCTTGGATAACCTGCATGAAATCAGAGTTGAGGGGATGCTTGGCCAGAGGGACCAAGCTAAGGGAGGAGTGATGTCTCAGGAGCCAGTTAAAGTAGAGGAAATGGATGCAGGGAGATCGGAGTGAGAGGCAGGAGGGCTGGTGGTGAAGTTGCTCCTGGCCACTAGTACCTACACCAGGCACTGCTGCCCAGTGTTTGAGGTTGGTTGCTTTGTTTTTTAAACAGGCAGCCCATTCCCAAGCACAATAATGGTTTGTGACGCAGTCCAAACCGCCTAAATTTTTGGCAGTATGTTGGTGTTGTAATGAGATGCATTAATGCTTAAAGGCTAATTAAAGATAATGAGGTATAGAGAAAGTGGAATGGGGTGCAGTATGCCATGCCTCTGAAAACTGGAGCATGGCAAGCTGACTTTTGATGAAAGGAACTTACTTACTACACAGACAATTGTATAGTTTCATCTGAATGCGTACGTAGTAACTGATGTGGTGCTGTATTGCAAACTGTTGGTTAAATAGGAGAAATTAGGATTTAAAAGAGAAATTGTGTGTAAAAGGGCCTAACATAAAGGACCTTGCTGAGAGGAAGGGAAAACCAGCTGAGAGAGAGAGCTTGTTACTGGAATCTATGGATCAGTTTCAGATCACTGTTATGTTTCGTGATTCATTAATGACAAAGGTACATGTAAAGTGATCTTGCTGCTAAAATTTGTCGATGACATGGAGTGATCATGTTAAAATGCTCTTAACATAGAAAGACTTGTTACACAGAGATTTTAGGAGGATTTCATAGGCCATGGGCCCAGGCATAGGGGAGATCTGAAACATTTTTGTGGTGCAGAATGCTTCTTTCCACCTAGCCTCCTTTCCCTGGGAGGGATGAAGTAATTAGGAGTTGGATGAAATTTGGAGCCTTGTGCTTTAGGGTGTTACAGCCAAAATGTCAGTTACAAGCTTGGAGGCTGAAAAACTGACAGGATCAAAGTAGAGAAGGGTACAAAGTAACTGAGCAAACGGTGTGGTGCAGTTGTGAGGAAGCTGGATGTGCTCTCGGGACACAGTCACAGATGGTTTCAGTAGACAGAGGAGATTACTGGTGGTGTTACACAAGCATCTGGTGGAGCATCATTTACTATACTTCAGAAATAGTAATCTGTCTTGAGGAGAAAAGAGAAGACATTGAAATGTGCAGAGACAAGCTCCTAGGATGAATGGGGAAACGGATATCTCACTAGAGAAAACTTGAAGAGCTTGTCTTGGGTAGTCCAGCTAAAGAAACCGTATATGTAAGTGTTGTCTGTCCATACGCAGGTGGAGACAGCTAAGAGGGGAAAAACTGCTTAAACTGAAATACAATATAAGCAAAGCAAGCGGATGTAGTCTGGCCATTGCTAAATTTAAGCATAATGGTTTGAAGTTGTAATTCATTACAGTTTGGGAGTAAGCAGGAATAATGGAACTTGGTCTGCTTTTTCTGCTAAATCTTGGTGAGATTTGAAAATAACTCCTTAATTATTGTGGAAATACCAATGAAAACAGAACTTTAATGTTTATAGCCAGACATGTTCTGAATTTTATGAATAATTGTCTTTGACTAAACAGCATTACTGCAGCTTCGCTCCTTTCCTGGTATGCAGCAATACTCTTACAGTGGCTGTGGTGCTTTCTGAGGGACAGCTACCACTTAGCTTCTTTCCTGGACTAATGACAGAACTCTTATTTTTTGAAGGGCATTAGCACAGGGTCAGGGAGGGGAACCTAGCCCTTTTATGCTAACTCTTTTTATCCAGGCCACACTTTGAGACAGAGACTGAATTGCTTTTTGGAGGGGTCATTCTCTTTGTTGACCTTGAAGCCTGTGGGATGATAGACATTGTAATTTGGATGCCTGCATTAGGTTCTTGAAGATAGGTAAGATGAATCCAGGCCAAAGCATTCAAGAGACAATAGGCAATCTGTCTGGAGAGCTGCTGAAATAAGTGGTGAGACAAGGCTGTCATGTTCAGTGAATATGATGTGCTGAGATGTTTGACCCTGAAGAAGTTGTAAACTTGGGCATTGCTGTAAATTTTTCCTTTTGTATCTGATCTAGAAAACAGTTTCCTAAATTCTGACAGGAAAAGCTTTGTTGCAACTTAAAATGGGAGCCAGTTTGAAAGTGTGATTTGGAAAAAAGTATCCGAGCAGTTAGTATACTGAAGTCTTGCTAAAAGTTGATGCAGTTTAGACTTGTAGGCCAAAACATAAGAGCAGCTAGACTCCTACTTGCCATGGGCATTGGTAAGTGCTAGCTACTCAAACACATTTTGTGGCCTTGCTTAGTTGCTTGAGGAGCCAAAATTTAATCTCGTTTGCATTCTAAGTAATGTCATAGTGAGCTCTTTATACAGGTTATGGAAAAGGAATTATAATCAGTAACTTGCAATTAGAAGAGAGGAAAATTGTAGCTGAAGATGCTGATGGTTAGATACAGGAAATAGATGATAGAAAAACCATGATGTGGTGTTATAATTGTATTGCATGATCACCACTTTGCTTGTAGTGAAAGACGGGGTAGAAGAGAGTTTTGCGTTCAGAAGACTGGCAGAGGGATTCAGGTTCTATGGCAGCAGGGACTGAGGAGGGATGCTGTCTGACTCCCTGGTGTTTTGCAGGAGCTGCAGTGGGTGAGATGAGGGCGGACAAGTAACATGCTGGCGAGAGTGAGCTGCTAGGGCTTTTGCTGAGGCTTACAGTCTATTCAGGTGCATGTTTTAATATTTTTAGTGCTCTCTCCTCAGGTCAATTTTTCAGATTTGCATTTTTCCTCTTCCTTCAAGAAGATAGGTTGCCAGTGTGTTTTGGCTGGAATTTTATTTTTTTTATCTGCTGAAAGCTTTTTGTAATGGCACAGTTGATTGATTCAGTCACTACTGATCAGAATCTTCCAGTATTTATAAAAAATGCCAGCTGTTAGAATTTAATTTTCCTAAATTATGTGTAAACAAAGAAATTATTGATCTGTTTGACCGCCATCTTAAACTGTTTTCTCAAATCACTTTGGATCAATCTTCTTCTAAACCCAATGGCACCCTTTTAGTAAATTTAAAAAAAGTAATAGCAATAATAATAATTTGTCTTTTCTGGATATTTTCCCAATACTGCTTTTTTTTTTTTAACAGATAAATTTGCGTCTCATCTTGGTAAGTGGGAAAACGAAAGAGTTCCTATTTTCACCAAATGACTCCGCTGCAGATATCGCAAAACATGTGTATGACAACTGGCCGATGGGTGAGTAGCTGTGTGGCTTTGGCATTTTAACTGGCAAGCTAGAAGCTCCCGTGTATTTTCAGACTAAAGGGTCAATAAACCAAACTCTGTCCTCAGTGTTCAAATTAAGTATGTTTATTGTGTATCTGGGCATAGATTAATACAGAAATACAATTGTCAACTTGCATTCTTTTTCCCTGTTTCTTCGGTTGGGCAGAGTTTTAGATGTCTGGACTGTTTCCCACTTTATTTCTAAAATTTGCTTCCCCAAAGTGAAGTACTTCTTTCCCCCTATCTTTAGATACTTTTCTTGATCAATATTGTTAGAGGATCTAGTAAGTGTGAGGAAATGTTGGAGATATAAAGCCTTTTAGGTGCGAACAGCTAATGTAAAACATGGCATGTCATAGGAATGCATTAGTGAAATTGAGTCTGAAGTACTTCTTCCTTACTGCCTTATCTTGGGATGGATCTGTAATAATGATATTTATCCAGGAAGAAATCAAATATGAAAGAACATTTTAAGAGACATTAAAAGACTGAGGGAAACTGGGATTGTTTGTATGAATATATTTGGTGTTATGCAGGAATACTAGCTTCAGAAAATGGAATTGAAAGCTTATGATGTGTATTTACATATGTGAACAATTCCACAAAAAGAAGGTGCTTCTCTTCTCCCCAGCTATGATTTTATGGGAAAATAGCCAAAACACAGACATAGCATTACATATGGTGAAAAAAAATACGCTTCTTTTGGTACAGGACTTCATTTGGGTTACTGTTTTGATGTTAAAAAGACTACTATTCTCACTAAAAAATTGCAGTATCGGTTTCAGTGCTGCTTTTGTCAGAGAGGTGTGGTGGATGATGATAATTCATGCCAAAAAGTTAGTGTTGATAATTCATATTTTAGGCCTTAAATTGGTCTTTGAGGACAGGAAGAACAGGCCTTCAGGGGACTTACAGTTTGTTTTGTGGGGATACGGCACTATGTATTTAGTGAAACATATAATGGAGGAGGTTTTTAGTCGTCTGAAGTATTAGATATAGATGTAAACCACTTTTACACTAAGAAATCTGGTTGATGTAGCAATATACAGCTACATACTTTAATGTACATATTTTATTGTGTGCCTACAACGTAGTTGTCATGACCAAATGTTCTTTGTGTACTTTTATTTGAATTAGTAAAGGCAGTACAAGTTTATGAACTTGTACTTATGAACCATGTGGTCTTGTGTTTCCAGTCTTGTAAAGAGCTTGAAGGCTGCAAATACTGAGCTCATAGTTGGGAAGACACCCAGACTTTAAAGTCTCCTTTTTTTTAAAAAGGAAAAGAAAAGTAGAACCAGACATGGGAGCTTTTAATTCAAATACCTGCTGTCCTGAGGGAGTGCTCTAAGTCTTGATGAATATTTAATTGCCTGTGCAAAGAAGAATAGTGTCAGTTTAGAAGACTGAGGAAAAATCTACTTCAGAATAATAGTGTATAGGTTTTCACAAACATTAGCTCGCTAGCTGTTCTCAGACTGAAAGCGCTGCTTTTTGCCACAGGACTGTGAAATCTTGATGAGGACTAAAGTTTCCTTGAAGTAGACATGATAGGAAATGATTGTTTTTACCATCATTTTGACTTGTCTTGATCTTATGGGAGAAAAGTGATGAAATATCCTCTGTCACCTGATTGCAGGATTAAGGCAAATCACTCCTTCCCTTTTTTGGCAATATAGTTGTTGATTAAGGATCTCTTGTAGTGGTAAATGCCAGATTTATATTAATATATATATCATCTAGCTAGGTTATCTGTTCTCTTCTCCGCCCCCCCCCCCCCCCCCCATTTTCTTCTAAGCAATATTAACTTTTCTCTTGTACAGCAATTATCTGCTGAACTAAAAAAAAAAAACAAACGTTAGTTTGATAAATATTTTTTCTCCTTGGCTCATTTAATCATCGGTGGAAATTAAAAATTGAAAGCATGTCGGAAAGAAATGTTTCATGCTGCCAAACAAGAAGCAAAAAATTAAAAGGATGGATAAATTGGCAGCTTAATGACAAGTAAAATACCTGTGCAAAAATATAGTCTGTCTTCTTTTGATTGCTGTTTTACGTCATTATGGCATTGTAAACTGGCTGAACTTCTCCTCTTTACAACCATAATATAGTAGAGTTCAGACTGTGCGGTACCCGACCATAGCAAAAAGGGTATGGGCTTGATTTGCAAAAATTGAATTGGACCCTGAGTGTGGAAAAACTTGAAATTCAAATAGCTTGGTTGTCTAATTTGATCGAATCTTACAAACTAGGCACATGGCAGCACCCGGGGACACTGCAGCCTCTGCTGTTGATACCAGCCGTGCCTCTGCTGTGTTCTGGGGCTGCGATGGCTCCTGCTGCCCACGTCTCCGCCTGCTTGCTCTTTCACACCATACGCCTCTCCTACACTCTGCAGCCGTGGCTATTGTTTTAAAAGCTTCCCCTTCTTCCCCTTTCAGTTCTTCTTTTGTGGTGCCAGTTGCTACTGCCTGTATGTTAATTGTATATTTCCAGTGAACAGGTTGGTTTCTGTTGCTTGTCCTGATCCCTTGCTGAATATTCATCTTGCTATATAAACACTACAAAAGCAGAAAGAGAGAACATTTGTGAGCAGCTGTGCCAGATATCTGGTCAGCTAAGAAACAGAAGACACTGTATTCCCAGAGAGCCCATTCAAATTCAGCATTTCAAGGTTTTACAGTATTTGTTCTGAAAGCAAAGTATGTATTTATTTGTTGTTCACATCGTGACAGGGAACAGTGAGAGAGTGGGAAAACATAATTTAAGCTTATAAATTATTTATGACAGCTTAACCATTATAGGAAAATGCATGCTTGCTTTTCCCGAATCGCTCTTTGCCACATAAAAACATCCACAGGTTGTCCTTTGAGAAGTTCCTTAAAATGGATCTGTCACTGTCTGCTCTGTGAGAGCCCTCTGTTCAGGCTCTCCACAGTGACTGTTCCTGGCCGCTCAGGTCACTGCCCCTTCTGGACATGTAACTGGTTGGAGCTGGCCGTCATGGAACACCGCCTGAGCGGCCTGCCCGGTGCTGTGAACTGAGAATCCCATTTCCAATGACCCATCGCATGTGCTTTTGCTGTGCTGTTTCCCATTGCTGGAGAACGGCTCCAGTTAGACAGTTAGCTGGTGAGGAGGAGGAGGATGGCTTGAGAGTCTGCCTGAGTGGGAAGAAATTAAGGCTGTTTTAGCAAAGTAGATATTAAGCCTCAGGAAGCAACTTGCAATCGTGAAATATTTTGTGTAGGACTTGTATATGTATGAAATATCTCATGCAATCTGTGAAGTAAGTTAGTAATATTTATACTTGCAGGCATAAAATTATGTCTTTCAATGACCAATGTCAAACAATAAGTTTAAGAATAGTTTTCAGGAGTGGTAACCTTTAATTATCTTTCTGTATCTTCAGCCAATGCTTTCTCTTCAGTGTTTCATGCAAGATAGTCCTGCTCTTAGTTTTCTTCCTGGGTGAAGGTGAGAGAAATAACAAAAGATGTTTTTATTACAATGTAACTGAAAATTGTCTCCTTTTCAGATTGGGAAGAAGAACAAGTCAGCAGTCCAAATATCTTGCGGCTTATTTATCAAGGGAGGTTTCTTCATGGCAATGTGACATTAGGAGGTATGAAAATAATTTTCATTATGCATGTTACAGCCAGGCATAGGGTCTATTTATTTACGGTGCAGTAAATACTACTTTACTGTTCAAGATCACAGTATGGCTTGCTATACGCTATTTTTGCTCTGCATAGAGCAACATTGTATTTTTCAATCTTGTTACCACTAGTTGTTAAACTTCCGGACTGCCTGCTAAGTCAGGTCTCCTCTTGCAGAAAGAAACAGTAACGCTGCTTTTATTTGTTGTCTCTCAATGGAAAATTTTGTTCCCTCTCTGTTACAGTGCACTTGCAGGGCAGGCTACTTCATAAATGTCTGAAGTATTTTAAAATGTTAGATAAACTTTATGATGATTGGTTAAACAATACTTTCAATCTTAGTGCAATGAAGGAAGACACCACATGAATGAGAATGAGGTTAAGCATTCTTGCTGTCCAGTGCTCTCCCAGGGATACAATTGCATAGTTATGGGAAAACAAAAGTAAATGGCTTCACTTCATATGCTACAGAAATGCAATTCAATTATGCCCCCTTGTGGCAAGTGTTCTACCGCAATTACATATTTTGATGGGTATCTTTGGTAGACATATGACACAATGTATAATAATAATCTTTTCTTTTGTAGGTAAAAATTGCCACTGTGAATACTAGCTATATCAGTGACTAAATTAAACGAGACTTTCTTCTCTGGGCCACTTTAAAAATACATTAGTACTTCTGCTTTCTGTGTATGTTCAGATTGCTCATGCATTTGGTGCTTGAGTGCAATACAGAGAGGAGAATATAATACAAAATCACCAATGAAATGTTTTTGAACTTAAGATGAACCTGAAAAGAGTATTTTTGGATTGCTTATGATGATCTTTCCGTGAAGAAGTGGCTGGGATGATAGAGCCATTGATTTGCTTTTTACATTACCGATGTTGGCTAGTGATGTACTTTTAGACTAGATTTACACTCTCTATAAATCAATTTTTAATGCTGCTATATATACAAACAAGATCATTGTCAATTCAGCTGGGAGAAGTTGGAAATTTTTATTCACTCTTTAATTTGTATATTTATCAAGTGCCAATGAGTGCAGGTAGTAGCAGTTGGAGCAGGGCTGAAAGACAAATGTTAAGTCTTGGATCGTCTCTGCAATTTGAGATACTAGTCTTATCCTACGTTTTCCAGGCAAGGATAGCTAAATGGGATTTTTCTTTGTTATTCATCTCTAGGTGTTGCTCTTGACCACCAGTGCTAGTTCCCTTTAGTGACATTTGTCTAAGTCTGAAACAACTTTGAACATTTGTTTAATATACTTAATGTATTATTTAATGGGTTAAGCTGAAAAATAATAGCTGCGTGCTGTTGACTCTTCCATTAACTCAGGATTTTGAACACTTGGGTTCAGGGCATTTTTGTTCATTCTTAATCATTCATGCGTTGCAATTTAATCATCATGATTTGACCCTAAGGATCTTAAATGTGTACTAGTGGTTTTCAGAGATCTTTCTGTTGCTATATTGTTTTAAGAAAAAGAATCCCCAAAACATTGGCTTACTTCAGTACTAATGAAGTTATCTGGAGTAAGATTATACAGCTGAGAGGGGAGCAGCAATTCATGAAGTAGCTCAAAGAGACTGTTACTTCAGTTTGCAGTGTTCATTAGATGTAACCCTAAGGGAACCTGGTTATTGTTAAAAGGAGGAGGGAGGGGGGAGGGAAGTTCTTGCTAAACACAATAATTGAGGTTCTTATGCTGTTGGAATACAGTTCCATGAAATTTTTCTATCTGCAGCTTTCTATAACTGAGTTGTTTTATTTGCTTTAGGTGATTAGGAAATATTGAGTGGAATTTGGACCTCCTGTGTACTGAAAGTCACTTTATCACTTAGTGAAATGAAAGTTTCCAAGGAGGTGTTTTCCTTTTTAACAGGAGTTCATTTTTGTTCACATTTTAAAATGACATTGTAATGTTCTAGTTGTAAACTCACATATCTACATAGTATCTTACGAATTTGAGACTCCTATAAACTAAGAAGCCTCAAAAAATATCAGATTTTTAGGAAAAACTGGCTTTTGAGTGAAAAAAATATTTTAAAGGAACCTTCTTTTTAGCCAGCTTCTCTGAATGGACCATCACTACAAAAACAGTAGAACTAGCGGCATTGGAAGTGGTAAAGAAAAACAGACGCCTCTGTAAAGCTTGCTGTGCTGCTGTTGCCTGCGGTGCTTGAGCCACACTGTTCTGTTGTGTCCTGACTGTGTAAAGGGTTGGGGAATTAGCTAGCAAGGCAGAATCAGTTGTTCACCTTCCAACAGGAAATTTCATCCTTTAGCTAAATATTTGATCTGCAGTTTGCACTTGAGAGAACTTTAATTAGGGAGGTAATACATAATTGACAGTTCTCCATTTCTTGTTAGATAATAGTAATCGGCAACATTTTACTTCCTTATTTAGTGGGGAGGGAGGAAGGGAAGCCAACCCACCTTGTGTCATACACATACCGAAAGAGGGAGTGAAAAATGAATTATGACAATAGAAAATTTGGAATAGGAGTGGAATTAAACAGATAGGAAAGGTATTAAATAAAAGTTTGGTTTAAGTGAGAGAAAGGAGTGAGAGAATGAAGACAAGAGCCAGAAAGGATTACTGAGGATAGGCTGGGGTGCTCAGACTCTGTCAGGTGCTCCAAGTAAGAAGCTAGAAAATGCTAATAAAAACTTGTGTGAGCTATGCAAACAACTAGCTGAAATTAGTTAATTGAACTATTAGCGTACTTCTACTTGATTACTGTAAATAATTAATCTCCACAGCTCACTAGTCAAGTCTCCAAGTGTCTTGATGTTACGAAAGATGTCCCTAATGTGATTAGTTTGTACTATTTTGCTCTTTCTGTAATGGCTTCTTAAAAGAGTTTATGTCATGAAGACAGTCCTTTTCCATTGAGTTTTAACAGACTGTTAATAAGCTCTTTTCAGAGTTTTCAGTTGTATCACAGAATCAAGTACCCAAAATACTTCATCCCTGTCAAACTTCGAGCTGTCATTGGCTTCTAGGTGCAGGCACAGACAGCACTTCAAGTAAAATAAGCAACTTTCAGGTCTGACTTTCTATAGAGGAGATGGCTTTTCCCAAGGTACAGCTACCTCAAAGAAGCTTGTGGAGCTGTGTATCCTTCCATATGCTTAACCTGTGTTTTAATCAGAACCCACATTTTTCAAACAAATATATAAGCAATTAACATGGTTTAGTAGCAGTGTTTTAGCTAGGCTTGTGTTGAATATATGTGGTAACTGAACACTAGGTTTATATTTTTTTATAACTGAATTTTGAACCTGTGCTGTAGTGATTGAAACAGGCATTTTTCTCTTCAGTTACCTTCAGGTTTATTGGACATTCATTATGAATTTATTCACTTAAAAATGCCTTGGTGCACTGTTTGTGAAAATAGAAGAGGTAAATGGAATTTGAGAGGACAGGTTCTACTTAGGTCAGAATGAATTTTGTGTTTAGGGCTAAGTTCTTGTTACATTTAGCGCTACCTTTTTTCCCTTTGTAGTGTGGGGAGGAAAAAATTTAGAGCAACTTTACCTTATATTTCTCAGCAAAATAATCAAGGAAGATGCTTAGTCTTAGGAGCTGGAGAGAGGACACAAAATGTAAAGAATTGTACAAATTAACTCTCCACGCACACGCGCGCGCACACACACACACACACTGGAAGATGTCAAAGTTCAGAATATTGGATCTGGCAGTGAGAATCTGCTGAATACAGTGAGCAACAGAGAATCCTTTCATTTCAAGGAGACTATAAGTTAATAATAATTTATATTATACTATAATATAAATATTATACTACAGTGCTAAAACTATAAATATAGCACTTGTTGGTGTGCTTAAATCAGAATGTGAAAATTATCATTTTAGTTTTAGAAACGAGCAGAACAAATTGTGGAAAGCTCCAGATTTGTTATTTTGTGTTACTAAAGTTCACAAAAGCAGCTTTGTAACAGCTACCTTATCTGATTTAAAATGTATTAAGTCTGATATTTTCACATGCAGCTGATGTTACAGATTAATTTTAAAAGGAAAGATACAGACATTTTGTATTTTGGAAAATCTGTATCGTGGATCAAGGTATGTTTTAGGAAAATCTGTTTTGCAGTAGTGGCTCAGCGTTGTGATGTCTTGGGAGTAACAATTTAGTGGCTGAATTAGCCACTATTTTGCACCCTTATCAATAAAGAGTTCTTAGCACCTCTGTTGGCATGAGTGCCAACTTCTACTTTTACTCAAAAGTGTAAGGCTAGGTTTCCTAACAGGAGTATTGTGTCACTAAAAGCACAATGCTTTAAGTGATTATTAAGTTATTTAACTGATTATTTAAGTGATCCCAAGACCCTAATCTACAAAGCTTTAGCCAGGAATGCCTTTAAATCCACCTAGTAAGCAGTTCAAACCTAACAGTGTGAACTTTTTGAACAGATGCTAATCCAATTACAGGTAGTTTCAACTGGGTGTTTTGAAGAATGAAGACTGCTGTAGTTATTAATAAATCTCCCTTTCTTCTTTTGCAGCATTAAAACTTCCTTTTGGCAAAACAACAGTGATGCATTTGGTGGCTAGAGAGACATTGCCAGAACCAAACTCTCAAGGTATGCTGTGCACTAGAGCTATTTCTTACTCAAGTACCTGGCAAAGCAGTCAGATCTCTTACAGGCTTTTTGAGTATTTCATAGCAGAGAAGAGTCAAGTCCTTTTGGTCTTCCATGAAGCAAGTAATGGAATGCTTTTGTACCTGTTGTTTATAGAAAACCAAGAAATTAGCTTGCTGGTTTATCTTTTTTGTAGAATGCAGAAATTTACTCAAACCTTTAAAAGCTTTCATTTTTATTGTTTAAAAACTACTCCTGAGTTATGGTTCAGTTATGTATGCATGTGTGTAATAATATTTTTTTTACTTAAAATAGTAAAAAAACCCATACTCGTATCAAGCATACTTGCACAAAAACCAGCGTAATTTGTTCACATGTCATTTCTGAAGCAAACTTTTTTTGCTCCACAGGTCAAAGGAACCGTGAAAAAACTGGAGAAAGCAATTGCTGTGTAATCCTGTAAACCCTGTTAGCTTTACCTGCTAAGTGTGATGTAATATAGTCTTTGTCTTTCATGCTGCTGGGATAGAAGAGGCCCTACCTTGCTTCAAACACCTGTAGGAAGAGCCTGTCTGTAAATCCATGGAACTGAAATATTACACGAACACTGTCTCATTAGTCTTTTTTTTTTTTTAAAAAAAAAAAAAGATCGATCTATGAACACTTTCATTGTTTGTTTTTGTTTTGTTGGTTTTTTTTTAATTCCTGCTTTCTGTGTGTTGAATAATTTTACAGTACATCAATTCTTGAAAGAATTCAATCTCCAGAAAAGTTAATGTGTTGTTTTCCATAGCGGGAATCATTTTGCTACCACAAAAATCTCCATTAACCGGATCTAACCAGTCAAGCTTTCTAGATGCAATTTGCACTAAATACGGTTGACAGTATATTTCTCATCAACAATCTCTAACAATATTTTAGACACCTAGTAATAACCTTCAATGTATAATGCAACACTGGAAAATGGTTTATCTATAATTAAAACAAATCTCACTTATGGCCAAATCAAAGGAAAAACTGTTAAGTCAGTTATAACTAAGTCAACCTTGGTGGCCGAACTGGCACAGAATACTAACTAAACCAAGTCTAACTATATATATTTTCACTGCAACAAACAAAAAAAACTATGTGCCTGTAATTTAAAAGCACTCTGTAGAGGGCTGCTGAAACTGATTTTTTTTCATTACTGCATGCACTCTGATCTCGTACGTTAGTTGAGTGCTTATTCAGACAGCACAAACAAGTGCAGAGAGTGCATTTCCTAGCCTTAATATGGGAGGGGTAATTTCCTGTAGTTCATAGGCTTTTATTATTGTGCATAAATGTTAGAAAACATCATTTACTAATCAATTTTATGTATTTGAATATTGGCAATTGGTGTTTTTCAGTCATTTTCTCATCTGTACCTTAGTGTCCAGTGTCATGCTTACTCATTAGAGACTTCAGAAGAATTATTAAAGTTTAAAAAGCAAAAAGAAAAACTTCTGCCATAGTATTAGTTTTGTTTCTTTACATATTCTGCATTTGGTGTTAGTGCTTGCAATTGTATTAAAATCAGAAGCTGATTTTTGAAGGCATACATAATTAAAAAGGATGCCATTCTTTTATTTCATATCAATAATTTAAATGTTGATATGCTAAAGAAATTTGCACAGCACTAAAGCATGAGCTAGTTTCATCTAAACCTGTAAAAAAATAAAAATAAATAAAAATTAAAAAATATAAAAGATTTTATATTTTTTCACTGGGGAGGAATTCTTCCTGGGTGAAACTACAAATGTGTAGAATATATTTAATAAAAATCTTATAAAATACATAACTATAGAAGTTAAATATAGATTGGCGTGTAGTATAATAGACAAATATTCCATATAAATAGCTTTAGACTTTAAAAAAAATGAGTCACAGGTTGACATTGTGTTCTGTACTTAAGTGTCCACAACTCTTACAGATGTTCCGTGTAATTGTTTTTTCGAATGATTGGCATCATTCAAATGTAATCAAATGTTATTTTATTCATTGTTACTGCTTTGATGAAATGCTTTATATGCAGTAGATTTAAAAAAATATTGTTCATACTGATCAGAATTAAATTTGTATAGAGCAGAGTTTTAAAACAAATTGTAAATAGCACTAAACATTTTCTTTCTGCAACCTGTACTGATAGACTCTTCTGTAAACTAAATAAAAGAATAACGTAGTGCATTTTGGTGGTGTTTTAAGGGTTGTTATTGGGTCTGTAACTACTCTTACTAATACTTCTTGATCTGGAAGCTAAGGACAGACTCCATTTTATTTATCAAAAAAAAAAGGGGGGGGGGAGCAAAACCTGCTGAAAACTGCTAATGGGATTTATCGCTTCAGTTTTGTTTTCCTTTCATGTCAAAAGAAGTGGCCCAGAGGTGTTTTTTTTTTCTGGAGAGCGCGAGTATGCACAGTTGCAAACGTACAGCCGTGTCACACCTGGCATACCTCGCAGAAGTTACGTGCTCATAACTTTGTATTTGTACAAACATAAGTTTGTAGTCTTATGTACTTACAGTCAGGAGCATACAAATACCTCAGGGTGCTGGGAACTGCGATGACAGCATTATGTGCTGGCTGCCTGAATGAATCTTGGGAGGGAAGATTTCCTTGTACTCTGCTATGTAGTTGCCAAATAAGTAACTGTAGGTACAGAAACCTTATTCAAAAAAAAAAAACTAACCCAACAAAAAAACCCCAACTTGATAAACATTGGCTTAGGAGCATGTTACCATCTTTAAAGTGAAACTTCCCTCTCCCAAAATGCTGACCACCTAAGTAACACGGGCTCAGATAGGAAATGGCTATGATAATACATGAAAAAGAAACAGGCTGAGGCAGGACATGTTTTCTTAGTTAAGTGTTTTGGATGCATTGATTTTTGAAAAATGTAATTTTTTTGAAGTGTAATCTTGGTTTGAAAAAGTAGCTAGGTACTTAATACAGTATAAGTGCATGGAAATCCAGTAGCTTCTGGTTAAAATATTTGGCAAGCTTGAATAGCAAAGTATGTGGAGTTCCCTTTTGTTGAAATGAATAAGATGTATATATGCACATGTTCAAGCAAATCCTTAAATGCTGCTTGGCATTTGTAGTGTCAGCTTGCCAAAATAACTCCCGCAGTAAGCGGGTAGAACCATCGCTTTGATTTTCGGGCAAATTGTCAGAGCTTTGCCCATTGCAGAGCATTTCTGTTGCAGCGTGAGGCGAGTGGAAAACTGGGAGGGGGAGAGTTGCTAAAAGATTTGTGCTTTTTTCCTTGGATGCATTGGATTGTGGATTTGCCAAAACAAAAGCAGTAGCTCTTAATCCCAGATTCCTCAGCCTTGCTAAAGTTCAGGCATACGCTTCTCTTCTGTGTTGATTTGAGTCAAGAGGATACTCGCAGCCCCAAAAGATTAAAGCTAAGTCTTTGCAGGGTCAGGCTGTCAATATGTTGAAGAGTTTGACATTTGATTTTCACTGTTAGACAGAAATTATATTTTTCCCTATGGATAAGTTAATAGATGTCATGAAGGAAGGAGGGGATGAATTGAAACCTTTCATATTCTAAAATGTCATAAAGGGACGACATCTGTCTCCCATACCATTGTGTGGTTATCAGTCATAAATTAATACTCACAGATGTGAGGAATATCTGGTAGCAATGAAAGTACTCTGTAACTTCTGTTTTTCAAATGGTAGCAAAAATCTGACCGTTGAAACAGTCTTAGGGATAAGCTCGGCTGCTGGAGGAAGAAAGTACGGGCCACTGTAATGCTAAAGGCTTTGCTAAGGTGCTACATTGATATTAATCCAGTGCTGACCTGCGCAGTCTCTGAATTACCTTTCCTTCGTACACTGCATTTACACCAGGAGGAACAGTGATTTAATCTAGAAGATAAATATATGGCACTCTGAAAAAGCTTCCTTTGTCTCTTATAGGTAAGAAGGAAGGCAGCTATTTCTGGGCCGGCCCAAAGTTGAGAGTTTCTGCTGGGGCTTTTTGGGGAAGTAAAGATTGTGTATTTTGTGGTTCTGTGTGTGCCCTGCTAAGATTTATACCAATCTGACTTCAAGAAGCAAATAGGAAGATGGATATACTTCTCAGTCTAAAACACTCCCGCTAACTTTATGCTAATGAAATGGGTAAGCTTAAGCAGATCTTGTTCTATACATCCCATGTGAAGCGGTGTTTAGACCATTAGCAGCAGTTGCACCATTGAAACTGATGGGAATTCTGTGCTTAAATCGGAGGAACTGCCAAGATCTGCTAAGATTCTTAAAGGAGAGTTCCTACCCCCTGTATTTCTTCTGAAGTATTTAGATTCTTCCTAGATACTCTGTCTTGGCCATAACTTGTCAGCATAAAGCTTTTTTTTTTTCAGGGGCTGACAGTAATACATAGTTTATGATAGGTTGTGGGCAGTCCTCGTAAGGTAGTGGCATACCTGTCCTTCTGTGCCACATGTACGTGCCTGTGAAGAGGTTTACAAGCTTACCAATTTATTATACTAGACTGGAAAATTACAAAACCCCTCTTTATGCTCTGGGTATTTCCAGCATTTCCAATAATATAAGATTAACTTCTGTTTTGTTTGGATTTTAAATTGCTAAGTTTTTTGGGTTTTTTTAATTATTTCACTGGTCATTCCTTTTCCAGATTAGAAAGTGGTGAAGATTATTAAAGTTGAGCTCACAAAAATTAAGGAAAATTTAATGGCACCTTATCAAGCTCATGGAATGGATCACAGTGACAAATGAAGTTCAGCTTTGAATGTAAAGGACAGCATAGTTAAAGCAGAGTATACTCGCACAACTCTCGAGGTTTAAAATTACCTGGATCAGTCCAGGACCAAGTTCTGGACATCATGGGCAAACACTTTGCATTGCAAATTCCTTAGGGTTTTGAAAATGGTAACAAAAATGAGACAGCTGAAATGTAGAGCTTGAAGGGAATGAAAGGTTAAAATAGCTGCAGATATAACTAACACAGAGAAAATGCATGGAGAACTTCTGTTTTTGTCTTGTCGCTTTATTGGTCCAGTTTTTACATTTGTCTTTAAAGCAGAGGTGACAAATTCAAATCCGGTAGAAAGATTTTTCATGAAATCAATGGCACGCACTTCCACCAGAAGAAATACGAGGAGAAAAGCTGAGCAAGATCTAAATGGAAAATGGATCATTGTATTGATGAAAATGGATAGAATTTCCAGAATTATCATAAAGATGCCAAACTTCTTCTCAACAAAGTAGTAATTTTTGTCCTTCAAACATTAACTTTCCATGAAGAGCCCGACTCTTAGGGGGAAAAATGCTTCTGGCGCATTACCATCTCCGTTACGTATGAGCAGCTGCATCACGTAAGCCCCAGCCTGTGCGGGACAAGTGTATTGTGTACCCTGGTAAGACTTTTATCTCTACAAACCTGCTGCTTCCTGAGAAGAACTTTTGGTCAGAGTCAAGGTGATGTTTGTGCTTTCTGGAGCAGGTTTGAGGGAATAAGCTATTGTGTTTTAGCTGGCAGAGAATGTGAACTGCAGTCCTAAGGGCAGAGGTTAAAGCCTCTTGAGCGATACCAGAGGAAAGCACCCTGCTTTTCACCTGTTCAGAGGACACTGGATTTGTAGGTTGTAAATGTTGTGACTCTTCTACCAGAAAATGTTCCAGCTCCGAATTACCAGGGTGAAGTAGCTCAGACTGTGAATGAGGGGCATGAAGGGGATGGATGGTATTTGGTCACTTCATGAGGCTTTCAGTTGTTACCTGGCAAAAAAATGGGATTGGGATCTTGCACCAGTCGTTGTGGGGGCAGAGCAGCCGAGTGGAACTGCTTATAGAGGTTAGATTTGAAAAAGAGTATTTTAAAAAAATCCGTGATGCTGAAAGTCAGCTCTGTGCCGGATGGATGATAACTGGACTTGCAGACTGAGACAGGGAAATGCATGCTGGTGTCTGTGTTACCTTGTACTGGGTCTGCATGGCAGGTTTTGGTAGGGGGGGGCACAGGGGCGGCTTCAGCGAGCTGCTGCCAGAAGCTTCCCCCACGGCCCGCGGGCCAGTGCCAGCCGGCTCCCAGAGGGACCCGCCGCTGGCCAAGGCCGAGCCCACCAGCGACAGCGGCAGCGCCTCAGGGGCTGCGTATTGAGCAGGGGGTAAAACCCCCCTGCGGCAGCGAGAGAGCGAGCGCAGCAGCCCCGCAGCCCCGGGCGGTGCGGAGGGGCCGGGGGGCTCCGGGCGCCGCAGCAGCGGCTCCCCCAGCCCGCGGGGCAGCCCCCGGCGGGGCAGGCTGTGCCCCCAGCCCACGGAGCCCGCGGGGGAGCAGCTCCCCCCCGCAGCCCGGGCAGGGGGTGCCCGCAGGGGGCCGGGACCCATGGGAAGCCCACACTGAAGCAGGTTTGCTGGCAGGACTGGTGGCCCGATGGGGAACCCACGCTGGAGCAGCCTGTGTCTGAAGAACTGCAGCCCATGGGAAAGACCCACACTGGAGAAGTTCGTGGAGAAGTGTCTCCCATGGGAAGGACCTCATGCTGGAGCAGGGCAGGAGTGTGAGGAGGAAGGAGCAGCAGAGACAGTGTGTGATGAACTGACCGTAACCCCCATTCCCTGTTTCCCTGCACTGCTCGGGGAGAGGAGGTAGAGAAATGGGGAATTAAGTTAAGCCCAGAAAGAAGGGAGGGGCTGGGGAGAAGGTGTTCTGATTTGAATGGTAAAAAATTAAACTAATTTTCCCCAGGTTGTGCCTGTTCTGCCCATGACGGCACCTGCTGAGCCATCTCCCTGCCCCCATCTCAGCCCAGGAGCCTTTTGCTGTATTTTCCCTCCCCTGCCCGGCTGAGGAGGGGGGTGGCAGAGCGGCTGTGATGGGCGCCTGGTGTCCGGCCAGGGTCAACCCGCCACATACCTGCATCTGTCTGTTACCTGTGCTGGCAAAATTAAAGATTTGGTTACAGTTCTTTAATTTCTGCAACTTGCATGTGTCCCTAAATAAGGATCATTAACCCCTGGTGCTGCCAAAATTAAAGATTTGGTTACAGTTCTTTAATTTCTGCAACTTGCATGTGTCCCTAAATGAGGATCATTAACCCCTGGTGCTGCCAAGGTTACAGCTCTGCCGTAGCAGGCAGCAGAGCTGGCAGGGAGCTCGCACCCCACAGCCTCGCCGAGCGCAAACAGTGCTACAGCTGTGCATGCTGGTGTGAGATGAAAAGCTCGTAGCTCTTAAGTGGGATGGAAAGTCAGCATGGCAAGTTAGCAAGTGTCTAGCCAAGGGAACTTTACCAAATCCACACAACTGTGGATTTCTGTCTTTCAGTGAAGTAAATTCAGTGGGTGTTCTTCTGAAAACCACTTACGCTTGTTAACTAGTGATGTCAGCCAGATCTTCTGGTTCCTGGTCACCCTGACTGCCAGCAAGATCTTCTCTCAATGAACAGGTATTAATGCCGCCTCCGACTCTATTTTCCTTGTTCTCTGAGCAATGACCATCTCTGGCTTCATCACCAAAGTCTTTGAGGATCCCATCATTCTGATCTTCTCCCAGCCTGGTGCTTCTGGCGGCAGACAGCGGTGATCACCGCCGGACACCTGCTCTACTGAGCTGAGTCCACGGGCAGGGCTGGAAAAAGACTCCATCAGTGCGGGTGCAGTGTGCCCCTGCAGCCACCTCGGCTGAGCTGTGAACAGGACTGCTCCATGGCTCTGGCTGTGGGCAGGTAGCCTGAACTGCCTAGAGAAGAGGAACGCACTTGGAGCTTCCAAGCAAAGGGCAGACCACCATTCATGACACTGTGGCCAGGCCCCAGCTCCAGCTGCATCTGCTTCTTTCAAGTTGGGTAAGACTGAGTGTTGCAGCTAAGAACAGAACCAGTGGTCAAACTGGTAAGAGCTACTGCCCTTGCCGCAGCAGAGAGGCTGTAATGCCTGGGATGCTTTTCCAGATCTAATTGTGAGAGCAGACACAGGTCAGGAGCATCCTTAGCTCTGCCCCTGCTGCAGAGGCGAGTGCTGCACTAGCACAGCAGTGCCCCTGAGAGCATGGGGAACAGGCAAGGGAAAGGAGCTTGGGGACATGGTTTGGGACCTGGCCACACTCCTCCTCTTGGCTGCTGGAGCTCCTTGTCACAGCGGGCCAGGGCTGGGACCACTGGCCCTGGCTCCAGCAGCCTGAGCTGCCCTGGGAGGGACTTGCCTGGGGGCTGCTCAGCTGCCAATGCAGTTTTACCATTTTGAGGACTGCGATGATGGGAATAACGTTCAGCTTGCTGTTGGGAAGCTGGGTTGTAACTGCAGGGGATGCCCTGAGGCAGCCCTGTCTTTGGAGAGCTGTTGGGGAAGTGCAGTCAGTGCAGATCACTTCTGCCAGCTTCCTGTGGCTGCACAACTGCTCGTCTCTGCTTCCAGCCCCTGTTTGCAGAAGCTGACCTGGATCACTGTGGTGCTGCACGGCTCAGCTTGGCTACCAAGAGGCAGCCTCACTGCCCTCCCCTTATCCCCAAGGCCAATACTCATGTCTGAGCTGGCAGCTCCTCCAGGACAAAATGCTCCTGTAAGAAACTTGGTGGTGTGTTGCCACCAGCGGGATGGGGGGACATGAGTTTCCAGAAGGTCTTGTGGGGGAGCAGGTCTGAGCCCACGGCTTTCATTTGCCTTGTTGACCTGGCAGCTACTGCCAGACAGCGAAGGCATCGTCCTACCCCTGGGCTTTGTCTGGGTAGAGACTGGGGGGATGGTGGGGGTAACATGGGTTGTTTCACTCTTCAAAGACGTAGTTTCTTTTGCCTGGTGGTTGGAAGCTATGAGGAGACCTTTGTTCATGTTAAATATTGTGTGTGCACTTCTGTGCCTGGCTGTTTTAATCAGCTGAAAATTAATGGTTAAGCCCCAGAGACTGTGGCCAGGCACTGAGAAGTCTCTTGTTACCTCTGGAAATTAAGTCAGCTGGGAGGTGCAGTGACTTGTTGCCCGTGTTACGTGCCAAACGCCCACCCTGCCTTTGAGGAGGGCTGTCTCACAGTTGTGCTCCCTGCGTGTACGGGAGGATCCGGCTGTGGCAAGGCTTGCATGCACAAGTTCATGGACTGCTTAAGGAAATGTGGTCTTAAAGACGTTAGGTTGGTGTAGTGGTATCTAAATCTTTAACTCCCCTTTTGCTTTAGCAAAGAACTTTCCTCCTGTTTCCTGGAAAAGGGAACCAGTGTGCAGAATTTATTCAGCTCCATTTTTTTCAGATAACAGTTCTGCTGAAAAGAGTTGCCTGGATGGTAGGTGTAGGTATTCCCTTGTGCTCCAAGAGAGAAGAGCTGGCCAACAGATAGCCAACCTGGAACTTCCTTGCATCCTCCTTAGGTGAAATGTAGCTACTGCAAGGGAAAACCTGAAGGATTCCTCTGATTCTTGCTGATTTCAAAACCTGGAGAGACACCTCTCTTTCCTTGCATGGAAAAAGGAAAAATGCAGACAAAAGTCCTTTCCACATTGGTGGGTCAGAGCAAACAGAAGAGCCTGGAGATAAGGAAGCTTCCAAGAACATGACATAATTGGCATCCAATGCAGAACTCACCTTTTTAGCTGCTGAAAGGTATTTAAATGTGTGTGTGAGCGGTCCAGTCCCTACACCTCTGGGATGAATGTTCCCTGACTTGCCAGACCTTTCCTTGAGGAAAGCCAGTGGAGTTTGCAAAATCCTGGACTGAAGCTTATTAATGCTGAGCGAGAAGACAACAAAACTTGATAGTCCCCCAGCACCCCTGGCCAGGTGTCGGGCAGCACTGGGCAGCGAGCCTTGGGCAGCCCCAGCCATGCTGGCACCAGTGGGGGCTGCAGGGAGCGGGGGCTTGGCAGCTGCACAGCGGAGCTGGCTGTGGCCGTGCTCGCCCGCGGGTGGAGGCTTAAATTAGACATATATGGATCCCTAATCGTACTGTTGGTCCAAATACGTTGAAAGGGTTTTCAGCCAAAACTAAAACAAAAGTATTTGTGGAACAATAAGAAGACCATACGTTCAAACTCCCCTGAAGCAGAACTGCAGTCAGTGATGCTGGTCTCCAAGGCAAAAGGTAGCACGGTTAATGGAGGAGGAGGAAAACAGGCTGAGTGCAATTTGGCTGGGGAAGAAAGCAGGGTACTGCAGTGTCTGGCCATCAGCATCAGCAGCGAAAGGCTGGTTGTAAATAACACCACTCCCAGCACTTCGGGATTTTGCAGACTGTCATATTGAGGCTGTATTGATTCCTGGGTACAGGTGCTGAATTTTGACATCTGATGGTCCTTTACAACTGCAGTTCTTGAGCTTGTTTCTTTATAGAAGTACAATTTCCTTTGGTGAAAAGAGCTTTGTGTTAAGAAATGCTCCAAGGGAGAAAAGATGGGTTTTTTAGGAAATGCAGAACTGACTGGCATGGGGAGAAAAGGCTGTGGCTTTTCATCTGACATTCTTCCCAGGTCCTGACAAGGTACTCGCAGCACCTGCAGATCAGGGCTTTCCCTCCTGTACCTGCTGCCATTCCTGCGTCAGGATATTTGCGCTTCCTTGTCACGCTTTCTTAAATGTGAAAATAAGGTCTTACCGAATGATAAATACCAAAGCAGGCACTTTTAGTTAACTTTACAGTATTGTAAAAGCAGCTTGACTTTTTGTCCCAATTTTGTCATGAAAACAGTATTTTTCTACTGAAAACAAGAAAAAAAAATCTGTATGATAAACTACAAATGTAGAAGCATGTAATAGACGCTATTATTCAGCCACAATGTTTGAACCTGATTCAACAAAAATTTGCTTTTTCCCATGTGATGTCCCTTCTTTACACCTTTTGAGGACTGAATTTACTTCATCAACATGAAAAAACACCTTTCTGTGTAGCATAAACTCTTGGCAATGCTGCACCATCAATCCTGCCATGCCTGTAAGAGGAGATCTGTCTCCTCTATGGCTACTCCATCACTGCTCCCTTTTGGGACTGCTGGCCCAAACATGGACAGAGGCAGGGGTGGTGACCTCTGCCTACTCCTCTGGATCTGGATTAGGCCCTGGATGAGGCTGCCAGGTTTTCAGTTGCTATCAGGAAACTATGAATGGGCATGTCTCTGAACTTCTTTGGGAAGATCCTATAATAATTTCCCCATTTTGTATGTCTGCATGGATCCTGTACCAGAGGTCTGTGTATTTATATACTTCTTTTTTTTTTAATGTAGGAAATGCTGAATTTGGTTAGCCAGGCTGCATCAGCAGCAGGAATCAATCTCCCTTCCTTATATGAGGTACACATCTTTTAAGGTGCAGTTCTGTGCAGAGTAATAGCTGCTAGATCTAATGCAGTCATTACTTAGCAGTCATAAGAGAGGTTCAGAGAAAATAGCTGAGAACCACATCCAGCAAGTCACACGGGGAAGGAGGAAATGAAACTGCTGTACTCCAAGCCGATATATAAAATACTTTGTATTATAGGTGGGGGGAAGGTGGGCTGATGTGCAGGTACGTCGCATGATGACTGAGTTTGGGCTGATGTGAATTAACACCTTGGAATGCTGGGGACCAAACTGGAGGCCTGTTGTCTGCTGTCGCAAGCAGCCACCTCACAGCATTGCTCTTAGTTTCCTCTTCCAGCGCATCATCTCTTTTGGGCCTTTTGCATTTGGGTTATGCCAAGCTGCAGGACCGTATTCACATGTGATGAGAAGGGGGGAAGAGAGATTTTCCTACCAGCATGTGAATAAAGCCTAAGCTGATATAACATCCCTGTTTGGAAAAGGGCAGATGGGAAAGGAGGTTGCGCTGATTTTGCCTTCATTCCGACATTGGTCCCTCAGTACTTTTTTTGCACTTTTGTCTTAAAAGCTGAGGATCCACCTTATAAAAATACGTGAAACTCATGTCTTACATGATGCTGCAAATGGGTCTGTTAAATCTATCAAACCTAACTGGCCTGATGAACAAATGTAGTTGAGAGCTACGGCTGCCTGACAGATTTTGCTCAGTCTTCCTCAGCCCACACTAGCCTGGGATTTATCAGCCATCTGGAAATTGCAGTACAGTTTCCTTCCTTTCCTTTCAGAGGCTACAGGCTGAGAGTGGACTGCCTTAGTCAGCTGTTAGGAACCATTTGGCAACCGCGTGTTGTCTCTGAGCAGACATGTGCTCTGCTGCAGGTATTTTGGAAATCCGAAAGGCTGATTCTCATTTATGTGAAGGACCACATGCGCCACGAGGGAGGTTTCAGAGTTAGCAGATGTGAAATTTGCATGTGGATGGAGCCTTCCAGTACCTTTGTGTTGACAGTGATGCAAAGGGATCCCAGTCCACTGAATCTAGATGACACTCAAGTCACTCAAATCAAAGTGTTTCCTATTAATGGATGGGGGATGGAGTGTCCTGACTCAGCACCACACAAGGGTAGCAACTGCAAAAGGACTGACCAAGGATCCAAGACCTTTTGGAGTCTCTTCCAGAAGAAATTGTATGAAATGGCCTATAGAGTGCTGGAGACCTAGTGTCAATGCAACTGTTTTACAAACTTTGATTAGCTGAAACTTCATTTTGTCAAGCTATCCTTGTTGCAGGAAATGATAATGCACTAACAGAAGTAGTCAGCACAAGGCTATTGATTTTTAGGTGTTTACTGATAAATGAGGAGCACAGGAGGAAGACTTGGCTGGTCTCCAAGCATTGCCAATAGACAGGAGTAGCAAAAAGAAAAAGGTACTGAGAATTGTGGCTCCATCTGATTCCCACAGTAGCTCATGGAGTTTTTTGTTGACTCCAGTCATTTTTTTGCATTTGGCCCATACCGAACATGGTGAGAGCTGTGGATGGAAGTTTCCCACTAAAAGACTTTGTCCCTCTTCTGAATTCAGGAGCTCTCAGTCCTTTTTGAGACCAGTCAGGTCCCTCTGGGATGGGGATCCTTCTGGATGTCTGAGTGAGTCAGCATCCAGGCTGCGTCTGTCTTTCCTTCCCATAGTTTTCCTTTGAGGACCTCCTGCAAAGGGCTAGAAGAGGAGAGTGGTCTTTCTCTTGGTGGCTTGTTCTTTTGCTCTGCCCGTGGTGCAAATGCAGCCACAGAGGAATCTGAGGACACCCTTCTCTGTCTAGGTGATTGTGGTACCACCTCACTGGTGGTGGTGTTATGTTTTATTCCTCCTAAAGCTTTGTCGTGTCTACCGTCTTCAAAAGCAAGCTACTGATCTCAGGAAGACTGTTGTTAGCACACTTCTAAGTAGTTATTGAAGAGAAAAAAAATCTGTGACGAGGAAGGGAGGAGTTAGTAGTGCTCGCCATTTGAATCTACACCCTAATTTCCTTCAAGAGATGAAAAGTCATGCAGATGGTCCTCCTTCTTGGAAAGTTCATTAATATTTGCTTTGAAACATATTGTCTTCAGAAGACAGCAGCTTTGCAAATATACAATCATCTTCTTACTTTCTGATGCTGTTAGGATTGAAAAGCATAAGCTAAGAGGTTTGGAAGATTTGCCACCATGCTCACCTGAGTATAACATCATGAGTCCATAACTACAGTTTGCAGATGACAGCTGTGCTGATCTTTGAAAGGTCATGAAGGTTGTGTGAGGTTCCTAACACTGGGAGAAAAGCATATGTTGCATCCATCTTGGTGGGGAAAAAAACCCCAACCAACCAGCCAAAAGTATGATCTGGAAACTATAGGCTGGTTACCTCTTTCTTTGGTCCCCGGAAAAATCATGGAGTGACCTACTACATATTCTTGTATTCATGTTAGGATGTTATGGTCTGGATGGGTGGGCAACCCGATGGGTAAAAGTAAAATCCTGGTTGGATGATCAGGCTCACGAGGCAGAGGTTAATGGGTTGTGCTCTACCCAGAGCCCAGTAACAACTGGGGTACCACAAGTCTAATTGTGGGACCTATCCTGTCCAACATCTTTATCAATGGCCTGGAGGAGGCAACAGAATGCACCTGTCAAGTCTGCAGGTGACACCAAACTGAGGTGACCAGTCAAGATGTTGCCATTCAGAGAGATCTAGGCAGCCTGGAGGAATGGCTCAGCTGGAACCTCAGCAGGAAATTAAATAGGGAAAAATGCAAAATCCCTGTCCCTCTGCAGTGATGCACACCAGGGGACTGCCTGGCTGGGGGCAGCCAGGCTGAAAATGCCCTTTTGCCACCTAACCAAACATCCACCATGAGGGTGGCCAGGCCTTGGAGTGGGTTGTCTAGGGAGAGCGTCCTGTTTCTTTGTCCTCAGAAATTTTCAGGACCCATCTAGACCCTGAGTAATCTGACCAGATCCCACAGCTGATCTTGCTCCGAGCAGCAGGGTGGACTAGAGACCCCCAGCCTGAAGTGTCTTAAGATCAATGAAATGCTGAAACACTGTCAGAGCTATAAACTGTAGCTTGGTGTATTACTTACCTTCTCATGCGTGCAGCAGCCCCAGCCTCACTTGGTATGTCTCTATTTCCAAATGGTTTCTCAAGAATGGCAAAAACCCAGAGATATTTCCATTAAAAATTGCCCCGCTGTGAGCAGTGATATCAAATGATGATGCTGATTGCTAGATCCAAAGCTACTTACTCCTAATTCTGCCAGAAACCTTCTTAGTGAAAACCAGGTGGAATATAAAAAAAGCACAGGAATATAAAAAAATGGCACAGCTCTAGGAAAAAGCCAGTTCTACTCTTTAAAGTGGCCCTGGGGAGGACGGGTGGAGCAGAAATGGCTACAGCATCATCTGATGGGGCTCTGCTGGGACAGAGGAGGAAAACTGTGATGTGTGTGCACTGGGGAAGAGGAGGAGAAAGCCCCTCTCCAGATCAGCCGTGAATGATGGTGGCTTTGCATGGCAGGTGGTAAAAAGCTTTCACTTTCTAGTTTGGAGTGAGGCAGGCAATCCATATTGAGATAAATCTAAGAAAGGCCAGTCTGAAAAGGATAATTTATTTTTTCCGTTGCACTTAGCAGTGTCTGCAGTTCAGATGATTCTGCCAAAATATTAGGTGGGTAATGAGACAAAAGTATGAGGCAGTTTGTTTCCTATCCGGACCCTTTTTTTCCTCTGGCAGATATCTCACAGCTTCAAAATAGTTGCACGGCTTCAGCTAAACAGCCCTGGTTTTCCTGTGCATCCTCTGCATGAAAGTGGTCTCTGAGCCCCTAAATCAATATATTCTTTCCTGTCCCTCGGAGATCACTTATCTGCAGTTACTTTGCCACTCTTCCTCCAGACTGCTGAGCTCATTGGTTTGCCTACTGAGCTGGGCGCATTGCAAGAAAGCTCCAAATTCCCATGCCCCAGCTCAGTTTGCTGGTTTGAAGGTGTTTCCCTCCTCTGTCACAGCAAAGCTCCATCCCTGGAAGCTGCAATTCATTCTGCTGCTCCATCTCCTGCGAGGCCATTTGCAATCGGTGTCATATCAAGAAGGCGATTCCTGATGAGTAAGTAAGACCTTCTCTAAAAATGACCTGAAGTGCTGTCAGGCTTCACTACAAGCCTGTGCAGTGGAAATCCAGTGTTTATTTTGGAGGATTCAGGCAGGGGCAGTGCTGGATCCCTTGCTCTGGGGCAGGGTGCCCCTGGCTCTACCCACAGTCAGGTAACTGCACCCCCACCTTGTGCTACACCATCCTGCAGCGGGAAGCAGGGGTAACTGAAGACATTTTTAGTCCCTCCAGCGAGTTTGGGCTACTACTTAGCTGGGTTTTGAGCTGTCAGATTACTTTAGGTTATACCTTGATATAACGTTCATGAAGCCCCTGGGGAAATCCCTCCTAAGCTCCATGCATTTCCCTCTGGGTGTGCGCCGTGCCAGGGGATGCTGCTGGCCCCTCTGCTCTCTCCCTTGCAGGGCTGCGCTCGCTGCATGGCGGCTCCCAGGCTCTGCAGAAGGGACATGGAGTGGGGCCCAGATCGCTCAGAGGCACGTGGCACACACCACACACCACCGCTTTCCCAGGGTCCAATGGTTTGCCTGCCTGCTTGTAAGGAGAGGGAGAAAAAGAAACCCATCAGTTTCACAGCAGTTGATGCAGCAGAGCCAGGTGTCTTGGTGTTCCAGGGGTGGAGGCAGCAGCTTCCCACCACCGCAGCCCTGAGCACTGGTGGGCATGGGCAGACCTAGAGGCACCTCCAAATCAGGGAGCAGGGGGTGAGTGGGCTGTAGCTCGGCCCTGGCCCTTCCCCAACCACGGACCACACATGCACACGTAGGTTTGCTCTGACACATCTCTCCTAGGGGTGAATTTCATCCTTGACGCAGACGGCTTCCTGAGCCATAGGCATTGGCTCTGCGGTGAGAGGTTGGCTCCAGGAGGCTGTGCTGGCACCTACAAGCTTGCAAATTTTCCCTCACCCTCATAATCGACATAATTATCCAATTAAAGGAGTGAGATGTTGACCGAGATTCATGTCAAAGGGGGAGCCAGGAGGATGGCTGCAGCCAGGTGAAATTCTGGCTGAAAAGAAAAATCCCTCAGCTGAGGCTTCTGCTTGAACACCAGGAAATTTCTCCCTGTGCCTGCCATTTGTCTGAGCCGCTTCCATTTTCTGGTGTCCCTGGTTTTCACCAGGAACTGACTGAGGGTCCTGGCAGAGGCCATGTGTTATGTTGTGATTTCAGAAGCACAGAAAGCCCGTTAGTGTGCCCTGGGAGCTGGGCACGTTGCTGCTATAGAGAGCATCCCAAAGTCAGCACATGGGTGTTGGGGTGCAGCATGTGCTTCATCTCCTACAAACCATGAAGAAGAGGGAAAAGATGAGGGGAAATCCATCCCAGTGGTGTATCTTACTTACACGCAAAATTTTCTTTTATTGGCTATTTAATGCTGGCAGAGATGGTTCCAAATTGAAGGGCATCTTGGATATTTATGCTCTGCCTGCAGAGATGGACACGGCTGGATGTGATGACTGCAGGTAATCCTTCTCTGCTTCTCAGCACAAAAAGTTGGCATGTCCCCGGTACCAGCAAACTGTGATAACAAAAATGGGTTAGCTGCAAACACCGCTGGCAGCACTGAGTGTGTCAGCCACAGCAAAGCAGAGAAGAGCTGAACAGTGGCCACTTCCCTGCCTGAGGAGCGGCCCCTGGGTTTTGCTCATCTATTTTTAAAGTACATTTTATTGAGACTTATATGTGTGCAGCGATGCGGAGCCACAGCTGAGCTCTGAAGAGAAGAAAGCATTCAGGCTCCTGGACAGGCTTCACTGAAGATAAGTTGCCCAAAGCGAGGTTCAGAGGCATTTCTGGCCCCATCCCTCCCTGCTGCTGCTGGCAGGGCCCCCAGCATCCCTCTGCCCGCGCTGGCCTATTGACCCTGTGGCTGGACACAGGAGATGCTGGTCTCAGCTCATGTCTCTTAATGGTATTTTTTAATTTGCTTTTCGATCTCTTTTAGTGCCATAGATCTAAAAGGCTGTCATCACCCAGGCAAAGCCTCCTGTGCCTTCCTCCAAGGAGAACTGGGAGGGTTGGGTTGGGATGAGCTATTCCCAGGGTAGAGGGGATGGGCTGCTCTGCCCTGACCCCCACTCATATTTGCTGTGCTGTGAGGTAGGCGTGCTGTTTGGGAAGCACCCTTGGGTGTCCCCTCTGCTCTGGCAGGAGGGTGGGAAGGAAGAAAGCAGAAAGCTACAGCTGCAGACAGCTCCTGGGGACTCTGGGCTGGGGACCACCTGCATGTTTTTAAGTGTCATTTTGCTGTGACTGCTGCCAGACGGAGAAGCAATGAACACAGCAAGAGAATGATCGCTCTGCTCTTCCACTGAAGTCAGAAACATCCCACAGATACACTATGGGCTGGCACAAACCTGCAGGCAGTGGTGCCGGCCCTTTGAAAGGGTTGCGGTTGGGCAGCGAGGGCAAGTCCTGCACCCCATCCGTACTGCTCCAGGATGCTTGCCCCCTCCCCTCCTCATAGGATGGATAAAAAGGGCAGAACAGGCTTTGCCCTGGGTTAGCCTGGTGCACAGCTTTTTCTGCAAGGGAGGATGAGCTAAATAAACCTTAACCGACTGTTTTTCTGAGGAAGCTGAGCAAGCGTGGGCAGTAGGTGGGCTGAGACCCAGCGCTGCATGAGTAAAGGTCCTGCTGGCCATGAGGATGTCTCTGGGAGGCTCCCCAAAACACCAGAAGTGTGGAGGCTGGGCAGATGCGTAGCCAGTGGGTGGCAGATAGAACCCCCCCCACCCCAGGGCTGGGTGGGGGCATGGGGCAGGGGGTGCCAGCTGAGGAGCACAAGGCCAGATTTGTATTTAAAGGCTTTTCCAGCCTTATTTTCTGTGACTCTGTTTCTCTGCTCTGGGAATGGATTTCTTTGTCAGCCACAGAAATAAGAAAGTCTGTGTTATTGGGAGATTTTTACTGCCGGATATCTGTATCATTTGACCTTTTTTCTCTCAGTTGTCCAAGATGTGCAGTCAGCCCAGAGCAACCTTTTCACAAACCACTGTTGTCATAACATGGAAATTTAATTTTAGCCTAGATTTCTGAGAAAACAAGGCACATAAACTCACGCTAGCTGTCTGTTCATCTGTCTCACCAGCCAGGCTGCCCTGCCTGCTGGGTCTGCCTGCTCTCAGCGGCTTCTGATGCCATTGATCACCTCTTCTGGCAGGCAGGTGATGGTCCCAGCATGAAAAGATTCTACAGGTGATGCAAGGAGTGGTGGCCACGTGGGTGAGAGGGATGCGAGTGGGAAGGCAGGAGTGTGAGCTGGGTTATTCACTACTGGTTTGATCCACTGACGGCCAACACAGGGAGCTGGGAGGCACGACACCAGTGCATGGAGATGGCCTTTCTTGCACTGGAGTTACTGGGTAGCTGAATGCCAGCTGGGTGTAGTGGTGGGAAACAGGACAGGAGTTATGACATGTTAAGGAGATGAGCAACTGAGGGGTGAAAATTTTAAACCCAGCTCGGTAGGAAATCAGGTTTTGCTCCCTCTGCCATCCCCAAGAAAACCAGCTACTGCAAAACAGCACAGGCTGGGCAGCTGGGGAAGGCAGAGGTGGGGGAGAAGCTGCCTGGGGCTGGCCCGGAGAGCATCGTTATTTGCTCATGGTGAAATCAGGACAATGCATTTGCATTTTGTGTGAGGTCCGAGGGACCAGGCTCTTCATCTCCCAGCCTGCCTGCCCCTGCCTCGGGATCCGCCTGCCTTTAGGAGGCCACATGCTCATTAATTTAACTCCTATTGTGCAGGCTACAACCGCAGTGTGGGAAACCCTGATTTATATTGCCAGTGAGTGACAGGCACAGCAGATAGAGGCCAGGGCACTGCCTGGCACAGAACAGGGAAGCAAATGGTCCTTTTCCCCCCCATGGATACACTCTCTGAACTCGGGACACCCTGGGGTGCATGGGCTCCACATGGTAGGAGGATGGTGGAGTGCGGTGAAGAAGGGTTTTCCCATTTTGAAAGTAATATTTTCAAAAACTAATAATAACTCCTGCCTCATTTATCCTCTTATCTGTCTTTCTGGTCCTTTAAACATGTAGGCTTGTTGTTAAAAGTCTTAATGAGATTTTAGCCCCAAATCATTCTAAATCTCATAAATTCAAACACACTATGTATTCTGTTTCCAAGCATCATAAACCCCATGGTGAGGCTTCAGGGGAATTGCATTTAGGTATTACCAGGCTTTGCTTTGCCACAACACTGGTTTTAAGGGAATAAAACTGTGCTGCAGACTGTGCTCCAAGAGTCCGCGGTGTAATAACCCTAACTTTTTCTAAACTGTTATAATAACATTTTTAACCGATCCCAGGTGAAAAGTAACCTCTGACTTATAGATGCCATCTTGTTTTATCCAAACATCTAGCCAATATTTAGAGTCTTGCAATCTGTTTTCATCTGCAGAGAAAACAGCCCCAGGATTCAGTGTATTTCAAGGGTTTATTCTGCTGTTGCTTAGCATTTGTGTCTGTTGCCCATTGGTCTTTTTACTTCCATTTTTAGAGTCATGCCTGTTCCCACTTGTGAATATCCAGCAAACACACTCCTGTGATTTGTTGTCTGCCTGGGCCTTGCAATGATATTGCAAGAAAGGAGCTACATATATCTTACATTTGTCTGTAGTGGTGGCTTACTGGCCAGTCGACACCAAGGGGACCTCCAGGCTCCCATGTGACAATATAAAGGGGAAGCTTTTCTAGGGCAAAAAGATGACCAGTTTCTACGTTGGTCACCTCCTATGAACCAGATGAGGAAATGCCAAAAAAATGCAGATTTGCAACTCTGAAAAAACTTTTAACAGATGGGGTCACCTGTGCAAGCATCTGGTTGCACGATGTGACAGGGCATTGGGCCTTTCAGACTCCTCAGAGGAGCAGCCTTCCTTTGCCAGTTCTTGCTCTTCCAGGAGCCTTTTTCCTTTCGTAAACCTTTCCAATTCAGTGAGCTGTGAAGCAGACCCCTGGGGTGAACACTACCACATCCAGGGGGTTTATGTACCCAGCTGCCCCCCCCCCCCGCCCAAGGCCTGCATGGCCTCTTACACTGATGTTCATCGCTATGATGATTTTTGAAGGTAATTTGGAGTAGCTGTGTATACCCGTCGCTTCACAGGAAGTAATGTCACGATATGCTGGAGCCAAAGCACGGGGAGAGGGGGGCGCAGAGGGGGGACGATCTGGCACTGCCATGGTCTTGCAGGAGGAGGACACCTTCTTCTTCCCACCTTCTTAATGCAAGTAGTTTCCAAGTGGCAGCAGCACTGCAGGCCAGCTGTAGGGGTGTCAGATCTCACCAGGCTGTGGGAGGAAGGACGCAGCAGTATCAACAGGCAGCGTCCATTTACTGTAATGGGCTTTGGTTTGGCTTAATGGGTTTCTTCCTCCTATTAATCATACTTGCAGTCCACTGTGCAAAGGCAGTGCTGGAAGCTAAAAGGGAAATAATCCTGTCCCTGCAGAGAATGAAGACAACCCATTAGTAATGCATACGGTGCTCTCCCGCTTGCATTTGCTCTGTTTCTTAATTGTGACTGCGGTTACAAGTGGAGAAAGGGCTGGGCTCAGTTTATTTATCCATTTTTCATTAAAAGGATTACTCGGAAAGAGGTGTCCTGTGCACAGGTTTCCTTGATTAATCCTTGACATTTCTGAGAGTCAGAGGTCTCCCCATGCTATTCAGCTTCCTGACAACCTTTTCTTCTGGCTTAACTGGTACTAAAATTAGATTTTAAAATTACCTGCTAGTCCATGTGACTCCTTATGGAGAAGTCTGTATCAGGAGTTCACCCCATGATGGGAGCTGAGTGAAGGCTCCCAGCCGTGTGCTACGAACAGCCCTTCGCCCCCTGTTCCCCTCGAAATCCCCCTGGGAGCTGGCCACCATGCATGCTCACCCAGCCCAGCCTCACTGGTGTTTGTGCTCAGTGATGGGGAACGGCCAAGCAGCCTCCACAAGTGTGTGGGAACCAGATTTTCAGACCCCAGGGCAATCTCTTGCCTGCTCCTTCCAGTGGAGAGTATCAGCAGTCAGGCACCGACACGGGGAGAATTACTTGTCTTGCCAGTGCCAGATCCGGGTGCAAGTCGCAGGTGTTGGTGAGGCCAGGCCTTGGTGAGACCCAGGCTGGACATCCACATAGTTTGGCTTCCCTGAGCTGATGAGCCTGTAAGAGAATAATGAAACCGTTGGTGATTAATAGACTTTTTAAATGGGGCTAGGACTTGGAGGCAATCCAGGGAAACACAAGCTGTTCATGGCTATGCCATGACACACAAAGGAGCTATGCTCGTCAGATAAATTATTCATTGCCATTTTCCCAGCTCAGCTCTCTTGTTGACCTGATACCACTGATGAAGAAAGGTCTGCAGAGAGTAACTGATAAGGTGGGACCCAAAGAGCAGAAAGTTTGGACGAAGGCTCAGTGTGCAGGTAGACATCGTGTCAAATGGAAAACAATGAGAAGAAGCAAAGATTGAATTGGGAGGTGAAAAATGAGGACAAGATGAAAAAAACTGCTGGAGAACTAATGGCAGTGATAAGGGCTGTGAAACTGCCAGCAGGAAAGGCACAAGGCTAGAAATTGCAATGACTGGATTGTGCTCCCAACATTTTGCCAAAGCCAGGAATGCGCACGTCTAAGACAGCTCTGCTGAATGGGTCAGGGTGCTGGAGCATGAGAAACGGCAGCAACCCAGGGATGGGGACTGTGGAAATGAGCCAGCTGGAAAGAAGGCTGCCAGGGCTGGAGCTGCAGAAAATAAAAGATGATGTGATGAGGGAAACAGCTAACACAAGAAACTGCTCTGCTACTGAAAAGTCAAAAAAGACAGCTGTGATGACTTGGATGCATGTCAGGAATGGCCCCTAAAAGATACCCTACATGGCAACACACATGGGAGTGTGAGGCACTAGAAATAGAAGAATAGTGAGCACAGGGCAAGCAAAGTGAAGAACAAACCTGAGCTAAATGGTTTGAAGACAAGGGAAGCTACTCCAAGACCAACAGGGTAGAATCTTCTCTGCTGAGCTGATGGACTAGGAAAAAAAATAGAAATCCATTGTAATTTTCTTAGTTCAATTAATTCAGTTAATAGAAGGGTTTAAACCTTGACTTGATTCATCCAAAGAGCAGCTCTTGCTCAGGTTTCAGAGCTGCTGGAGGTCAGGTAGTGCCCCTGGGAGGGCTGGGAGGGAGCTGGAAGGAGCCATCCCACCCCGGGGACAGGGTTAGGATCTAGCGCTCTCCTCCAGCTTCTGCTCACAGCTAAGCCACCAGCACACACTCATGGTCCCCTCTGAGTTAGGGGGATGCGATTCATGGACAGGCCTGAATATATCATTGAAACCTGTGAAATAAGTCTTCAGACTGTCTAGGCACTTACATCCCACAGTAATCCCTGGAGCAGGGGTTGGCATTGGAAGAGCACCATCTTTCCTTAGTTTTTTTCTACCAAGGAGGAACCACAGGGCATCTTGGCTGCCTGCTGGGAGCAGGGATGGTTCAGGAACATTTTCCATGCAGCTTTTTGATAGCTTTCTGAAATTCCTCTTTGCTTTGATTTACATTGAATTTAATGTGCACCTAGCTCATGTTTTGGGGCTTTGAAGTGTACTTCAGGTAGCAGCAAAGAGGTGGCAGATATTAGATGAATAATTAAATGAAGAGAAGCACTTAGTATAGACACAAACCAGAAAACTATACAAAGAAATGATCCCATCACTTTTCTCATAAAGATAAAACACGTTCCTTATGCAGATCAGGATATTTGGCAATTCAGATGAGATTGACTTAGTTGAAATAACAAATATGGCCTGGAAAGAAAGCAAGAGCTTTGATTTACATTGTTGAAGGAGCGCTCTTCCTCTGGCAGGATGGCTTGCACTGCGGTGGCTCTCGTGCCTGCCAAAACTGCAGGGGGACGATGCCTCTGGGCACAACTACCAGGGAAAACCAGGGCAGGAATCAGAGCATCGAGTGAGAATGTGGTTGCTTAAAAATCGTTAAACAAAAGCACCGCTTTGCAAGCAGCGGTGCAGGCTGTGCATCTCACACTACCCATTGCCCCAAAGCCATGAACCTCCTCCTTTCCTGCTACTAGTGAGGTGCACTCTGTGGCATGAGCACCTGGGTTTGCAGGACCTCCTCGCCGCAGGAGGATCATGATTTATGGAAAACTGAGGACATGGATAAAGTGTTTGTATTTTTTTCTCACTGATGAAAACCTGTAGCCATAAATAAATATTCAGAGCTGGCAGGACTGATAAACCCATCAGGGCTTGTTCTCCAGGATTTAGTTGTCAGCCCATCAGAGGCTGAATTCTGTTTCTGCTCCTGCAGTCATCAAATTTTCAGTCAATCCCAGCCTGGATGTCTGCTGTAATCCTTCATCACATCAGCTGTGCCACCCTCTTTCCCCTTGGTGGGGGCCCTCAAATGGGAGGGGAGCTCGGGCAGGTGCCAGTCTTGGCACATCCACCACCTCCAGGGATGGGTAGTACTCAAGAAAACCTGGCAGAAAGGAAAATGTGTCTTTTATTTCCATAGAGCTGTTTTTCAAGCATTCAGGAAGTGCTGGAGGTGGACTTGTGACTGCAGAAGCAATAAAATTGCTTAACTTTGTTAGCAGTAGTAATACAGGAGAAAGTATCTTTCTTTTTTTTTTCCCCCAGGAGAAAGTATCTTTTTAAAGGAACATCTAGAAAAAAATCCTGGAAGCAAGGAAGGAAGCATTGCACTAAAGTAGTAAAATGACATTGCTTCAACCCTTCCATGGTGAAATATTTGGCTTACTCTTTTGTGAGGCAACATGTCGTTCTGAAATCAATTTCATGTAAAAAAAACCCAGCCCCGTCAGTTGTTGAAATGACAACAAATGCTTTGACAGGCATCAAAGGATCTGCTTGTCTTTCTCAAGTTTAGTTTCATAGGAAATTCCAAAACTTGTTGGTTTTGATCCAGCAGATAATAAAAGCCCATTGCAAAAACGGGGAATTCCCAGCAAAAATGGAAATTCCAGCTCCCACACAGTGCTAGTTACTCTCATTAGCTTTTGTTTCTTGCTTGCACTCTCCTTGGTTTCCCTCTGCTTCCCGGGACACCCTGATGTAAATGCATGAAGGCAGCACAGCGCTGCCCAGCCGCGGCGGCCCCCTCCCCTGCCCTGCTGCAGGGACAGACTCCCGGGAAAAGCACCAGCCCCGAAGAGCGAGGAAGGACTGGAAGCTTGCCCAGCATGGCAGAAGGTGCCCACGTTTCTTTGAGTTTTGCCACCAAAATCAGTCCAGGAAGAAAGCAGAATGGGGCTGGGATTCTGGCCGAACGTGGTTGTGAGGGCTGGGAGTGTGCTTGTACCACCAGGAGGGAACACCTTGCTGAGGAGGGAAAAGCTCTTCTCCAAACTTGCAGGGAAACAGAACTAACATGTGGGCAAATTGTCCACAAAAGAGGAAAATCAAAGCCCTGCCAGACCTGCAGCATGAACCAAGCCTGGTTCCTCCTGGACTTGTCTCTGGCAGGAGTGTGCCAACATGGATCCTCTGCCTAGGCAGGAGTGGATTCTCTGCCTGGACATCTATAGCTACCAAATGAATAGGATTACTCCTATTGCAACTTACTTCCACTCTGTAGTTAGATTACTTGTTGAGGGGTGGACAGAAGAAAATATTAAAGGTGTAGGAGCAGGCTGTCCTTGTGTGCCTGGCTGAACAGAGCTTTGGCTGGAACTCAGGAAATAAAAAAAAGAGTTTATGACCTTTGGAAGAAGGGGCAGGCAACTTGGGAGGACTACAAGGATGTCATGAGTTTATGCAGGGAGAAAACTAGAAGGGCCAAAGCCCAGCTAGAACTTAATCTGGCTACTGCCATAAAAGTAAAAAAAAAAATATGTTTCTCTAAATACATTAGCAATGGGAGGGCTAAGGAGGATCTCCATCCTATATTGGATGCAGGGGGAAGCATAGTGACAAAGGATGAGGAAAAGGCTGAGGTACTTAATGCCATCTTTGCCTCAGTCTTCCACAGTAAGACCAGTTGTTCTCCAGGTACTCAGCACCCCTGAGCTGGAAGACAGGGACAGGGAGCAGAGTGAAGCCCCCATAATCCAAGGGGAAATGGTCAGTGACCTGCTGCACTGCTTAGACACACACAAGTCTATGGGGTTGGATGGGACCCACCCGAGGGTACTGAGGGAGCTGATGGAAGGGCTCACCAAGCCACTTTCAATCATTTATCAGCAGTCCTGGCTGACTGGGGAGGTCCCAGTAGACTAGAGGCTTGCAAATGTGATGTCCACCTACAAGAAGGACAGGAGGAAGATCTGGGGAGCTACAGGCCTGTCAGCCTGACCTCAGTGCTGGTAAAGGTTGTGGAGCAGGTCATCTTGAGCACCATCACATGCATGTACAGGACAACCAGGTGATCAGGCCCAGCCAGCCATGGGGTTATAAAAGGCAGGTCCTTGCTTGATGAACCTGGTCTCCTTCTACAACAAGATGACGTACCTGGTGGACGGGGGAAAGGCTGTGGATGTTGTCTACCTGGACCTTAGTAAAGCCTTTGACATCGTCTCCCACAGCATTCTCCTGGAGAGGTGGGCTGTGCATACCTTGCTGTGTGTCCCTCTGTGCTGGGTTAGAAGCTGGCTGGCCTGGCCGAGCCCAAAGAGTGGTGGTGAACGGAGTTACATCCAGCTGGTGGCCAGTCACAAGTGGTGCTCCCCAGGGCTCAGTGCTGGGGCCAGTCCTGTTTAGTATCTTTATCACTGATCTGGACGAGGGGATCGAGTGCACCCTCGTGAGTTTGCAGACCACACCAAGCTGGGTGGGGAGTGTTGGGTCTGCTGGAGGGCAGGAGGCTCTGCAGAGGGGTCTGGGCAGGCTGGGCCGATGGGCCGAGGCCAGCGGTGTGAGGTTCAACCAGGCTCAGTGCCGGGCCCTGCCCGTGGGTCACACCAGCCCCAGGCAGCGCTACAGGCTGGGGCAGGGGGCTGGGAACTGGCCCGGTGGGAAAAGGGCCTGGGGGTGCTGGCTGACAGCCGGCTGGGCATGAGCCCCCAGTGTGCCCAGGTGGCCAAGGGGCCAGCAGCGTCCTGGCTGGTGTCAGAAACAGTGTGGCCAGCAGGGGCCAGGGCAGTGACCGCCCCCCCTGGACTGGGCACTGGTGAGGCCGCACCTCGAACCCTGGGTTCAGTGTCGGGCCCCTCGCTGCAGGAGGGACGTCGAGGGGCTGGAGCGTGTCCAGGGAAGGGCAGCGGGGCTGGGGAAGGGGCTGGGGCACAAGTCCTGTGAGGAGCAGCTGAGGGAGCTGGGGGTGTTCAGACCTGGAGAGGAGGAGGCTGAGGGGAGACCTATCGCTCTCTGCAGCTGCCTGAAGGGAGGGGGTAGGCAGGTGGGGTCGGTCTCTTCTCCTAAGTGCCAAGTGACAGGGCAGAGGAAAACGGCCTCGAGTTGCACCAGGGGAGGTTTAGATTGGATATCAGGAAAAATATCTCAGTGGAAAGGGTGGTCAAGCATTGGAACAGGCTGCCCAGGGAGGTGGTTGAGTCACCATCTCTGGAGGTATTTAAAAGACGTGCAGATGTGGTGCCTAGGGACATGGTTCGGTGGTGGACCTTGGCAGTGCTGGGGTTAGTGGTTGGACTCAATACTCTTAAAGGTCTTTTCCCCACCTAAATTATTCTATGATTCTATATTGAAGCACTTGTGGGAAAACTGCTTTTCTCCCCTCCCCAGCGTGACTGTGCCAGGTCATCCACTTGGAAACTTGGCCAGAAGTGGGTTGAATGTAAAATGATTTAGCACTGGGTAAAAAATTCATGGGAAATTTTTTCCAGTCCCTATTGGTTTTTTTCTCTATCTGGTTTCCACACTTCAGCATCACACAGAGAATTGCTTTCCGTGGAAAAACCATACTCACCAGCAGGAAAATCAGCTTTCTGCTCCTACAAGCAACAAAGCTGCTTGCCCAGGCCAGGAGGTTGCTGTCCCAGACATTCACTTGTGTGGGCTCACCCTGGCTGGACATGGGCATGCAGCCACAGGGAGACATGTCCTTCATGGCCCAGAGATTCCCAGCACAAACAGGTCCCGTGTGCACCTCAGTTTGCCCATACATTCATACTTTATTCCTTGGCATGTTTTGGGCCCATTGCAGCAAAATATTCCAGCATGAATCTTCCCTTTAGCATGAGAAAGAGGTTGCACAAGTGCCCCAGCTGGGGTTCTACATTGCACTTATCCAAAACATGCTGTACATAATTTTTGCATAGTCCTGGCAAACATTTGTGGGCACTGCTGCAGCATGCGCAAGAGCAAAGAGTATTAGAGCCTTTGGGAGCATCCCCACACTTCCACATGCAGGTCGTACCACAGAGTTCCACCACCCAGTGACAAGGGGAATGCACCAGCATGCAGACCCAGGGCAGGGCATCAGGGACAAATAAGTAACTGTTATAAAGAAAAAAAAAAGAAGAGGATTAGGAGAAGGAAGGGGAAAAGCAGTGAAGTGAAAGAATAAATTCATTTGATATGACAGAAAAAGAGTTCTTTATTGTTAAAGAACAGAGCGTGGTCTAGTTTGGTTTCTAGTTGTATCTCCTGTGATTCACAGCCTGACTCATATGAAAGCATTACAGGTATATAAAGAGATACATTCTTAAAGATATATGATGGCCTGAAATTTTCATAATGAATAAAATTCAGATTGGGGCCTCTGCTGTTACACTCCTGGATCATCCTGGCTGTGACATACTATGGAAAGAAGCAAGAACAGGCTGAAGTCATACAGACCTGTACTTTAAAATTAGGAACGCATAAAGTTTGTCCCAGATAGGGGCTACCCTGCAAGATACCTCAAAGTACTTGGTCGCTGGCAACAATGCATGGGTATAAATGAGACTGGGGCTAACAAGCCCTATTTCTGCTTCCTAATGGAAATGCTCAGGGAGATTGAGGGCTGTAGGACTCACCAAATGGAACCTCCTTTTGCCACCAGTGTCTCATCACCTAGTGCTGCTTATAAAATTACTGCACTTTAGACCCAGGTGACTGTGGGGCCCCATATGGTGGGTCAGAGGCTGCTCTGAGCCTGCTGGGACCCTTGGTGAATGTCCAGCTGAAGAGCACACGTGGCAAGCTGCTATCAGTTTGCTCTTGTGCCAGTGCCAGTTTGCAGTTCAGAAGGCTTCTTCAGCCTTCCCATGTCTGCCCTTGAGGTATGAGGAGGGTGCTCACAGCCTCTCTCAGCCCTCTCATCAGGCTTGAAATGCCCATTCCAATAGCATCCCTCTCCAGATGGGGAAGAGTCACTCCCCCCCCCCCCCCCCCCCCCCCCCCCCCCCCCCCCGACAGCTGGCAGCCATCTCTGCTGAATCCAAGACCTTTTGTTTGCCTTGGGCAGGGCTGAGCAGAGGAGGCAAAGGGTTTACCAGGGCTTCCGATGAGGCTTTTCACTCGCCATGTCAAACGTGGGGCATGCAGACCTAGCACCACAGCAGAGACACACGGATTTTTTTGCTCCACCAGCTTTCCCACCTATCCCCCCAGGTTACCGCAGACATCACTACTACCCTCCCAGCCTTTGCACACTGCGATGTTGCAGTGCATTCTGTTTCTTCTTCTGTGGTCCTGAAGGTGAAATGATCAGGAAATTTTGCAAAAGACAACCATTTGAAAGAGCTGTATCACCAAACTTTGCAAGTTGTTAGCGTCTCACCAACAGGAATGGATATTCTCCAATGGATGTGGATAGCCCCTCGCATTATACCCAGCAGCTCTAGGTGCTATGAAGCTTGGAGGCACAAGGATCCTGAAAGCCCTCATCTTGAAACATGGGCTTTCTCAGGGGAGCTCAGGGCACGAGCAGGACCAAAAGGCTTGTGGACTGATGAAATTTTTAGTGTATTTAGACAAATACATCTAACTCATAGTGTCTGATGCTACAGCCACACTCCTCATGTGGCTTCCTGCTGTGATGGGGATTTAATGTTTAGATAAAGTTTTTCTTTATAAGAGTAGTTGCTTCATCTATTTTTTCATTTTATGTTTCCATTTACAAGGCACAACTATTGTCAGCACCTGGAATACTTAAAGTGAGCAATTAGGATAATTATTTTTATTAAGATAACACCAAAAAGCCCTCACTGAAGGTGAGAACACTGTGACTTCATGTGTTGTTCAAAGGTAGGGCAGAGACTGTTTCTGCTCATGTTATTTATTAAAGCAAACAGCAGTCAATCTCTCAAATAAGGTCAGAACAGTGACTGAGCAAGAGGTAAGGATTTGGCCCACTGATGTTGCTGCACAGTCAGAGTCATGGAGAGTTGTCCCCAAGAACGCAGCTTCCTTCTGGATGAAAAGCCTGGGGAGAGCTGATGAGCATTGCAGCGTACCTCAGATTGCTGGGGTGATCAGAAATGCTGTTTTGTTGGCTGTGGAAATGTTGCATCCGGCACCACCATAGTGGGAAGCACAATTCATGTGGACTGAGCTGTGCCAGAAGCAGGGTACTGAGGGCTTGGAACCTTGGTCCATGCAGATCTGCTTTGGTTGCCAACAGGATTGGGTTTTCCTCAGCCGAGAGGGCTGTGGCACTGGACTCCTGCTCTACATAGGCAGTAAAAATGAAACAAACTGCAGTAAAAATGAAACAAACTGCAGTAAAAGCAACCTGACGTGGTATTTATGAAAAAACTTGCCCCATCAACAGTGGTATTAAGAGCTAAGCCTTAACCTAACAGCTGGTTGAGCCCTTAAGTGTCCTGCTCAAATGCCTCCTATGACATTGATATCTGAGAGCGGTTTTGACCTCTGATTCCCCAGCATTGTCTCCACATAGCCTGGCTGAGGAGGAGAGCCTATATTCAAATCATAACCTACAGGTACCTCCCTAGGGTGTTCTGATGGCTTCCCTTTACTGACTACATAAGCAGGCAGGTCTGGGAATGATGGATAATTGCAGTCTGAATTGTTCACTTCTCTCTCAAACATAGACTCCACAGGAGGCATCAGTGCCAATTATCAGTGTCATAGAAAATGCCCCTGCATATTGTCTTAGTCTCTTTTTGAGACATTTTCTAACTCAAGACATCATTGATCTGGACAGAGGTTCTTAAATGTTGATTTTCCCCAAACAGAACTCCAAATAAAATTCCACAATTAAAACCTTAATTATTGCCTGAACAACTCTAGCTTAATTACCAGCTCTGGCTGAACATATCTATTGGGATGTTAGGGAATTATAGCTAATGCAAACAGAACTCTGATGTATTTCTTCACAATATTGTGTTAAGTCCTTGAATTCCTCCAGTGTTGTTTTAAAGAACTATGTATGATAAGTCAACTTAGTTATGTGCTTTGTGTGAAAAATGGCCAAATATCCCACAGGGCAAATATGAAAAAGCAGCAGAGAAGACATTCTGAAGAAATGAGACTATATATTGACTTTTTTGTCCACCTTCAAAGGCCATCAATCAAATATTGTTGAAGACTGCAATTTCACAAGTTCATTGTGATTCCAGAGGGTGGGGAGTAAAGTGGATCTCATGTTGGCATATCATTGATTGTGTGATTTTTCTTTTTTGAACAAAAAAAAGAAACAAAGCAAGAGAAGAAACAGCAATTGAGAGCAAGGAAACAATGAGAGCCCTTGATTCGGTCCCTTCTGATACCAATGACAGCTGGTGCTGGTCTGTCACAGGGACAGGATTCACACAGAAGAGGAAAAAGATGGGAAAGCAAAATTCATCATCCGGGAAACGACTTCTGAGCAGATCAAGAAAATCTAGATCCCATAGTTGGGTTGTTTGGGGTGTTTTTAAGCAGAGAAATAATAAGTAGTGGCACAGGTATCTATTTAGTCGACAGTATATTTTTCTTGATCTTTTCTCCTTTGCAGTTGCCAAATACTGCTCTTCCTTGTTCCACTAGATCAAAACTGAATAAAAGCTTTTACTCTGTGCCATATCATGTTTCTGTTTTGCAAGCGGTATGTCTTGAATAGAAAAAACAGTGTGTGATAAACCTATTAATCACAAAGGACCACCCACTGTCACAGCTGAAGTTGGCAGTACAAGTCCCAGCGATGAGTCAGGGCACAGCAGCACAGCTGTCCTTCACGGGCCTCCACTCATGCTGCACCGGCTTTCTCTGTCTGTCAGACAATGAAGACCTAAGGTCTGCTCTACCATCGTGTTTCTGCCATCCTCTCCAAACCTTTTGAAGTCCCAAGTCACAACTCCATTACCAGGGATCACCTTTGATTATTCTCTTGGCCACATGTCTCATAATTCAAGGGCCAGAAGTTGTTGTGGTATTTTCCCTCCTGTTTGGACTCCATAGAGACTCTATCAACATATTTTAATCTACTTATATCTATCTTTACCTGTTGCTACTGTAGTCCCTATCTCAAAGAACTTACACTATGAGCTTGAGAACGGAGATCCATAGGCTCCAGTGCCTTAAATGGACTTGAGCTGTTAATTTCCTAGGACTGCTATGAATGACACCAGGTGAAGTTCCAATACTGATAATTTACAGAAGCAAGATTTTTTAAATGTAATCTCCTAAGTGAGTTTGTGATGTGAGCAACAACGGAAGAGGAGGAACTGGGAAAAACTGCATGCTGAGGAAGCAACAAGGGACACCAAGGATGAATGAGTGTGGAAGGATAAAACTGAGGAGGGACCAGGCAATAAATGATGGTGTCCCTTGTGCTAAATTATAGCACCCAGCCATGGGTGAATTGTTGCCATAGAGTGCTGTCAGACTCACAGGAGAGCCCAAAATGTGGAGACCTGTAGAATTTTTCCTGGGGTCCTGTTCCCAGATATTGCTTCTCAGGGTTTGGGTCCAGCTGGAGATGGAACAACTTGAGTCCAAAGTCTGGCAGTCATCGATGCTTCTTCCCAGAAGGCTATGAAGAGTGGTTTTTCTTAACATTTCAAATGAAATGTCCTTGAAATGTCGGTAAGTGTGACAGTGTGATGAAAAGGATTTAGGGTAGAGCTGCCTGGAATGTGTATGAGGCGACAACGACAAGCAAGGAAAGAAGAAAAGAAAGCAGGCAGAGCCATAAATGAGTGAAAATATAGGGTTTATTTATTAACACAGAATTTAGCATCCCAGTAACAATCCAGTTGTTCACTGTTACACTAGAATATGTGCTATGCCTCAGTGTCCCCTGCAAGGCTGTTTCTCTTAGCAGTGGGTGCCTTTCTTTCCTTCTAAACTTTGAATTTGATTTCCAGATTATCTTAATTACTTTCCAGCTGAGTCAAGATACTGGAATACTGGAATGTTTCTTTTGGAATTGTCCAAAATGAGCTTTTTCTTCTTTTCTTGGAGATTCACTTCTATTTCTGTATAGAGTTCATGAAGTGCCTGGTCTTAAAATCTTCTGCAGCTGACTAGTTTCAAGGGCAGCTTTGCACACAAAAGGCTTTGTCCGAACAGACCTTGGCGCTGCTGCAGATGAAATGCATGAAATGATCTATGTGAAATGGCCTGACTGGACAAATATTTTCCAGTAAACTTAAAGGGAGGAGAGTTTCCAAGTTCCCTGGACAACTCTGACCAATTTTGCAGCTATTTCTGTGGTGACAGTGGCTGACAAGAAAGAAAGTGAACGACAGGGAGATGCATCGAGCCACTTATCTCTGTCATGTCTTGATTAACACAATTGAAAAATAGAAGCTGTATTTGAACATGGACTCCTGTGTTGAAGTCACTAACAGACACATGCTTTGATGCAAGGAGAGCAGATAGGCCAAGCTGTATTTGGTACGTGAATATTGCTAAGTATCATGTTTACCCAAGCGTTAAGAAGAAAAAAATTAGAAAAGAAAAATGGCTCTTCTCTGGGTTTAAAATAGTAAACAAGAGGCTAAACAATTGGTTCTGAGCTCTGAAAAGCCAGCTTACATGAATCGTTGACAAAGTGAAGATGTGAAACTTATTTAATGTATCAATTCCTGGAACGGGACCCTGGGCTTTTTACTATGGAAAAACATTCCCTGAAAGTAATTGCTTTATCAGTGGGATTAGCACAATCCAGAGTTAACTCCCTACTGAAATCAATCATCCCTTGTGAGAGGTCCAGCCCAGTACTGGGCTCTTGTGAGCAGTAGCCCTTCCTTGTGCAGAGGTGCTTATAACAGGGAGAATGTAGCTGGGGGACACAGCTATAGTTCATGGGACTGGATTTATCTGTATGCTGGGGAATGAGCTGATTTATTTTGTGTTCTTGTTATGAATGCAATTTCTTACGGGGAAAGATTTCCTGACTGCAGTTTTGTTTGTTCTTATTGCAGAACCATGCCCTTTCTTGTTGTGCTTAATTTACTTTCCTAATATCGTCAAGTTGCTCTCAAAATTAGAATCCAAGTTTTGATATACCAAAAATATCAAGCAAGATTCTCCAAAGTACAGGTAGTCTGAAGCCTGTGCAGAATCACCACCCTGGAGACTAGTGAATTACCAGTGAGAATATTTTAGAAAAAGGTAATGAATAATAGAGCTATTTTTGGATGTTCTTTTAAAATCAGTGGCTGTCTAAGAACGGTAGCTTCTAGCACAGGCTTCATTGTAACTGGAAAATGGATCCATCTACGGAGCTCGAGCACACATAGATCACACAGGCTGACAGCTCACATTTTATTACCTTTCTGTAATGCTGCATTTCTAAGTGATAATTATTTTAATGGGTGATTATTCTAGTTTTGAGAAGTTCAAGGAATTTCTGATATGGGTAAGCAGGTGTAACTTTTAAAAACCTTTGCTTCATATAAATTTGCCCTATAATTGATCATATAAGTCTCTGTGATACAACCTCTAGAAAATGATCTGAGTAAAACCTGTAATTTTATCTCCTTTGAGATACTTAGATCCATTAGACAAGGTTCTCCATTCTCTCTAATTATTTGTCCTGGCAATAAAAACTTTGGTGGCTGTTTAAGAAATAAACTTGGAGTTCAAAAACTCCCAGTAGGAATTGTGGTGAACATAATTTCATTATACATAGCACAGAAAAGATATTATCCTATTTGCTGAACCTTTTGTGGTCTACTGGGAGAGTCCTGGAACAGAGAGAGGAAAATGCCTCCTTCTATGGGTTGCAAATTGGATCGTATCTACGTTTTAATTTCAAGCTCTGAGACACCAGTGCCAAATGAGTCACTGGCCAGATGAAGAAATACAACAGACTCCAATTTTCTTTTCTTGCCCTGGCCCTGTTTTGCATACGGGACAGAGAGATGCTTGTATAAACCTCCTCCATTCTGCAGGGAACCACAGTAAGCAACTGCGTGGGCACAGGAGCTTGTATTTTGGTGGTCATTGGATAAGAAAGAAAGGTGTAACCATGAAAGCTGTTCACACTATGTCTGTTAGGAGAGAGACCTCCCTCAGGGCAAATGCCCTGCCAAGCAAACTGCAGCAAGTGGATACCCAAGGAAGGAGAACATCTGCTTTTCAAGAAGCACCATTGTATGGGAAGGCTCTGAGGCTACTGCCTCTGCTTCTCATGAAGACTGGTGTGGGGGTGGATATATCTGTGTTGGACGTTTTCCCACTTACTGCCATTATGAGGTAGGGGATTACCCAAGGATTTTCCCTATTCTGAACGGTCATGAAGGCAGGTGTGCAAGTCTGTGAGGAACACGTTGGGAAAGGGAAGCTGTTACAAACCATTGTGTTCCCTCCTTATGGTCATGGGGGAGGAGGACAGATGGGTCAGGATCTGGTCTTGTCCTGTTTCTTATGACCCAGAGTGGGTGGCCAGGAGGAGGCAAGGCAAGGCAAGGTGTAGTGAGGAGAGGAGTATATGGTTTTCAGGTAGATAATAAGACATATGGAATCTCGACATTTTCTTTTACTTTTCCCTGAATGTATATATCAGCAGCAAAGACTGAATTGGCCCATTTGGTATTCAGAAGACCTGCGGTGTCCAAAATATCCATCATATTTTTTCTATTCTGGTTGCTTTCTTATTCCTGATGAATATATATATATATATAACAAATCTGTGATAAACTGGAATAAATGTATGGGTAAGAAAGGACAGCCTTCCCTGTCACAGTAGGACACAGTAAGTCAATAATACCTTGTATGTGTTATCAGCTCCCGCTAGACAGACCCTCATAGTATTCATTACTGTCCTAAGGTGCTCTGTGAAAAGGGAGGTCTTGAAGTGATGTGACTAAAGCTGCAGACTTTGTGAACTCAGCTGTCCTCTGGCATGCTGTGTCTTGCAAAGATGGACTTTAAGTGACTAAAACCAGTATTGGGAAAAAACCCCACCAAGTGTGGCTGGCTTAGAACAGCGTGATACCAGTCAGACATGAAATGACATCACTGACTGGTCGGGTGAAACAGGTCAGCTGCTCTTCATTGACAAAGACATTTGGAGAGGGTTGATTGCCTGGAAGGTTTGGGGTCCTCTCTTGTTCCCAGACACCTGACATGCAACTGGATACAGCTCAGAGAAGAGGTCTGGCCCTAACGCAGTGCATGGTTACAGACCAAGCACTCTGCAGTGCCTCGAATGCAGCCCTGGGAATGTTTCAGCCTGCATGGTGCTTGGATGAGCAAAAAGTACATCTTTGTCAGCTCTCCAGGAGGATGGGTGATCTTTTGTCTGCGTTCCTAGCTAAGAGTCATTCCATGTCCTGAAGGGCAGAGCTCCTTTGATCATGTTTCATCAGCTTGCTTTGCTGAGCAGGTTTCAACCTACTTTTGTTCTGTGGCTGGTAATGCAGTCCTAATTAGCCAGCAGCCAATTCTGCAATCAGATGTCAGCCTCTGGCTTCAGGCAATGGGCTTCTTAAGCAGGCACCTGCTGTGGCAAGAGTCTTACCCTGGGCTGCCAGGACCACAAGCTACTGCCTCGTCATACACATCTGGATTCACTGCACTCCCAGTGCAAGCAAGTTGGGACAACCTGACAGGAAGAACTGCTTGTGGTCAGCTGTGAGAGCTACACAGAAGCCTGTGGTGAAATCTCAAAAGCAGTTAAAAGACACAGTCAAATGCCAGAATTGCTTTTCTTATCAGCAAATGTATTTTCTCTCTGTGAGAGAGCGTTCCTGAGGTTTATGCCATCAGCCCAGTCTCACCATGTCCTTCTTTCTCAGCAGAAGATCTCCCCTTCCATGTCACGACAACAGCACATCTGCTGGCAGAAAACAGGTGAGCTCTAAGCTAATGGTTATTTTGTAACATAATTCCTCCTATGCTCACCCTCCTTTCCATTTCTGCATTTCAGTTAAAGCACAGCAATTCAAAGATTGCAAGGTGTCAACCATTTTGGTATACCTTTTTTTTTCCAATGCTGGTCACTCCCAGATAAGAGTTCAGCTCCATGGTGCTGACAGATCCATCTGCTCTGCAGGTGGCCTCAGCCGGCTCTTGCCAGGGGAGGACGGGACATGGAAGCGAGTGCTTTCACTTGTGAATCTAAATCTGCTCATGTTTGGGAGAGTACGGCTTCTTGAAACAATCAAGGCATTTTGCTCAGATGACCATGAGGAATCTAGACAACAAAGCTTTGGACTAGGATGCGGTGGAGGCCACACTTGATGAAGATTACAGTGGGTGGCTAATTGTCTTTCCAAAAGTCTTGGATTCAAAAGAAATTTCAAAGAATAAATATGAGTCTGCACCTTTGAATGCAGCTATTAAGAGAACTAGACAGACACGAGAGAGTGACAATCACAAAATGCCATTGAGTTTAGCATCTTGTTGGCACTGAGTTTACCAGGCCAAGTGCATGCCTGGATGCTAGCCTGGGCTAGAGGTTGTGTTCCAGCTTTTCCTGATCTCTAAGTTGTCAGGAATACCCAGAGGACTCTGCCACCAGGATGAGAGCACATGCCAGCCAGGAGGCACACAACCAATTCACCAGCTGGGACTGTGCCATGGACCCATCTCCTTTTCTGAGCTTTATTGTGCAGGGTTCATTTTGAGGAATATCAGACAGGCTTCCGTAGTAAATAGCCTACTAAGAAACAGGATAATTTTCCTAATTGTTACCAAATATCCTGGGTGGGAAGTGGGGGAAGGAGCAGAGAGGAGAATCTGGGTGTCACTGAGCCTGCCAGGCATGGCTGTTTGCATTGGTATCACTGTTTTAAGTCTTGTGACAACAAAAATTCACATTACAGCTCTGAATAGGGCTGTGTGATATAAGGCAGCTCTTCTGCAGGAACTGAAGCTGTGTGGGGTCTGTTGGCCAGCCACGGCTTGCCTTTAGCTTCACAGCTTGAGCTGGGATTCTCATTAAGCTTCTGTCATGCCTAGTTCTTCACTTAAATTACAGCTCAGCAGTGGTATTTAAAAGGTTTTAACTCAACAAATGTCTTCCCATGTGGACACCATCTCAAACCATGTTGGTGCCCTGGGTACTGATCCTGACTGCAAGGACCTCTTTGGTACATATAACTGTCTGCCAACAGGGCAGGGCTTGTACGAAGCCAGAAGAGATTTGTACATCTTCTCAGGAGTTTCCATCCCTATCACAGTCTTGGAACAGACTGTCCTGTCTCAGTATGAAATTTCTCTATTCCAGTGATTTATTCCCTCTTCTCCCAAGAGGCAGATGTGTGTCTAAGAACCCTTGTGTCCTTTTTCACCTGAGGCACTGGAATAAGGCAGCAACTGCTGCACCAGATGCATACAAAGTTTGTTTGGTTTTGCTTTACCATCAGTGCAGGCTGCTTTTAGCTTGTTTGGAAAAGCTGCTGCAGATGCAGGTTAATGCTGACATTTCTTTAACCGCTGGCGTCAAGTAATAACATGGTTGATGTTGCCTAGGGGATTAGCTGGACCCTGCAACGTCTCCTGCTGCTTCTTGGTGCTCTTGGCTTGTGTATGTGCTGTAATTGCTTTCCCTGGCATCAAATCAATGTCAAGCTACAGCTTCTATGACACCCAATGATCTCTCTCACAGCAAAAAATAAAAATTATTCCTGTAACATTTAATTATGAAAGCTGCTGCTGAATTCTCTGCACCGTGCTGGGGTGCGCAGGGCTGTAAAAATTTCTTCAATAGAATCACCCTTGCACCAAGAGAAAAAAAAAAAACCAAAACGTGTCTCTCATGAAATATTAATTCAAGTTGCCAGCATCAGCATTCTAGGATTTTGCTCCTTGAAAGTCATCAGGTTGAAGGAAAATGTATTTTCGGCCCTTGGCCTACCAAATAAAGAACAGAGTTGTTCTGCGAGTTGTTTGTCAGCCTGATCCTTGCATAAACTGCTTGAATCTTATTTTTCACTTCGTCTAATAATCCCCAGCCTTGAAATGAATTGTTCTGGAGCCAGTATCTGGCAGTGGGAGCACCCAGACCTTGAAGCCATTGTTAGAGCTGGGTTCCTGCAGGGACTGTTCGGAGAACTCTCTCATTCTCTTCCCAAGTTTGTTTCCCCACTGTCACCATATAGCATTTTCTCATTTAAATACAAGCTGCCCATCTGGTCTGGTCTCTGCAGTGTGTTTCTAGTCAGCTTTTAGCAAACCAGCCTGAGGAACTGCAGCACTTTCTGGGAAAAATCCCAGCAAACCCTTCTCTCCACTAGCTAATAAATCAAAGCTCACACTCCAGCACCCTCTGGCAAAAGAGTGCAAAAATGGCATTATTGTGAAGGGGGAAGGAATCCCAGGAATAGACAGAGAGTAATGATAAGAAGAGACTTGTGATTAGGCATTCCTCAGCAATAACAGTGTGTTACAGGCTCTTGCCAGAGCTACTTAAGGTGTGCTGTGGCGCTGTGCAGAGGCTCCTGCTACACAGTGCTAAAAAGCTGAAGGGAGCAGCCTCCGTCAGCTGTCTTAGCTCTGCACGGTTACCAAACACCATGTGGTACCACATGTAAAATAAAATGGAAAATACCCACAGTGAAAAAGGGAAGCCATTCAAGGAAATGACACAGCACGAGGAGCTGCAGGCTCTGTGGCAGACACCACAAGCAGAGACAACGCTTGTCGTTTGGAAGGGGATGCAAAACCTGCAGCAGCTCCATCATGTTGCAGCAGTGACAAAGGTTGCCAACAGCTCCAGAGCCCCCAAGGGTGATGAGCCCACGCGGGTAATCAGCCCCAAACCAGACTGGCTATTTATTTGTTTTAAATTGGATACAGATGCCTGAACCAGCATGGTGGCAGAAACAGTTTTGTAACACTGGAAGAGACACCATAGATAACACAAGACATGGAGTAAACTAGTGTTTACACATGAATTAATCTTTATCAAGGAAGGGTGTGAAATGTAAGCTCAGATAAGCACCAAAGTCAATGTAAATTTGTTACATTCAGGAATGTGTATATGCAGGAAACCGAATCTCTTCGTTATTCAGGAAATCTGACATGCTGGATTTCAACAGAAAGGATGGGCACCAAACAAAGAGGAGACTGAAAGAAGTAAGAGACCAGAAGTGGGGAATGTACAAAAACCTGTGCTGGTGGAGAGATTTCAAAGGATTCCTGTAAACGTGTTGGAAGGGAGTGACTTCATTGCATGCAAAGGGAACGTTTTCTTAAGCGTATACTTGATGCCAGATATTTTTCTACATTTGACACTCCAGCATCAGCAGGTCTCTGGCAAGGTCACAAAAACCCAGCACATGTTTGTTCATATTCAGCACTCTGTTTGGGAGATATTATTTTCTCCAATCACTGCTGAATTTGCATTCAGCAGCCCAGATGCTTTATCAGGCCAGGCAACCACCTTTTTTTTCTCATACCGCTGGGGGACATGGAAACTGTCCTCCCAGACCTTTTAGAGAGCACCTCAAGCAAACAGCTACCCAGCGCAGTACTGATAAAGCTGGTGTTGTATTTGGGCTAATATCTTGACACAAGGCTCCTTCATTCTGCATTTTTTCCTATACTAAGGCCTAGGAAAACACAGGAGATTGTGCCAGCACACCAAGCTGCTCTGACACCAGCTGGAGCACTTAGGCTAAAGCAAGGTGACGGTAATGGAAGACAGCTGCAATATGCTTGTCCTACCAGATAGAAAGATTTACGGAAAAATGTCTCATCTTCCTCAAGCAACACCTGGAAGCTTCATAACGCAGAGACTGAAAAAATGGGATACAAATCTTATTCAGGTGGAGACACTGAAGGAACCTCTTGAAGTCCTGCTGTAAGGGCAAGGGCAGGTTGGCTGAGGTAGCTGTGGGCAGAGCCAGAGGATAGGTTTGTCCAGGGTGCAAATATTTCAGCACAAGTGCCAACGCATACACCTCAGAAATTAATAGGACATTTTTAAACAGTGAGGTTGTATATTTATGCTGGAAGCTATGTGCTATGATCATCTCGATTGTTACTTGCTATTACGTTTGGCTTGGGGAAAAGAAAGGTGTGGGGAGCTGTCTCTTTAAGGGAGCCTGGCAAGAGCCAGGCAGAAAGAGCTGTGCTTGCAGAGATGTGTCAGGCAGCCCAGACTTTGAAAGGAGCGTGTCCCCGTCAGTGTCCTTTGCTAGGACTGATTGCAGAACATGTTTAGCTTTCCACCATTTAAATGTACAAATGACTGCTCTGTGACTCAATTAATAGCTCCAGTGCCCCTGGCCAGGCTCTCTCCCTTGAAGGGCAAAAGGCAGCATTCTGTGACTATTAATGCTCTCGGTAACACTGCAGACTTGTTCTGGTTTTCGTGATGTGGCACACCAGACCCAGAGCTGATGCTCGCCTCCCAGCTGGCTCTCCTGGACCTGCCTATCACCATGCTCCCTCTGCCAGGGCAGCACATCATACATTCCCTTCCTCGGGGACACACAAAGAACCAAACTCTTCATTTTGGAGGAAAATTGCTACCATTTCTGATAAAACTGAACTTACTAGGAATCAATTCATTACCTCTGAGAAAAGTACGTCACAGTGGGCACCCATCTCCTCTCCAGGCTGTGAGACCCACTTTTGACTTCTGCAAGCAATTCTCTGCCACCCCACACTGAGTGACTGCAGGGAAGCATTGCAGCCCGGTGCTCCTCCTGTCCATGCCATGCATGGTCACCAACGTGCCACTGCTCCAAACTCTGCCACAAGCTCCTGCACTCCCAGGATATCCACAATCACTGTGTCATTGGGTGGGAATGTGGTAGCTCCACGGTGAGTGAGTGTTACAGGGCCAGCGCTTGCTGAGGGACAGCAATGGACTTGTCAGGCTCAGTGAACCCTGCTCAAGGTCAAAGCCATGGGCCAGACGGTGGGTCCCCACAGGGCATGGGCTTTCCCAGTGACGAAGACATGTTTTCACATAACTTCTCTTTGGCTTCCCAAGAGCAGGAGAACCAGACTTGTTTGGGGTGAAAACATTGCCTAAGGTAATTAGGTGTTTTCTGACTGAATTTAACTTTGCCAGAACCCGAGAAAGGAAATGCAGTGGCAGAAGCTGGAGACAAGCTGCTACATTACGGAGACAGTGAGGGTCTGAGAGGACAGGGCAATGATCAGAGCAGCCTCTGCTGCCAGAAAGACAAATGTTGTATATTGAGAGACTGGAGGATGATATTGTGCTCTGGAGAAAAGTACTAAACAGTATCAATGGGAGGGGAAGGCTGGGGGATTTCTAGATGGCACCACAAATGGAATGGGACGTATTAACTCCTCTGGAAAAAAACATAAACAGCCAAGCACCGTAACATCTCAGGGGACTGCATCCAAGATCTGTGCATTAAAATAAAGCTGTATTACAAACCTAGAATGCTTGTAAATGTAAATTCTTAGTAAATGACTAAGAATGTCCAAGGTCTCCTGATACTGCAGAGGAATCAGTCACGTTAGGAGAGCATAAAGAGTAATCACCCATGTGCACATAATGCCATGCTGCATTTTCATTGTCATACTCAAGTTTCCTGCAAGGGTAGCACTTTCTCCCTGAAGACTGCATAAGTTGTTCCTTCTTGATGTCCTGGCTGGACGTAACCACCTCAGAGCAGCACAGAGAGACAGAGGAGAGGGGGTGGGGGAAACCCATGAGCAAGCAGAAGGCACAGACAGATTTCACGGGAAGGGCAGTGAGCAGCGATATTGGAAACCTGTTCATGTCTGGGAAAGATGTCGGTGTATGCCTCTCACTTCTTTTTTTCTCCATATCTGCTTCTCACTTGGTATTGTGCAGCTTGAGGGAAGGAGGGAACAGAAGGAAGATGCGAGCTTGGGAGAGACTGTTTTCAGGCCTCACCCAGTCTGTGCCAGTTTACCCTGCACCAGGAGGGCTCTGAGACTAAAGCAGAGGAGAAGATACAAGCTTGAACTGCCTCATCATGGCAGGGTTATTGAAAACAGAAGAAACATTGGGTCTGAAGGGCTGGAAAAAGCTAAACGAGCCACCTGAAGGAGAGGTTCTGATCTGAAGCTTTAGAGCTTATCTTTAAAGACTCAAGAAGGAACTAGAGCAGGGTCCTTGCTGGGCCACCTCCAGCAACGTTGAGGGCACTCCTACTCACTGCTGGTGGTTGTACCCAGGCAAATGTGGAACCTTGTGCAACAGATAGCAGCAATGATCCCCACTTCTTGACCCTTGGAAGATGTGTGGGCAGTCAACCAAAACTGAATGACTCCCAATATGCAGCCTGTGGTGTAGCTGCAGAAGTAGAAAGGGATGTAGAGGGTCAGGGAGCACAGACCACTGCAGACCCTAAAGAAGAAGGAGGGGTGATGCTCCTTCAGTGATGGGGACTGCAATCACACACACAAGGTGGCTTTGTCCACATATGGACTAAGAAAACCAGGAAGACCAGGAGGGTCCAGACTGCTGAAGGTTGTGAGCTGGTAACCTGAGCTGACCCGTTTTTGACCAAGAACAGAAGGTGCCTGGCTTAAGGCATGGCAGATCTGTAGACACAAGGTAAAGCTACTGGCCTCATAAGGCTCTTTGAGGGAGGGATTGTAATCATGGGAATGCCTTAGTGTGCTAAAGGTGGCACTAGAAGGAAGGATGAAGCAAGGAAGAAAGCAATGAGATCTGAGACCACAGATGGAAGGTTTGCTGGAGGTGTCAGTGGAGATAATCTGACACTTCTTTGGGTAGGGGAGGTAGCACAAGCCTTTTGCAAGAGCTAGGCCAGACCATGGACCCGGAAGGATCTGCTTTTTCAGGAAACTGAAACAGTTTTCTGAAGGACAGCAGGGTCTAGGTAAGGGAATGCAGGCAAAGAAAGAGCAGTTAGCCCAAAGGAACCAAGATTTGGGAACCGAGAACTGACTGCAAATCAGCAAGCCCGAGTAATATACGGCTTACGTGTGTGAGGTCCAGCTGCAAGTAGCAAGAATCTGGAGGGCACTGACCCCACTCCTCATGGAGAAATGGGAAGAGCAAAAAGATATTTCTAGATGGTGTATAATTTTTGTGGGGGAGAGGATGGATATATGTCAAATTCCCATGTGTCTTCTGGTATAATTAAGCAACTTCAAGTAAAAGCTGCAGTAATGGCTTTTTTTGGGGGGGCAATATGCCATGTTTGGGAACCTTTGAATACAAAGGACGCTCTTCTCTCCGGAGCATTCTTCAAGGCCACATGCAGGGAGGATGCTCCCATGACACCAGGAGCCAGCCTTGGGATACTTTGGTTTCAGCAGGTGCCCACTGTGCTCTCCGTGCTGGAGGTGTTAGGAGGGCTCAGCAGTGTCCCTGCTCAGCGTCTGACCTGGCCAAGACTTGGAAGACGGCATTAGCCCCACCAGCACCTTCCAAAGGGTTTGCATCTTGTTTCAGCCGACCAAAACACCCAGTCTCACCAGAGCACAGCCTTTGGGTAGGAATGGTTTTCCCCTCACGTGTTTACTGCATTGCATCATGGGTTTGACATTATTTCTGGTTGAGCAATACAACCTCCAAAGAATGCAAGTGCTCAACAGCTACAGGGCTTGGGGTTTGCTCTTTGCTTTATTTTCATGTCAATAAAAGGGAGTTTGTAGGGATTTTGTTGAAGAGTTTCTCCATCAGCCCAATGGGAAATTCCACCTTGGCTGGGGAATGTGGGAAGAAATTCAGACCTACAGAGATACTTTGGTACCAACATCCCACTGAAATAATGGGATTTAGGTCCCCAAATGTCTTTGTGGGTTGGTTTCTCCTTGGGGAGAGGAAGATTAGGGGGTGGAAGGTCAAGGCACAGAAGCAGGGGGCTGTCCTCCTCACAGACAGCAGTGCCCCCTGCTACAGGAGCCCCGGTAACCCCAGCCCCGGGGACCTCAGGAGAGCCGGCACCTGGGGTGCGCCCCAGGAGCCTGTCTGAGGACACGGTGAAGCCCGAGCAACACCCAGCGCTGGGCCAGGCCTGAGCCTGCGGGGCAGCCGCTCCGCCCGGCCGCAGGGTGGGCGCTCCGCGGGCCGCACGGCCGCCCGGACCCCGCCCGCAGGCGGCGCGCAGCCAAGGCCGCGCCGCGGACGCAGGGAGCAAGGCCCCGGCGGGCCGCACGGGGGCGCCGCAGGACGGCGCCTGTGGCCGGCAGCCGCCGCGGGCTGGGGCCGCGCCTGGGCCGGGGGGCTGCGGCCGGGCCGGGCCCGCGGGAGCGGCTGCTGCCTCAGGGGTTCCTGCGGCCTCAGGGGGGAAACGCGCCCTCGATCACGGCTCAGGGGTTTGTAATACCTGTACTTAGCACAGCAATGGTGGTCACAGCACGGCCACCTCACTGGCACTGTGGCCTGCCTGAGTTTTTATTCTCGGTCCTCGGACACATATCCAGAAACCATCATCTAAACCAGCCTCAGAGGGACAGGCCGAATCTGGCTTGTCACGGGCTGCCTGGGTCATCAGGAGGGATGTGGAAATTAAGACAGGCCACTAACTCCTTCCGTACGGAGGACGCATGGGCAGCCCTTCCATCCGAGTGTGCTGCTGTGGAAGAAGAGACTGTCTGATTCAGGTAGGAAGACAGAAATAACAGCCCCCCTGTATTACTGCCAGGATTGAGCTGGGAAAAAAGAAATGAGGCAGAAGAGGATGCAGGGACATATATGAGCAAGGTAACAGGCCCATAGAAACAAGATCTGAGTGTGGAAGAACATACCATGTGAAAACATCGTGATGCGCTGGATGAAGAGCTGGCAGGCAGAGCTCTCGGGGTTGTAGTGAATGGGGCTGCACCTGGCTGGTGACCCGGCACCAGTGGTGTTCCTCAGGGCTCAGTTCTAGGGACAGACCTGTTCAGTATACGTATCAACAGTCTGGGCACAGGAGTTGAATGCATCCTTAGCAAGTTTGCTGATGAAAGATATTGAGGTGCTGGAGCGTGTCCAGAGAAGGGCAGCAAAGCTGGTGAAGGGTCTGGAGCACAAGTCTGATGAGGAGCAGCTGAGGGAGCTGGGGGTGTTCAGCCTGGAGAGGAGGAGGCTGAGGGGAGACCTTATCGCTCTCTGCAGCTGCCTGAAGGGAGGGGGTAGGCAGGTGGGGTCGGTCTCTTCTCCCAGATAAGAAGCGACAGGATGAAACGGCCTCAAGTTGCACCAGGGGAGGTTTAGGTTGGATATTAGGAAAAATGTCTTCACTGAAAGGGTTGTCAAGCATTGGAACAGGCTGCCAAGGGAGATGGTGGAATCGCAGTCCTGGAAGTGTTTAAAAAATGTGTAGATACGCTGCCTATGGACATGGTTTAGTGGTGGACTTGGCAGTCCTTGGCTAATGGTTGGACTTCATGATCCTAAAGGTCTTTTCCAACCCAAATGATTATATGATTCTCTGATGATACCAAACTCGGAGGTGCTGTTGACTCTTTTGAGGGGTAAGAGGCCTTGCAGAGGGATCTAGAGAGATTGGAGCACTGGGCAATGATTAATAGGATGAAATTTAACAAGTTTAAATGCCCAATTCAGCACCTAGGACGAAGGAACACCAGGCACAGGTACAAACTGGGAGGTGGGTGCTGGAGAGCAGCCCTGCGGAAAGGGATCTGGGGGTGCTGGTTGACAGCAGGCTCAATGTAAGTCAGCAGTGTGCTCTGGCAGCTAGGAGGGCAAACTGCACCCTGCGGTGCATCAAACACAGTATGACCAGCCTGGTCAAAAGAGGTGATTATCCCGCTGGATTCAGCATTGGTGCACCTCAGTTCGAATACTGTGTGTAGTTCTGGGCTCCACAATTTAAGAAGGATGTGAAGGTACTCAAATGCATTCAGAGAAGGGCAACAAAGCTGGTGAAAGGGCTGGAAGGAACGTCCTGTGGGGAATGGCTAAGGACTCTGGGTTTGTCAGGTTTGGAGAAAAGGAGGCTGAGGGGCAGCCTCTTTACTCTCTACAGCTCCCTGAGGAGGGGAAGTGGAGAGGGAGGTGCTGAGCTCTTCTCCCTGGTATCCTTTTCACGCAAACCAGCCAGAAACAGCTGCCCCTCTGCTCTTCAGGATGACTTTCCACCTGCAGTTCTTCAGTGAGGCACCCCAAGACAGCCCTAGCCCTGCTTTACTAATGGGCAGAAATTTATTCCCACATCAGCTTCCTCCTAGGAAGGTTTAGAAGAGTGGACATTAGGGAGGTCCATTAGGTGGTCAAACACTGCAACAGGCTTCATAGAGAGGTGGTTGATGCCCCAAGGCTGTCAGTGTTTAAGAGGCATTTGGACAATGCCCTTAATAACATGCTTTAACTTTTGGTCAAGCAGTTATACTAGATGATCATTGTAGGTCCCTTCCAACTGAAAATATTGTATTGTATTGTAATGTATTGTGTTGTGTTGTGTTCTATTCTATTCTATTCTATTCTATTCATCTGTGCTGGCACAAACTGAGGATTTGCCTTCCAAAGTACCCTGCTGAGGGTACTACCCTCATAGCAGTGGCTATGAGAAGATGCATAGTGAAAAGTAAGAGCAGTGCAAGTACACATATATAAACATTCGCTGTACTCCCCCGGGGGGTACTCTCCCAATCTCCATCTCTTTTCAGCTCAGGGTATTTCCTGAGCTTGGTGTAGTTTATCTGTAACTCTGATGGGTTCCTCTGCCAAGCATTTTTCCAGTGCACCTGCACACATTTTGCATCTCAAGCACCATGTGCATTTGACAATTCCTGGTTCTTGTCCTGGAAGAGAAGTGAGCACCCTCTCTTGTTGACTCATGGGATCCACCTTTCCCACCCATCATTTCACAGCTCTGTTAGCATATTTTCCATCAGGCATGTCTTTCTGAAGCTGAACAATTTAAAACTGCTGAGCCACTCCTTAAATGTAAATCTTTCCATATCTTTACTGTTTATCCTGCTCTTCTCTTGAATCTTTCAGGTTCTGGTATCTTCTTTTTGAGATGTGGGCACAGTTCTCAAGATGTGAGCAAACCACAGCCATAGCAATGCTTTCTGTACTGTTCTCTTTTTGTCTCCTAATGATCCCTTATGTTAGATTTGTCTTCTTGGTCATTACTGAATGATGATACAGTGACAAGAAATAAAGAAAACTGAGACAAAGCAGGAAGAAAACAGAATGAGTTGAGTTGAGTCAAAATCCTCTGGGAAAGAAGAGTGAATGGGAAAAATAGGACAGTATTATGGGCCTCTTTTCTAAAATCCTAGATTTTTAATGTCTCTTTAATATCAAGAATAAATATTACTGTGAATTGTCAATGTGCAAGAATTTAATGTTCCAGCTGCAAACTCAAGAAGAAAGGGATGTGATACTACATTTGTTTATCCCCACAAGCAAAAGGGGTGTATTTTGGATGTAGTTTTGGTAGTGAACATATTATAGAAGAACTAGTTACAGTAAATAATTTTGTATCAGAGTGTTAACAGCATTTAAATGGAATGGGGAAAAGGATAAAAAATATCTTTCTAGGGGTTTAGGTTTGGGGTTTTGCAGGGAAAATTTCAAGAAATTTAAGAAAACTAGTGAGTGGAGTTAACCAGTTTGACAAGCTCAGGGATTGCATATGAAGGAGTGTAAGAGTTTACATCAGAGGTAGAAAATCTTTCTGGAATTTGCATGGTAAACAAGGGGAAAATGAATGGGGAAGTTCTCCAGAGTTACCTGGATGAATGACTGCCCAAGGAAGGATGCTAGGTGTAAACAGTCTATGGGAACGGATAAAGAGGTCAGTCAGTCTAAGCAGCTATGTTTTGAAGGTCAGAAAATGTAGGAATCCAGCACCAAATGCCAAAAGTCAAGCTGAGTTAGACCTTGCAAAGATCTGTGAAGATAAATGCTGAAAGGTTTGATAACTGTATAAATAGAAACAAAATTTAAAAAGGAGGAAGTAGGGCTGCTGTGTACTGAGTAGGAGGCTGAGATCAAACACAATATTTGGATCACACTTAGATCAAGGGCCAGACCCAAGAGGGTATGCAGGGCTGTAATGCCAGGAAGTTAATTTGGCTCTGGGAACAAAATTTCACAATGCTGAGGAAGATGTCTTATTCCTTTGTATAGTAAATGAGAGAAAGTTACATTCCCAGGACTAAAATCCACCACAACTGGTGTGGTGTCTGAGGTGTTCATGAGGAAATGCCAAACCCACCTGTCCAAAACTGCGTCTTGCCTGGTTCTGGGTCTGTAACAAAACTTCAGCCTCTCTGGCTCCATCTGTGTTAGTAAATAAAACATGGTGAGGGTCCAGGATGTTGTACCAGGCCATGATTGCCTGCAGTGTTTAATAGTTTCTGCTACAGGTATGGTCTGTAAAGGATAGCCCTCTCCCAGACAGTGCCTGGGCACAGTTCATGGGACAGCATGGGATTGCTCTTCCCAGGGAGCGGTTGGGAGGTGGCCACCTTGCTATGGACTTGTTTTAGGGAAGAAGAGGGGTTTGCTGTGTGAATGCAAGCTGTGCTGTGCAGCGCAGCTTGCCCTCAAGGACACGGAACAGGACACAGCACATTTTATTAAGTAACATAAATCTAGCCTCTGAGATTGGGATGATCTAAATGACTGAGATGTTACAGAGATATCTTGGATGATCTCAGTCATGTACTGTCAGGGGCCATTAATGACTAGATAACTGGTTTTCTCCTTGAATTGGCAGGGCTTTCCTGCATAGTATATTCAAGGTTTCTTCTATATACCCTAATCTTGGAACCTTCTTAACTTAATGTGCTCTTGTCTGACTTGCTGGGAGCGTTCTCTAGACAGCAGGATGCATGGTACTTTGCATCCACTCATTTATGCAGGGTCCCTAGGTTTAGAGGAGTGCAAGATTCACGTGTGAAAAAGGAAAGCAAGTGCGAGGCAACGTGGCACTTGCTCTGTGACAAGGGCAGTGAGATTGGCGGGGGGATTCTTGGGGCCGAGTTGCTGCATTGAAAAGCCCTGTCAGCACCATCTGAACTCAGCGCTCACACTTTGTGTTAGCTCTCCCAGTGCCTCTGGTGTAACTGGGTCCTGGATACTAATGGGAAGGTAGGAGTCATTTGATCAGATGGAGTCTGTACTAGTGAGCCTCCCTAAGTCTGGACAAGGATTAAGACCACTGCTCTGAGCGCAGAGGCCTTTATGCAACTGCAGTTGCATGTTACACGGACAAGTTCTTTAGATTTTGTCCTACATGGCCAAAGTTTCAAGCCACAATACTGAGAAGGGCAAATCAGCATTGCTGTTGGAAGCAGAGATGTGCACAATTGATGATGAAACTGTTAGAAAAGAAACGACAGATTTTAATGTGCACTAGCTGAAAAGCAGATCACCTCCATCCCAGAACTGTGAACAGATGTGAGCACGTAACTGAAAATCTGGAAGTAGAGATTTTTATTACCACTTTTTTTTTAAACATGACCAGATGAGTAGCAGCCATAGGACTGATTTTAGTAGTACATAAGACTTTAAGATGCATTTTGAAGTAAAGCTATACAAATGTATGGATTTAAATGAAAAACGGAACACAAAGGCAAGTAAGTTCTCAAAAGCAGACCATTTGGTCTATTTGATTAAAGCAAGTAATTTTCTAAACAAGAGAAATGCAGCATATCTAATCTAGCTGGACTGCAGTAAAGTAAATGATAACAGTGCTACCTTGGAAACTGGCTGAACTGAAGAAAAGGATAGTACATAAAATTAAGTAGCAAGGAGGGTGAACGGTGGTAAGGCTAATGAGAAGGGAGATGACTTTGAAAGAAGACTACCAACGAACAAAAGTTACTAATGGAGTTCCTTCAGGATCCGTTTTGGGCTCAGTTTTATTTTGGTGTTTTTTTAATGGATTTAGCACCAAACCCCAGATTGGGATGGTAAAACTTGCTTAGATCAAAGTTGGGAGCTATCAGAAAGTGAACAGCTTGCAATTTCTGATGACAGTTCTATTGATTTGACTGGGATCCTTCAGTTCTATTGATTTGACTTCATCCTATGACGAAAGGGGCTTACTAGCTGAAACAGAGCTTGTTATTTTTATTGCTATAGCACCAGGAGACTTAGCCACACTTCTGTGGCATTGTGGTGGATCAGAGGTGGAAATCAATCTGTAAACACTAAAGGGGATATGAGGACCTGCAAAGCCTTGTGCAGTACAGACCAGCAGATGCTGTTTGGTACAAGTTACAAAGAGAGCTAGTGAAGGGCTGTGAAGAGAATCATAAGTTCAATACGCCAGGCTAGGAAGGGGGGGATATTTTTGCAGCATTTTGGTTGGGTATGAGCAGGGCATGCCAGAGTCTGTCAAGGCGCAAGAAAAAGGTGTTACAACAATCAAGGAACAAGATAGGAAACAAAAAGTGTAAGAAATCATATGTGTCACCACCTTCAGTCCCTCTCAGTCACAAGAAAAAAGTTCCTTAATCACCAGCGTCACTTGGTCCAGGAATGCAAAGAACTCCCAGTCAACACCTTCCACCTTCACACACACACACACATGCACACTGTAAATACTGGTGCATACTGTAAATCACAAAACACCCCTTCCCCCAGCTTCTAGTTTCACAGCTGAGAGTTTTACCTGTGGAGAAGGACTTGGATGTAGCCTGTGAGCTGAGAGTGAGGGAATGAAACTGTTTCTTCTCCAAATTCCATTGGAATTTGTCAGGGTACCACTGTAGATGAGCAGGCAAACTGGAGCTGGAAGGACTTTCTTTGATTTGAACAATTTAGTTCATCCTAAACCACAGTTTTAGCCAACTTAACATTCTTCCTATGCATTAATTTGGGGCTGAAATTGATTTGGATCTTGAGATATACAGAAACAAACAAACAAACAAACAAAAACGATCTCCCTTTCACCTGTAATTAATTCATTAATGATTTTGGGTTGGTGGTTTGTAGGGGTTTTTTTGAGATACTGAAGAGCCATAGATAGAGGGTGACTTGAACCAATATTTTGAAACTTAGGGTTTACCCTCACTGGAGAAATGCTTTATCTCTGAGGCTGAACTTTGGGAGGCTACTTGCCTGACCCTATTATTACTTACAAGGGGAAAAAAAAACTGACAGCTTTTGGTTCCCCCTGAATCCTAACTTTAAATAAATCATGAGAATTGCATTTGCTCTTGTTTGCTCAGAAAAAGTTATTATAGGATTTAATTCTTCCCCAATCCTACAGGAAGATGGTTTCCACTAACAAGGAGCAGGACAAAAGCCTGGCCAAGTGGAATGAACAAATCCTGGTATATACCTTGAGCTGGAAATTCAGGCTGAAAACCACCCAATGGGTACTTTACATTGAGTTCAGCTGAGTCAGAGGTGTCTCTTCAGATGGTAAAATGAATGTTTTATCCACTTATCCATAAATCAAGACTCTGACATGTTCCCAGGAGATGTCCCATGGCCCTTCTCAGGTGTCTTTGTCTCCAGCACACAGAAGTGTGACAAGGTGAGTCCTGCAACACTTTGTGTTGAGGGTCCTTCTGGGGTGAGGGTCCTTCTCCCATGGAGCATGACTTGTCAGGAATCAGCTGTAATCGGTGCAGGGGAAAAAACTCTGGTCCTGTCCTGCCAACGAGTGAGCTATGTGCAGGCTCAGCTACAGAAGAATGGGGTCCAGAAGGTGGTCAGCTGGAGTTTCGTGCTGTGCATATGAGATGTGATGAATCTGCTAAGTGTAACATGATTTATAGGATGTCAACAGTAAGACTGTGCTCAGCTATGGTTTATGACTGTATAGGTGTATGGTTTGTAGGTCTTGAATACTTTATTTCTGAGGATTTACTTTTTACCCGTTTTAAATATGCAAATCAAATTTCACTAAAAACCCCACCAAAATTCCCTGAAAATGAAAACTGAACCACCTGTTCTGCAAGACATGGAAAGTCCATTTGAATCCAGCCTATTGCTCAACTTTTTAATAAATGTAAAAGCCAAAAGGACAAAATATGTCACAGACACTGTGGTTTTCCCTAGAAAATTGTCTTAGCATTTCTCAGTATCCTCTGGCATGCCTGGATGTAGTCTTTTCTGTGCTTCGCCTGTAAGTGATATAATTTCACAGCTTGGAAAATGCTAAGTGACTTTGCCAGAAACAATGATCTTTCAAGAGCAGAAAGTACAAAAGTCTTTTTCATCTTTGGCACTTTCAGAGAGCACAAACCACATGAATTATACTAATAATTTCCAATAAAATCATGGCCTGCTTCCCCCCAAATAAACACAAGATTCTGAAGGAAGTCCGCTACACCCATTAAATACTAATGGGAAAAAGAAAATAATGAGAGAGAAGACGAATGAGAAAACTAGCTCAAGCATATTAGCAGGTGAAAGAACAACTTTATTAAGAATGGGACTAACCCAACACAGTAACAGGATGTTAGCTCTGGTTATTTTAAGAAGAGATTACACAGAAAAGGGTGGGATTGAGGGTGGTGGCTTCAGATAAAAATTGGCTGTAAATGAGTACAAAAAGCCTTGTGTTACCCCACCACCTCCCACAGCTTTGGCCAAGCACATTCCAAGGCGTCTCTTTCGATTTATAATAAAATTATAAAAACACATAGAACACACTTCTCCTTGCCATTTCACTGTCCTAAATCTGGAGCCACTCCATTCTTGGCAGTCACTTCTCTCCTTGTTTTCAGCATTGCAGGAATAAGATTTGGCCAAGAAGACTTTAAAATCCACCACCTGATTCAAAGGTGACCTCCTGGCCCAGCTCTTGTTGCATTGGTTTCGTTTGATGTATCTCCTTTGATTCCTGGGTCCCTGAAATAGTACTGAATTCATCAATGCACAAGAGGATAAAAAAAATAATGAAATAAACCAGAAAGGATGAAACATGAGAGTATCACTCTGGCCAAAGCAGGAAAGAAGATCCTCCCACTGAAATGGAAATACCTGTTTGTAATTATCCTTCAATAATTTTATTTGCCAGCAGTTATTATTGCAAGGCTGAATAACTTGGAAAGGAGAAAGTCACTCCCTCAACCAAGCAAAGGAAAAGAGACAGATAAACAGATCATCAGGGTTCATTTGATTTATTCTGTATGTTGCGATAAGGTGCATTTTAAAATTGCTTTAGAGACTTGCCTTACTTGTCACTAACATGCATTAGTGAACATGCTGTTAATTACAAATGTAAGGGTGACTAAAACATCTAGGTGGAGCATCACTTTTCTCAAACACAACATAGGTCCTCAGATGGGACTGGGAGGTCCAGGGGTGCAATTCCACCTTCCAGCCCATAGATTCTCTGCTGCAGTGTAACTTCTCTGCAGCCAACATCGTGAAGCCTTCGGGACAGAGGCTTCTGCCATAGGTGGCAAATACTCATGCCGACTGAGCGGCACCTAGCATGACTGCTGCCAAAGTCTATCAAGAAAGGCATTTATGAGAAAGCATCTGCCAGCTTCCAGTAAGATTCAAGATTCAAGTGGGAACTGGAAGGGGTGACCTCACCCAAACTAAAGATACCACCAGCATTTTGGCTCTTTGAAAGGCACTGCCTCTTTGTTCCAATGCTTTCTTCCAACACATTTAGCTCAATGCTTTCTTCTGACACACTTAGATCTAATTTGGGAAAAGGAAAATCCAACCTGGCACACTGCTCTTGAAAAGCAGGAAAGCTCTGTTTTAGCCCCTGAGCATGGGAAATGGGTGCAGCTTCCAGACCCTCCCCTCCTGCTCTGATGTGTAAAACATCTCCGGGGCACACACTATACGCAACTTTGGAGGTTGTGGTGCTTTCTGCTGGAGAGCAGAACCTAGTTCCTTGCTCTGACACCACACAGTTGGCTGGTTTGTGCATGCTCATGGAAGGCAAGGTATTCAGTCATTGCTGTAGCCATGAGAGTTTCCCACCCATGACGCTGAGAAAGCCCAGACTGAGGTGGTGCCTGGCTTTTGCAAAGCCAAAGCTTTTGCAAAGCCCATCCACCTCTGCAGTCTTTCCGTTGTCCCTGGTACACACGTTCTCTTACATCTTCACATCTGGCTAGGTAAATTCTGCAGGAAATGTCCAACTGCTTAGTCACAGTAGGTCTGCCCATCCCATTGCCTTTTCTGTCATGCTGTTGTGGTGAACAAGACACTGTTCATTTTACACTGAATTTCACACATCTACGTCACTTTTGTGCTCTTCCATTAAACAGGACCAGGGCATGTCCCTAATCACTGTTCCATGAGCAGCTGTACTGACTGCTTTTATATTACGCTATTAAGCCTGCCCAAAACAGAAAATGCTTGTGGAACAGAATGGTGAATGTCCACATTATTAAATCCTCTTACCCTCCAAAATAGGGTGGTTGTATGTATTCATACATACTGGTGGCCACAGGTTCGGGCTAACAGCTCTTGTGTCTAAGGATTATTTGTGACACTGTTAGCTGGCATGGATGAAAACTGTGCCACGGGCCTTTAAAAAAATATAGCATAAGGTTGATTAAGTTCCATGAATACTCCTTAGCTTTGTTTAACTTGCAAGTATAGACAGAGTCAATGTCACATTGTTTGTGTGGTCCCTGGCACAGTTTTGACCTTGGGCAACTAGCACCATTTTTAACAATATATAGGCATGGTTTGGAGGATGGTGTGGGCCAGGGACCATTTCCAGTAGGTGGCTGGAATGCGGTCAGATCTTTCTAGATTATGATTCATCTGTTGCACTTAAGGCATCTTCCTCATGAGAGAAGGTTCAGGGAGGGCACTGAGGATGATTAAAAGCATGAAATGGCTTCCATGGAAAGGATGACTAAGTTGTCTCAGACTTCTCAGTCTGAAAAGGAAGATCTTGTTAAATATGTATTTGATAAAGACATATAAAAGCCTGCAAAACACAGAGATGGAGTCATCTGTGATCAGGGATCAATTGTTCACTGTCTTCTCCAGTGCAAGAAGAATAAAGCTAGCAAGTAGCAGGTTCAAAAGAAACAAAAAGGTGTAGTATTTGAAGATACACATAGTAAAGCAGTGGAATTTCATGTCATGGGAGGCTATAAATGCTAACATTTTGCATGAGGTCAGGGGAATGTGGAAAATTTAATGGAAAATGAAGGATATAATGGCTGCTACATACAAGGATACTAGTTCTGTCTCAGTCCAAGAGCGTGTTCAAAGAAGTGTTTCCATGTGTTTGCTTTGTTACAGTTTTGCCTCAGATCTGTTTGCACTGTTCTCAGGAACAGCACATTGGTCTAGATGGACTGTTGGTGTGGTCCAGGCAGCCATTCTTAAGATTTACGAGTTTTGCTCCACAAATGCCTGCTTTTGTGCATTGATTGTAAGAGAAGCTATTATGATGTGCTCATGTGGAGATATCAGTACCATAGTTGCCTAAGGTTAGGGAAGATGGAGCTCTTATATCTATGACTGCCACTGTATCCAGATGTCCCTCAGGGTTTTTAATATTCTCCCCAGCATTGTCTGGATGAACCCAAGCTGTACCCCAACAAAATACCGAAAGAAATGATAATATCACCTCTCAAATAAACAATAGCAGGTGGTATTGGAGCAACCAGTACTGGTATTTCATTCATGTAGCTTGTTTTATTTAACAGTGACCTTCTGTCAGAAATCTCAGCCTTAGTGCTAATGCCAGAAAAAGGCTGAGCTTCAGGAGTGAGCTCTAGAAAGGAGTTCTGGAATGGGACTAATTTTATCTCATTGAGGCTGTCTGTAATACAGGTATCAGCATCCAAGTTCACCTGCAGGCTTACTGTAGAGTTGGGGAGTAAACCAGGGATCCTCAGGGTGATATTCAGCAGATCTGCTTTAGGCTTCTTCTTGTCTATTGGCTACAAAGTCTGCTTGGGTTAACTAGCTTGGATGTGGACTATTCTACTTGCTCAGCTCTTGATGTTGCCACATCTTCTCCAAGAAACCTGAACTGCAGAATGAATAATCTTTCCCTTCCTTCCCATCTATTCCTTTCATATTGCACAGATTTCTTGTAACCCCAAAAACACACCATGAAAATGGCCACCTGGCACCTCCCACCACCAAGCTCTGAGCACACAGCTTCAGACCCTCCTCAGTTTTGTTTAGGTATTACCTTTGGAGCCCCATCAGCTGACAGGACTTCCTCTGTAAGTAGCCACGATGCCTACATACAGCTTGACTGTGAGACACCACCAGTCCATGCCACGTCTGCAACTTGTCCTTTGGCTGAACATTTGCAGCCATGAGGTCCAGGACAGAAGAGAACATTGAATATAGGCCACACTTGGGTTCCACAGATTAAAATTGAACTAGGACAGGCTGACCAGCTGCTTAATTAAAAAGCAACAAATGATTAAACGAATTATTTTTAAATATTGAATTTCTTGATTATAGCAAAAAGAAGAGAAAGCCCAGAACAATTGTTTGGTTGGCTTTTTTGCCTGTTAGTTTGTACCTGGTGGGTTTGGGTGCCTCATCTTGGCCTAAAAGAGGTGGATTTTTTTCCTCGACAATTTTAGAAGCCATTATGCAGCCACATATGTTAATAAGCACAGGATATGAACCAGGGTCTATGGCTGTGACGGGCAGAAGCAAACTGCAATACAACAGGTACAGCTGTTCGTCTCATGTGGGACAGCTGTTGAAGAAACATGGCAGCAAAACATTGTTCGAAGGCTTTCTGTGAATGCTTACCCCAAAATGTACTCCAGCCTTCCCGGTGGGTAACTGTTAATCAGCATGGTGTGGTTGTAATTGACATTATTTATTATTTATGCCTTTGCCTGCTTATTGACTGAAAGACTGTTCTACTGTTCTGCCTTGTTCTGGAAAAAAACCAAAAACAACTCCTTCAGCTTTTCATTAATGACTGTGTTTCCTGCCAGCCTTTTTTTCAGGATTCCCTCAAGTAGGTATATTTCTTTATGGTTAAATGTCAAAATAAGCACAGTACTCCAGTTGAGGTTTCAGCACTATTGATTACAGCTTTGTGATTACTTTCTACATCCTACATATGTTTCCATTAAGATGCTCTACAAGAAAGATAGTTGTTTTGGGTTTTGGGTGTTGGGTTTTTTTATTTGCATTAGTACCGTTAGTACCATGATATAGTCTCATGTGACTTTTGGGATCCACTGTAATCTCCAGACCTTTTTCTAATAGGCTGCTCAACCAGCTGTTCTCCACTGCTTATTTGGTTTTCTTTCCTGAACTCTCTGTTCCTTTCTAGAATTCCACTTCATTTTGGACAGTTTCTTCAACATCCACGTTCATATGCTGTCCCAGCACACCTGAAACTCCTGCCACCGGGGTCTCACCACGGACCTTATGAGTGGTAACGGACATGGGATGAACCAAGCCTGGCACTGTGCCAGGCTGTTCCTCTTCCAGCACCCGCACCTCTTTTCAGCCGTTTGCCACGGGGTTTGCAGGCTGCCATGGCAATTCCATCAGCAGCGTGATTCCACGGCCGGGGGCATGGCGCTTCACGGGAGGCAATGTCAAAAGCCCAATCCAAGTCCACCAGCGCCCACCTTTATCCCCTGCGTCCATTTCACCCCGGCATCGCCCGGCCAGCCGTGTCCTGCAGAAGCTCATCAGCTGTCACAGCACGGCAAGCGGGCACTTCAGTCCGACCCAGCCCCTCAGCTCTCATGCCCGTGCAGCCTGAGGGGAAAACACAGGCAGGTTTTCAGTCCAAGGTAAACTATTGATACGAACTGTTTGCCCGTGACCCGTCTCTGAGGGACAAGACTCTTCTTGCTCCGCTGAAGTCACCTCCTCCCCAACCCCCGGCCACTCATGGCCGTGCGCAGCCGGGCGGTTCTCCAGTTGCGTGCTTAAGGCTAGCCGTTCCCGAGTTCTGCTCCCCGGCTCCTACGGGGGATGCGCTAGCCCCGCGGCGGATGCGCTAGCCCCCCGGGGCTGCCGGCCTCCGCTCGGGCCGCCCAGCCCAGCCCAGCCCAGCCCAGCCCCGCGTGGCCGGAAGGGCGCCGGCGCGGGGCCCCGCCCGCCTCCCCGCTCTTCATTCATTGGCGCGGGGGGGCGGGGCCGGGGGCCCGCGCCGGAGGTGTAAAGCGGCGGCGGGTGCGCGGGGCTACCGTGGCCCTCCCGCCTGAGCCCGCCGGCGCCGGGCTGCCCCGCGGCGCGGGTGAGTGCGCGCAGGCGAGTGCGGGCGCGGGGCCGCCCGGCGGCGGGCCGGGGTCGGGTGGGTGGTGGCGGTGGCTGCTGCCGCCCCGCGCGGGGCGCCCGATTTGCATGGGGCGGCGCGGAGGCCCGGCCGGGCTCCCCTCCCGCCAAAACGGCCGCCTCCATTTTTCTGATGCAGGCGGCGCGGCCGCGGTCCCCGGCAGGTTCCTCCCTGAGCGCCGCGGGAGCCGTGTGCCGCCCCCTCCCCCGGCCTCGTGCTGGTGGGGCCGTACCCCTGCCCCCCTGCCGAGGGTGGGAACCCCGACACGCGGGGACAGCCCGCCCGCCCGGCGGGAAGGGCCTTTGCTTGGTGCGAGTACGGGACCTGCCATCATGAGCGGCCGGGCGCTGCCTTAGCGTGTGCCCCTGCGCCGGCGGGGGTGGGCACTGCCCCGCCAGCCACGCTCTGCCGCTTCTGGAGTGAGCAGCGAGCCAGGACGGAGTTGGGAAACTCGTAACTGTATGCGTGTTTCTAGCTAACCCGTTCTCTCTGTTATCTTTGCTTTGCAATGCGAGCGGCGCCATAGAGAGCATGCTTTGCTGGGAGGTGAAGGCCCAGGTGTCAAGGAGAGACGCTGGGCTTTTTCCCCGACGGTCTTTTTGTGTCCAAGATAGCTCCTGAGCTGTTGCATTGTGCTTTGCTTTCTCTTTCAAACCGCAAAAGATGCAGAGAATTTACTGAAACAGCAGGTATAGCTCAGCGCTTCAGTGAGCCCTGTACCCAGCAAGCTGCTGGTGCCTGCTGTTGTGAACCTGTGACGGGGACTTGTTTCCATGTTGTCTGTCAGTATCGGGGAGGCAGCTGGCCTGACTAACAGATGGATTTCTTCTTTTCTGCATATGTATGTGCGAATGTTTGTGGCAGACAGGGCAGAGGGGAGGGGCACCCAGTAAAAACCTCAAGAGAGGTTTTATAAATAGCTAAGGCCAAACGGAAAGACTGGGACTGTGTAAAGAAATGCTGGTGAGTTGTGTTGTCAGCTGCCAGAAGCCTTAGTTTTGGAGCAGGGCATATGTAGTCTTTGTAGGTGCTGTACAGACTTCGGGTAAAAAGGCAGTTGCAGCTCTAAAGAGTTAACAGGCTGCAGATCCGGCCGAGGTGGTCATGGTGCTGCAGCTTTATGAATTAACTGACTCTCAGCTGAGTGGCTTCGCCACCTGTTTGTGGCACATGTGACCATTTACAGCCCTTAGCTTTGCATGTGAGCAACAACCTTGTGATGTCCAACATCAGGCAGACCAGTGGACAGACACCCTGCCTCCCTCAGCCCACCTCTGTGGGCTGCGCTAAGCCGTGGGCGCAAGTGGGGAAGATGTGATCATGCATATAGGTGTCGCCTGGGACCCTCTGCAGTGGGACAGCTCTGCTGCCTCTTAAAGCTACTCACTCGGTGATGCTTGGCTGGCTCTGCAGCCTCCAAATCGGAGGCAAAGTCAATGAACACTTGGAGAGAACAGGCATCAACTTAGGTCAGGTACTCTGTAGACTGCTATTTCCTTCAGCAACTTAAGCCAGCTTAAGGGGAGGGACTGTGTAATTGCACCAGCTGCATAGCTGCAAGTGCCAGCCCTGGCACAAAGGAGCAAGCTCATTGATTACTACAGTTCCCAAAAGTTATTTTCAGGTATTTCGAGTATGTTGCGTTTTGACCTTGACAGACTTCCACCGCGTGCATGCTTTAGGTAGTCAGATTAGCTTTGAAATAAACCCATTTCCTGAGCATGAGAACTATTGGGTGTTTAGTCCCCAATTTATGCCAGTTTGCTGGGATGTGTAAAGTTTAGAGCCTTGCTGCTTGTAGGCCTTGTGCTTATCAGTGAGATGTGTTCAGAAGGCACTCCTTGTTTTGGGTGGCCAGTAGTGGAAACTGAGGCCAGCTAGGCTTCTAATTCAAGCAGTTCAGTTGTGACTGGGTGAGACGTGATTGCACAATACACAGTATGCTCTTGACTTCACGTGGAGAGAGAGAGAGAGGTTTTGCTATACAGGAGCCGTTAGCTTAAAGAGCTACGAGTTCCCTCTTCTGTTTAATCTAACCAGTTATCAGAGTAACCAGCTCAGACTTGTGTTTTTGTTGAAACCTTTGTAATTCCCTCTTCCTTTCCACCCCCCCACCCCCTCTTTTTTTCTGTGTAGTCTACTGGCAGGTTTCAGGTAGGGCTCATCAGTGTATGGTGTTGTGACTGAGGTCTGTGTCTCTGCTTGAGGTTGTGTGACAGCACAAGTGAGGGTTGATGTGCGCCAGTCTAGCTGGCGTTGAGCACACTTGATGATCTGGTCTGTGGAAGAGAGAGGGCACAAAGGTGTGGTGGTGTTTAGCCTCAGATGGGAAGGAAGACACTGAGAAATGTGGTTCAGGTGAAGGAGGGCAGGGCTCTCATTGCAATTCGTGCCTCTACTACTTGTTGTTCAACATTGATCTATCAAGTTCCTCAACCTGATCCACCATAACAGGTTAAGGAGACTTCAGTGGCCTTTCAGGAATGTCACTTCCAGTGATAGCCCAGCTTTCAGAGACTAGAAAACAAAGTGATTACTTCAATTCTTTTCTCTTGGCCTGTATCTGATGCTAAAAGCATCATTGTGGAGCAGGGCAGGATGAACAGAGGGTGATCTTTGGCTACAGATGTGCCTGGTGGGTGCTGGCTTGATCCCGGTGAGGTTTGTTGACTGAGACCCTGCGGTGCCAAAAGGGAAATGGGGATGTGGCAGAGCCCCTTTGCCTCTCCTGGAGGATGAGCTAAGAAGTCCTGCTGACTTAACCAAGTATGCAGAGAAACTAGTGGCATTGACCAGCAGAATCAGGAGGCTGGGCAGTGTAGAGAACTAGTTCAATGGTTCTGGGCAGGGTTGGTTGTGGTCATCTCCAGTCAATACTGACCCAGAGTTAGTAACCCAGGGTGGATCTTCTCTGCTGTCTATGTCAATGTGTTTGATTGTCTCCTAGGTTTTTTCTGTTACCTGTTAGGTCCTCATCCTTTGTTACCCTAGGGCCAAAATCCTTGCAAATGTGTCACATGCTGAAGGTAGCGTTCATCGGGCCAAATGTAGCCCTCTACATGCAGGCTCAGTCCCAGCTCCTGTTATAGTCAGCCAGGGGAGGGTTGGACATTGCTGGGATGTGATTCATCTCAACCCAATATGCTAAAGCAGATGAGTTGTGACCCGAAAGCTGTTTTCCACTGACTATAAAAGGATGCATTGGGAGATTAGCTCAGATGTAAAAGTCTGCACTATAAATGTCTAAGTGTTTAACTCTATGAACTTGTGAGGTTCTGTGATTCCACAGTGACTTTGAGAAGAGTTGTGACTATTTGCACTACGGGTGGGTTTTTTGCTGTTTTTTGAGAACTCCATCCTTAATGCCTTTTTAGCAATGTCACTGGCTACTGAAACCTACAAAAAAAAAAAAAAAAAAGGGTGGGTGTAGAGGAAAAGGCATAGCTGAATCTATTGGTCAAACAAAACAAGGGGGCTATCACCTTCCCTATGGTAGGCCCACCAGCTGCAGCTTTCGTGACGAATGCCTGTGGTTCCTGGGTGGTTTGGGGGTGTCAGGGATCAGGAGCTGGGGCTTCCACTTTCCTGCTATGGTTTGTAGAAACCTAGGGACCCCACTTGACCTGGCAGCACTGGCTGGAGCTGCTTTCCATTGATAGTGGGTCAGCAGCTAATGCCCTTGCCAGGGTCCCTGACTCTGCAGGAGACCACCAAGGTGGTGGGTCATAAATCCCGTGAATGGTATCTGGTACAGAAGTACCTTGTTTCAGAGTTTCCAAAATAAAATACTGTGAAATCTTTAGTTCCAGGTACATTTGTTAGTTTCTGGGGTGCTTACCCCCCCTCAAAGTGAAAAACAGTTCAGAAAACATTATTTCACAGAGGTGCAGTTTTTATGTGCTCATGAGTTGCAGTAACTGCTATAGGAAAAAATCCTGCTATCAGCTTCTTTGCTGAGCAGGATCCCTCATTACATTTTCCTGTTAATCTTACCTGTTCCTTAGTGCCTCCCATGCTGTGTCTTGACCTCTTTTCTGAGGAATCCACGTGATTGCTGTATTTACTAAAATACTAATTTTATTGCTCTCTACTTAACGGTAGTATTTAGCTTCATATTTTCTTACACCTCTTTCTCCTGCCTTTTTCTGAGATGAGTAATAACTCGGGTTCCCTTTCACCAGACCTCCAGAGAAATAGCTCAGCTGTCTTTTCTGAGCTATACAGATTTTGCAGTTCACTTTTGCCTCATTATTTTCCACATCCTTGTTTTCTGTTTTTCCTTGTAGACCTTCCTGGCTCATTTGATTTTTAAATTACAGGAATGAAGATTTTACTTGGTATACTGTTTTTGAGGAGTTGCAGTTAATTACTATCCCTACTTACTGAGTGAGCTATGCTTTTCTCAAATGTTAGTGGCTATTTGACAGTCATGCACTTCTGAAAGTTTATTATGAGTCACTCTGGAGTTAAATATAAAATTGAACAATGAACTTTTTATTTAACTAGCGTTTGTCCCTGGTACTGATTTAGGCAGACTGTTAAAATCCCCCGTACCAGGTCATTTATTTATTCCTGGAACCTGTTCTATTAAATGGGAGGGTGTTCTCAAAACAAATAGTAGTGTGTGCTGTGACCCATATTATTCCTGGCCGTGTGTGAGCCTGACTGTCTTATGTTGCCAGGTATTTTAATAAAGGTGAGAAGAGCTGAGTTGTAGGGTAGATGCACATCATCTCCAGCTGCAGTTGTGCGTGCTGAGAAGTCTGCTGCTGGTGGCTGCTTGCTGGCATCCCAGTTGCAAAGGTAATTGCTGCTTCAGTTTTCTGGCTGATGAGAGCTCTTTGTCTTGAGAGAGCTTTCCTCTGACTTGTCTCAACCCATATGAGGCTGGGACAGGCTGCTTCAGTGGTAGGTTTTTGCTGACTCAAGTTAGCAGCTCAGTTATGTCTTTAAAGTTTCATCTAGCAAAGTAAATAGTATGCTGTGTCTCTAGAAAATATTTAACTTGAGTTAGCAGTGTTTTGAGTCATTTGGGATGCTGCACAGATTGCTCAGTGCACGGAGCAGAGAGGATGATGATGTCTGGGAGGCAGAAGGCAGTGGTGGTACCAAGCATCTGGGGACATTGACCTCAGCAGCTGGTGCACTTGGAGCCATAAGAAAACCAGCAGCTATGCTGATACAGTGCCTCTCTGTATGTCTGCAGTGGACCACGTTAATTCAGTGGTTTGATTAACCCAAAAGTGAGTTTGCTTTGACTGTGGGGTATTTGTGGGGTATGGTTAAGTGCCACTTTCCATTATAAAAGAAATACCCTACAAAATCACCTTTTAATTTTTGCTGAGATCAGGGCTGCTTCCAAGGATCTCCTTTCCCAGACTGCCTCTGCAGTAAGGTTGGAAGGTGTTGTGACTCTGTGTATAGCAGGCAAACAGAAGGCCCTTCTGTGACTGGTAATGCTAGTAGTAGTTTAATTCAGGGATGCTGATATGGGAGGTTTATTCACATGTGTACATGGCAGGAGTAAATTCACTGTAAAAGAAATCACTGTGATTTGACAAATGAACTGTTTCCTTAACCTGAAGGAGAGCTTGCTTTTGTTGAGTAAAGGATCCTTAAAATAAGCTAGTTGGGAAAACTGCATTGTTGAATTTGTAGAACTAGTTTATTTTGTTGAAATGACTCTCTTGCAAAGCAGTGTCAGCTAGCAATGTAAATAATGTGATGTACCTTTAGAAAATATTCCTGAGGGGGTTAGTTGGCTTAGGTAAGCAGAATATAGTCTTTCATCCTTGGGTTGCTGATTAAATTCCACTTGGCGTTGCACACAGTGTGACAGCTGTTTGATGACCCATATGAGATAATTCCCAAGCAAAGAATGATGCTGCATGCTGTGCTATTGTTGGTGGGTTTTCCCTCCAAGAAGTTCACAAAACACTATGACCTGTAACATGTGTTGTGAAGATTTTTATTTGTCTCACTTTGCAGTGACAGTCAGTGCATCAGATTGGTTTGTGTGCTTGTATCTTCTGAAAGCTGGGAGCAGGCGATTAAGAAAAATACAGCAAAATCAACTGTTTTTCGCGTTACCTAGAGCAGAAACAGAAGGTTTTTCACAAATTATTTGCAGTATCAATCATGTAGCTGCTAAAAGATAGTGATGATGAATGTATAATATAATTGTCGCCACAGGAAAAAATGTGATGTAGTTGAGGACCTGACTAACTTGTCCAGCACTGTTTTAGCAACCCATTGAATAAAGACAGATGGGTGCTGTATAGAGAAGTAGTGATCAAAACAGGTATTTAAAAGTCTGTCTTTCAATCACTACCTGAATTTGCCTGATAACAGGTTTGAAGCGCAAGGGTGCCGTACTGTTACATATCTGCTCATGCTGACTACAGATGCATTAAGCAGGTCCTTTCTGCCTGTGCAGTCTGCTGGAAGAAAGGAGCAAAATGTTCTGGCACCCACAGCAGGACTGAAGTGTAACACCCAGAAGTCAGCAGCTGAATGATGGATTAATGTGGAGGTGCCACATCTTGGAGGAGAAAAACAATAGGTGTTTGTTGGGATTTTGGAAATGAGAACTTCTGTGAGACTAGAGTGGGAGTTTGGCCTCTAGCATCTTTTAAGTTCAGGAAAGGTACCAACACAAGCAGTACAGTGAAAAGCATAACAGTGAAGTAACTGGAGAAGAGCAGAAGCAAAATGTTTTTATGCTTTGCTCTGGAGGTGCTAGGATCAATGGTTGGTCACTCCTGAAATCCAAAGGTTTGTCCAGGAAACAGTCAGTCTCATTTTTGAGGAATGCAAGAGTAAGGATGAGTCATTGCTCTTGTGAGGCAAGTGGGTTTCTGAATTGCTAAAGCCCCAGATATCACTAGACTTGCATGTCTTGGATCTGTCTTCTGTGAACAGTTAATAGATAAAAATATTAAGGTGTTTTTGCTTCTGCTGGCTCTAGGTTTAGTCTGTTTTCTGTCTTGAGCTGTCTGGTGGAGTTTTCATAGAAGTCTGCTGGAGCCCTGCAGTAGCTGGGGAAGGCAGGTGTCTCTGGAGGGCCATTCCTCCTGTATCTCCTCCAAAGGGATAAATTTATACCTCGAGGTGCCTGTCTTTGCCTGTTGGTTACAGAGGGGAGTGAGATGATACCCCAAGCCCAAATGTCTGCTTTGGAGTTGGCAAAAGCTAGTCAAAATGAATCCTACCCCTCCTGATGTGTTTGGTATGTGAAAAAATACAAGGATGTCCCCCAAGGAAACTTGTGTAAGTGATGAAGCCACGCTGTTGTGCTTTGGCTGCTCCAGATAAAGCATCACAGATGTTAGAGTACTTTTGAACCTGCTTTTCCCTTCGAAGGAAATACCTGGAGAGCAGAACAGCATGGTGCAGGGCACCATCAAAAGTACAAGGGCAGCTCTTCACTTTTCATGCTGCTGTTCAGACCCTTGGGGGAAAATGCTAATTATCATTTGTTTCGGTTATTTTGCTTTAAAACCATTAATTTTTTTTCCAAGTCCCAGTACAGTGGAGCTAAGCAGAGTATTTACAGTCAGTAGCTTGTTTCCTTCCTGCTGTCACTTAAAAGAGCCTAGCAGCAGCAGAGCTTATTATACTTCAAAGTTTCTTGTTCTAGATAAGTGACATGGGGAGAGATGGCACTGTACGTGCTCAGAGATGTATGTTGACATGTATAATGCAACATCTCTCTGGAGACTGTTGTATTTGGGTCTCTCTGTGTACCTTCCCAGCCCTGTAAATATAGTTAAGAGAGATTTCCTTTGATGCCAGAATGATGTAGAAAAATATAGTAAGGTTTTGAAAAGGTATTAGTACACTGGGTGATACCAGTCATTTTTCTCCCGATAAAAAGTGCATATTTACTCCAAACACTGTACTTCTGCTGATGGGGATGCAGTTGTTTTTAAGGATAGCAGTATAACTGCCCTTGACGGGACTATGTGCTGGGCACCTTCACTGACCTCTGTTGCTGGGTTCTGGGTGCAGGTTTTGAGGCAAACCAGGCTTCTGATGAGGGGCAAAGAGGTACAGGTGATAATTCCAATAAAATTAGAAATCAGAGTAAGATTTTAGCCTACAAATTTGACAACTACTAGGCTGATGGGTTTGAGCAAAAACAAAAAAAAGATTTGCCATATACTTTTTATTCATGGGAGTTAATCTCTTGTGTAAGTTGACCTGTGCTTCTGAGGGAGCCAGAACAAATTCTGTTCATGGAGAGATGTGGGTTACGAGGGCTGGCTTTCTGCCGCACAGACAGCAAAATAAACTGTAAGGCTGGCTACAAGGTAATGCCTCCCCTTGTGCTAAACAGGGGGGCTGAGTCCACGCTGTATTTTGCGGTGGCCTCATGGCTGGGCTGAGGCCAAACCTGCCAACTTTTTGCATTTCTTAAATGCTGATATCTCTGCATTGTCCCTGCTCTCCCTGCTCCTCCAGCTGACAGGTCCCTTAGTGACAGTTACAAGCTTTCTGCCAAAATCCCTTTTTGGGCTGGCCGGTGTGGAACCTCCACATTGAGGGGGTGTGGGGGTTCCCTCTGCATGGCATTCTCAGCACTGAGACGTGGATGCAGCTTGTGGTCTAGCTCCTGGTTTGGCTGGTGGGTGTCATCTTTGTTTTGTTTTGTGGGGTGGGGTTTTTTTTTTGAGTGGGTGGGGGGGGGTGGACAAGACCCAAACCAACTTTAGCAACTCTTGATTTGATCCCAGGCAGGAGTGAGAAGCCTTTTGGTTGTACTTTGAGAAAGGGTCTGAGATAAAGATGAAGCAGGCTGTGCTTGGACATGATTTTTTTTTTTTTTCTCTATTCCCAGCCCCTCCCCATCAGCAGCCTTGAACGTTAGGGTTAGATGGTAGCAAAACTCCCCTTAGACAACAGCTTTCCTCTCAGGGAGCTGGGGAGAGCTGAACGGTGAGCTTGTGGCTAAAAAAAGAGTGTTTATCCAAAGCAAACACACTCCACACCTACCTTGCTGTGAAATGTAGTTCTGCATCAGTGTACCTAGTTTCTGATAAGACTGACTTGGGTTGAATATATCGAAGCTGGACTCTGATATCTCTGTGTGAAAACAGGAGTGGCGGGTTACCCCAACGTCAGACTGGTCAAACATCATGCTTGTATCATTTGCCATGCTCTCTACTTATTTTAGGCTTAAATGCCTAAAATGGTTGCAATTTTCAGAGGCACTTTGTAAATCCATCAACACTTAAGAGCTGCAGTCTTTACAGTGACAGCTTGTGGGATTATTTACACAACGCTTCTGAGACTTAATTTTTTTCCAACAGTCAGACTAGTAATCCCATTTTGTATACTTTTTTTTTCAGTTGAGTGCTCCTGTCCTTTTGAATAAGAGATTTTTACTAGCTCTGGTAGTGTAGACTGAAGAACTGCAGAGCTGGGCAGGACTGGGTCAAAAACTGAAGTGAAAGTGGGTGACGTGCAGTGTGAAGTTCTAATAGCAAGCGGGCAAGTGTGTGGGTGAAGCTGCCATGGAAACCACTTGTGGTGCTTGCCAAAAAGACCAGACTCTGCATCGCTGCTATTCCTAAATACTAGTCCATTTTTAGCTGCCCTCTCTGCTTACAGTCGTTGGGAATATTGCAGAGGGCAGCTGCCTGGGAAGTGGAGGAAGGTGTGAAGATGATGCAATGTGAGCAGCTTGTTGCAAGCCTGAGGGCAGCACGGGCAGTGATGCTGGCTCGGCTGGGAGAGCCAAGGTGGGCAGTCGTGGCTGGGTTGGTTTGATCTCAGGTGAGAAGTGTGTGCCCACTGCCTTGCCATGGTGAGGGATGGCCAAAGGTGTGGTGCTTCCTCACAGGCCAGGAGGTGAGTGTCACATCCATCACTTCTGTGCATGCTGGTCGCACTGCTGGAGGCGGGGGTTATACCCCCCCCTCAAATGTGGGGGTGGCAGGTGGCTTTTTATCACCTCCCCTCTCTTTCTTCTTCATACAGCGCCATGCTTTACCTCCTCTGCTCCACCTCTTTGCACCATCCTCAGCTCCCCTTTTGCTGTGGGTGTCTGTCTAGACTACACTGATGTGGACATATCCTGTGGTCCTGGCGGCTGGGCTCCATGGCTGCCCTGCCCAGCCCAATTTCCATCCCAAAATAACAGTCCCTGGTGAGGCATGTGTCATGGACTGGCAGTGGAGGGGGTGTCATTAACCATCAGGGAGTTGAGACGTTGCCATATTCTGGTTACACTGGAAGTGTAGCCACACCGTTGGTGCTCAGCATCTCCCACTGCCCAGACAGTCTCAGTTAGGGCTTCCTCCTGTGCTCTGCTCCTCGCGCTGTTCCCAGGAAGCTAGCGCATCAGCAGACCCTCCCAGTCATGTGCTGTTAGCTCCTTCGGCACTGAATGACCCTGGGGTAAGTCTGCTGAAAGGGCAGTACTGGCTTGATCAGACGGTAGCATTCGGTTACTGCTTTTAATCCAGTGTGTGTGTGTGTCAGGGCACTGTCTCTCAGGCAAAGGTCTTCCTGAAGAGCTCTCCAGTGGGAATTACTTGTCCACTAGGCAGCTGCCAAGAGCCACCCCTGAAACTGCAGACACACAGCATCTCAGCTGCAGGAGGGTGTGTGGCTGCACACACCAGCTGAAGGGAGTGTGAAGTGCTTGTTTCTGCCTGCGATGATGAACATGTGGGGCTTGGAAGTAGCTTATCCCTTCCCAGCCCTTGAATTATGGCTGGAATGTGGGAATACAGAGTCTAAAAGTGAACACTTTAAAAATGCTCCTTTCACATTAGGCTTCTCTTTGGCATGGTGTAAATCATGTTTGCAGAAAGCTTTAATGTTAGGTCTGCACTCATGAAAGTGCTCTCAGAAGGTTCTAAAATATTTTTGAATGCAGCTGGCTTGCTTAATGAGAAATTAACTTCAGTTTCTTCAGAAAAGGGAAGATTTTTGTAATTCTTCTTCTGTGTTGAGCCACTATCCAACAACCATCGGTGCAGGGCTGTCAGGTCTGACTCAGAGGGCTGCACGGGGCAAGCCCTTGCGAATGGCCTCCAAATCAGTGGAAAAACTCCTGGATTAATAAAAACATTTTTCTAATTCCTTTCTAATGACTTTATTTTGATTGTGTAAGTCCAAAGGAGTGATACAGCATATTTTGTTTCATAGAATCCTAGAATGTTATGGGTCAGAAGGGACCTTAAAGCTTGTCTAGTCCAACCCCCCTGCCATGGACAGGGGTATCTTTCACTAGATGACATTGCTCAAAACCCTATCCAGCCTGGCCTTGAACACTTAATTTGCAGATGCAGTTACGCAAGGATAGCAAAACCTTTCTCAGAAGCCTATAGTCATCTTGATGTAAGGCACAGGGAGCCCTGAGACTTGGGCACGTGCAATTTCTGCTCCCCTTCCTTCCTGAAGAAGTGAGTGTCCAGTGCGGGCTGAGCTCTCCCTTGTGTGGGCAATTCCTCCAAAGTTTGTTAGAGGATTTCCTCTACAACCGCTCTTCAAACACTTCCACCTCTTGCACAGAAACACTTACTGCTTTCCTGGTAAAGGGTTCCTTTGCTTCGGGTCAGTACCTGTTCTCGTAATGGAGGAAGTTTTTAACTGGGACAGCAGCATGGTGATAAGCCATGCACCAGTGCTGGGACTGTGCCTGTTGGAGAAATAACTGATGTACAGATGTGCTGGTCCACGGGGCTGGCCAAACCCTGGTCCATGGTCCGGCATGTTGCTTGGGGGGGATGCTCCAGGCTGCTGGGCAGGGGTGACCAGGGTCTGCTGCTGCCACATGACCCTGCCACCAGCTGGAGCTGCCACTGCTCACCACAAGCTACCTGCTGACCTCCACCTGCTCTCTGCTGCTCAGGCTTGTACCAATATCCACTGGCTTATATGCACTTTGATCTGCCTGTTGTTCACAGCTGAAAATCCCCACTCAGCTGTGCCCTTCCTCCTGGTGAAATGATGGTGTTCAGGGAGTTTTGTCCTTCCTTCTGTCTGGCTCATTGGGTGCATCCTACATCTGTGCAGGATGGCAGCTGTTGTTCTGCATGAAGGTTGGGGCTCTTATTTGTTGTTTGTTTTCCCAATACTGTTTTAATAATAAACAACTTCTGTCTTGGTCTGATTTGCTTCCTTATCACTTAAGGGATGTTTCCCACATTTTTTCCAAGGACTGTTGTCCAATAACCATGACTGGAGCTTGCTAAATGGCATGGCCCAGCATTTTGGCTAAGCAAAGCTTTGTCTTTGCCTTATCTGGCTTTAGAAAGACAGAAACTCACTTACTAAATAATGTTTACCAGAACACTTACTTTATTTTTTGCTTGATGCCAAGGCTGAGTCCCTGGCAGATTATGGGCTATGTGTTGCTTTGAGTAGATCCCTTGCAGTCTGTTTCAGGCTTTCATTTGGGAAATCTCAATATCAGCGGAGATCCGCTGATCAGGTTTTATGAAAAATGGAGGGAGTTAAATAGAGTAATTTTCTTGCAAAATGTGATCTGAAGCTATGCTGAGGAACTGTTTGAGGAGACTGTACTAGAGCTGGTAGGAGACTTTACAATTAGATCCTTTCTCATCAGAAAACAACGATTCATGTAATGAGAGAGGTGCGATGCCCTTTATCAGCTAGGCAGGAAGACATCTCCTTAACTTTTTGATTCCTGAGGAGCTGTGGGTGGCAAATTTGATACTGTCCTCCTCCAAAGAGCTGGGTGCTGTTTTGAGGTGCCAGAGGATCCTCACTTTCACTGGATGGTACTTCTCAGGTGGGAATCCATCCTGGAAAGTGGCCCATCGCTCTCTTGTCTCAGCTGCTGTCTGTAGTGGCTTGCCATCTGGTCAGTTGTAGGCACAGCATTGGGTTTGTTTCAGTGATGCTGCTTGCAAAGTGATTCCCCAGGTGGTTATTGTGGTACAGCTACAGGGACAATGCAGGTAGCTTGAGGAGAGGAAGATCTGATTTCATAGTTTAACCCTACCAAAACAAATGTGCTGTCTGACTGCACCTGAGTCTTCCCTGCTTTGAGGCATGTGTTATATCCAGTCTCTGTTCTAACAGGTATTTTTCTCTCTTGTTCTTGTAACATTTGGGTGGTGGAGACTCTGATCTTACATCCTGTTCTAGCCTTGCATTGTGCCTGCAGTTGGAAAGTGGTTGTCTTATCAAATTCCCCACTGCAAATTAAGCCGATTAAGTTGTGTGTTTCTGCAGTAGCCAAAAAGGGGAATTAACGTCTATCCAAATTTCCACGTGTTGTATGGCTTAGTGTGTGCCATGCTTGGTGTTAATCACAGCTGAAGCTTTGTGGAGAAGAATGGGCACCACTGGGCTTCCATTTTGGAGTTTTTTGAAGCTTGAATTCTGGGAGGTTGAAGCATTCCCCTCAGGACTTTCAGAGCAGGAACCTCTCTATTTTGGTCAAAAATCACTAATTGTTTCAAAATGGGTTTCGTGTATCATGACAAATAACCCACATAGAGTTTTCTGCAGATAATGAGGCAAAACATTGAAGTTTGCCTGCTTTAAATTTTTGGGGAAGTTGAGACTTCTTGTCTGGATTTGGGGAAAAAGACAGTCTTTTCCATCTCAGGAGTTGTCCTGGGATGAGAAACTTCTGTTGTTGGTACAGCCAGCAGCTGTGACAGTATGGAAAGCAGTTAAATGAGCTGCAGCACCCTGCCATTCTCCTGAGGCAGTGCTGGAGCACCAGCATCTTCATGTTCAATGGGACTTTGTGTTCCCCACTTAGTAACTGATGGCTGGCAAGTGGGTGGCATGCAGATTAGACAGAGTACCTCACCGCTCCTTTTCCAATGGAAGAAATTCTCCAGGGCTGCGAGGTGCCTGGAGAAGTGCTGGAGATGCTGCCTTGGAAATGTCCCTTACACTCAGGAGCTTGAGGAACAGAAACCTGCACCATTCCAAGCTGTCTGTGACAGCGGGCTGGTCCCCCAACACTACCTCCCTCGTACTTGTTAAGGCAGTTACACTCAACAGAGGAGAGTGCTATAGTCCCCTTCTTATAGGCAGTGTGTCTTCAAGCAGGTGAGTAAGGCTGTGTTTTGTATACACTGCACAGCCACGTGTGTGTGCTGTTATCTGTGCTTAGTGTGTAGTTTATATTTAACTGGATGGCTTCCTTCTTTTGAGTAGCAAATGCCTTTCTAGTGGCTGATCTTTGTTTTTTAACAATGGAACTGTCATTTCGTATACATATATATATATACACACACTGATGTAATTGACATTTCTGTAATGTATATTGAGATATATGCACACTTGTGAAAAATAAAAAATACAATTATGGCAATCAAGAAGGGAAAACTTTTAACAGCCCATGGACAAGACATTCCTTGTCTGATGCAAATGCTTCACCAGGTCAGTATTCCTTTACGTAACAGTGAAAGCAATGCAAAGAATTAGAGTTACTTTGGTGGCTTTTGGCTTGGACTCCTTGCCATTACTGCTGCTATCATGGGATATCTTCCAGCTTTGCGTAATGCTAATGTTTGGTCATGCCTTTATTTTCATCAGCCTTTTTGCTTGTGGCAGGCATCTGCAAATGGCGACCACAGCTTCTGAGTCGGTTCCTGGCACTTGTCCTAGGTGTGTTGTCTCTAAACTGCCTGCCTTGTCCAGCACAGCTGATGGGGACACTTGCAGCAGCTTTGGGGACACAGCCAGATGCACCTTAGGGTCTGATGCCACGTCTTTTGCTTCTGTTTCAAAAAGTCTTGAGATAAGTGTTTAAATGTCTGTGGGGAATGTTCCACATCTGCTGTAGCCATCTTGTCTCTGCTCTATCACTTGTTGCAAAGTAACATAATAAAACATAGGAGAATTTCCAAGGCAAGACGTTTTGGAAAGACATATCTGACACAATTCCTGCTTTATACTGTGAAGGATCACGTTACACACATCACACCAGGGTTGACGTGCCTTGGTGTGACTATTGACTTTCCTCGTTGTACTTCTGAATGATACTTCAAAAAGCATTCAGTGTCCTGGCTTGGTCCCGTACAATGTATAACCTCTTTGCATTTAGGAGGCTACAGTCAAATCTGACACCCCAAATAAAGCTAATGTCAGTAGTAGGAATTGAGGGTTTCTACCTCTTCTTTTTCTGTGCAGGACTTCTCTGTGAGTGATACTACCTTGAGGATGGAAGTAGCAAACTCAGCCTTTTGGAAAGGGCTCCCAAATGGTTTTGTTACCTTTGTGTTGATCAAAAAGTTGGCATAGTCGCTACATACTTGTTCAGGGAGCTGACCTGTGTTTAAACTAGAGATAGAGGGCCAAACCCATTCCACATTGTTTGTCAGACATACCAACGTGGCCTAACTGCTTCTGCAGTGATGGTACAGTGGTATGGGAAATACATTTGTTGAAGACCAAAAAGATACTAAGGAAAATAAGACTGTCCACAGGACATCACCTTGCTGTGACAGAAGGCTACTAATGGTATTGGAGGTTCTCACATGTTTCAAAACGGATATAAGCATACGTGGGACAACGTTGAGTGCGGACTTCTGTTTGTGCTTCCTCTGAGGAGATGATTTGGGACTTCGTTGCACATGCAATGGGGCTAGGCTTGGGTTTTCTTCTTTCCTTAGTAGAAAACTCCTTGTTCTGCATAATTGGCTTTAATTTTATGCTCTTCTGCAAATTGGAGAAGAAAATTCTCAAGAGCAGCAAAGTCTTGAAATAGATAAGGAGTGGTTTTTTCAGAAGCTGAAACAAATTGTAATTGTTTAGGAAGTGATAGTACTGCTTGTGTAAAATGGTGCCCTGTCAGCTTATTTTTACACGTGGTGTTTTATGTTTAGCTGGACAGATGTTTGTTATGGTTTACTTTTTGCTGTTAACCAGATGCAAGATTGCTTATTTTCTTATGGGATTGTTTTGAAGAATGTCCCTTTTTAAAATGTTGTTAATGGGGAAGGAAATCTATTAACCTGATATAATAGGTATGTTAACCATTAGATAAGAGGAGGAAGAATATCTTATTTTATTTGAAAATACAATACAGTCAAGGCACAAAAATTTGGACGGGGAACAAAAGTAACAAACACAAAATGCACTGTAAATAAAAGACAAGGACCAGTAGCAGTGGGTGGAATTTGGCCCCTATTGAAGTCGGTGGGAGCTTTGCCATTGACTTCAGTGGGACAGGATTTCACCCAAGGATGTGGCCCCTGCTCCAGGTCCACCCTGCTAGGTTATCTAGGTGCGTCATTGCTTCCCGCTGCTCTCAAAGCCCTCGGCTCCTGCTGAAACATGAAGGTGCCCAGAGCCTTGGGGTAAAGCTATTTCCTACCCAGGGTCTGAGTGACCGGGGCTTGCAGCTCCCTGAGTCTCATCAGAGAAACCAGAGCTAAAGCAGGAGTGAGAGCTAGGTGTGTGCAGAACAAAGCTGATCTGTGTTCGTTCAGATCAAGTTTCCTCAACTTGAAGGTGGTTATATACCATCTGGTAACGTTTCAGGAATAATTTATATTGTTTTATGTGATTAGGACTGCATTGTGCCACAGGAATACTGACCGTACATTCAAAAAAAAGCTCATCGTTTCAAGTATGGTTGGGAGTGGGAGTGAGAGGAACCAGCCCAGAACACATTTCCTCACTTCAAAGGCAAGAACGGCTGTTTCAGAAAGCGAGATCACAGCCGGATCCAACTTCTAAGGAGGGAAAAACCATAATCTCCGCCAAAATCACCCTTTGATACAATTGCAAAGATAACAAATTATATCAGAGGAAAGGTTTTGGGCAGAGGTGTAATGGCCCCCTGCATCCTGCTAAACCAAAAGATTGTTCTCCCCCCCAAAAAAAATCCCACTTGTCTTTATTGAAGGTCTCTTTGCCAAGCTACAGTGAATATAATTGAAAGTGAAAGGTTGATTTAGTACCTGCTGTTTCAAAAGCAACAAAAACATGTGAAGAGATGCTTAGGTTGGTGATCAGTCGTCTGAGAGATGAAGGGCAGCGCTGTGTGTGAGGGATGCAGAACATGGCTGCAGTGCAGGTATCTGCGGGTTGTAGGAGGTATTTTGTTCACAACAGAGACGCTCAGATTTTCTGATGCTTTTTGAGCAGGATGAAGTTGATATCTTGATCTTGAGGTCAGCCAGAAGAACACTGTCTGCTGGCATTAAACCAACTGCAGGATGTCGGCCTTAATTTTCAGGTCTGTCATAATTAAATAGCCCATCTTCTAAACAAATTATCCATAAAAGCAGTTCTGCTTTATTTTTGATATCTGTAGTACAGCTGTGAACACCTTTAGATATGCCTGAGGGAGCTTCAGAATGAAATCGTTTTGAAATATGTCTGTGGTGAGATACTCTTGAGTGATACATAAGCTTGAAATAAATCACTAGATTTTAATTTTTTTTTTTTAACGAATAAATCTTATGCCCCCCCCCCCCCCCCAAAAAAAAAAAACCAAAACCAAACAACCCCCCCCCCCCCAAAAAAAAAAAAAACCCTTGCCAGATTTGTGGCTTGATCCTCCATCCTTGCAGGGAGGAGCTGTTTCTCTGCTGGGGATGTTGCCCCTCCCCAGCCCTATTCTTGCCAAAGAAGTGATTTGCCATGCCTTTGTACCAGATACACCTTCATTTTCAATGCAGAGATAAAACTCCCATTGGCTTGGGAAGACTGAGTCATGTTCGTTTTGCAAGGCACCAGATTTAGTTAAGTTAAATGGCTATGTCGGAAATAAAAGGTCTACCGTTACTGTTATGTAGTACCTTTTTTGAAGCAGAAGCCTTGAGCCAAACCCTGAGAGTCTTGTCATCTGCAGCTCCTTGTGTATCAGTGGTGGTGGAAGGAGGAGGGAGAGTGGCTCTCATCTGTGGGGAGCCTTGGTCCACCTCCACCTGGAGGCACTTTCTAGACAAAGATCGTGTCAGGCTGCACAGCCTGACCTCTGCATTTTGCTTCTGTTCACTGCAGAGCATGTCTTCCTTAGAGCTTTGTGTGGTGTACGGGGGCAGTAGGTCACTTACACACTGCAAGCAGACGTACCATTAGTGGCATCTAGCTCTTAGGGTTAGCCCCCTTCCTGTTGTGCGGGCATCGTAGAAACTCCTGTGTTGATGAGTGAGTTCACACCACAAGTCTTTTCCTTCTGCACATTACATGGTCCAACCCTGCAAGACACCCTCCTCCCTCACCTTCATTTTCCACGTAAGGGATACTCGGTACCTTGTAGGATGAAAGCCAGTATGCTCAGCAAGGTTGATGTTAACTTGGAGGTGCAAACCCCGAGAAACACAAAATAACGTGTTAAGTCACTAGGGCTTGGGGAGGCCTGGACATGTAGCCTCAGCCAGGGTGAAATGTCTCGGGAAGATCTCCTGTAAGCTTCTGTGGTGGTCCCCTGTGGTTGGTCCAGCTCTACCTCAGGAGTCCATCTGGGCTTGCCCAGGGGCTCTGTGCGAAGGGCAGGTGAGCCCTGCCCACCAGCACTGCATCTCTGCGGACCTCCCTGGCTCATCGCTTGGCTTCTTGCTGAGCTGTGCCATCTCTACCACCTTTCCACTTTCTGTCTTTATTAATAGCCTTAGCTGGGACTTCCCTGTATTCTTCTGTGTTGCTTCTAACTCCTCTGTTCAGGCCGTTGAATGTCTAAACCTTGCCATAAATACTTACAAGAAGTAAACTGTTTTTCACCAGTCCTTTGGCAGTTCTTGATGTTTCTGTACTGCAGAATAAACCTGTGTTTGTCCTGAAATCCAGAGTTTGGTTCAGAGTCATACTTGTCTTGACTTTCACACTGGCTTTGAAAAATGAATCTATTAACACATCTCCTGTGGGTATCTTGCTTATAGTTGGCTACAGTTTATGGCAGGGGTTTCTTTGTTTTGTTTTGGAGGGCTTTTTTGTATCATCTGTAGTGGTTGTTCTTATTTCTTGCTGCATAGCACTGGGATCCTCCCTGTTTCCTGGAGCTCCAGACTGAATGTAAGCCACCACAGGGTGGATGAGTTAGCCCCATTGCTGTGGTCTTCATAGGATGCAGGCATCAGTGGGATCTCTGCATCACTCTGGTGGGAATTAAGCAAAGTCAAGGACTTGTGTTGTCCTAGAAAGCAACGATATGCATAGGGAATGCTCTAGTGCCGTGCTTTTCTTGGCACCTTACCCCAGTTCAAAGTTCAGGATTGCCTTGTCCCTGCTTTGGGAAGGTCTGCAGGGGAAAGCAATTAGCAGAAAGCAGTCCTGGCTGGCATGGATTTGGGTAAGGTTCAAGTGGGAAGGAGACTGTGTGAGTGAACGGACATAGGCATGCACTTAGGTAAAAAGAAGATAGTTTTCCCTCTCTGTGTGCATTGGGAATTGCCATGGCTCATGAAACAAGGTTTTTGTAAGATTGGCTTGAAACCTGCCTTTTTCCAGCAGTCTTAAATCCATGTCTCAGAAGCATGTTTGAAAGCTGTTGGTAGAGGAGACAATTCCCAACTCGGTGGGACTTGTAAATCCTCAGCCTTGTTCCTGCAGTTGCAATTACTTTCTCGTAGTAGGGTGTTAGTGTAAGGCCAAGAGAAAGGGATTTAAGCCAGGGCTTATGACTTGTGTCTTGGAAAAGCAAAGAGGTTTTTCGATTTTATAGTTGATGCTGCGGTGACAAAATTGAAGCACTGAATTTAGTAGCTGACTTGGTTAATTAAGTTTCTTAGCGTGTATTTTCCCACCTTTTACACTGGGTTTTAGCTGGAGCTGATGAAGTACCAATCTTGACCATACTGTAAATTGCACACTAACATCAATAGTATGGTGAGAATAACGTGCAGGCAAAAATACTACTAAATGCAATGTATACTGCTGTTCCATTATTGGTATACAAGGCAGTATTTGTTGGAAAGTGAATGCCTCAGTCCAGCCTTGCAGCTAAGTAAAAGAACCTTCTCATTTTCCATAATTAATGAAGAAACATTTTAAAGTCCTGGTGCTAAAGCCAGGCTTGATGCTGCAGTGTGGGAATCTGGCTGGGCTTCTTGAAGCTACAGATGCAGTCTGAGATGGAAGATGACATTCATCCATGTAGGCTGTGTCCACGTGAGCAAATAACACAGCCTGTAGAGTTGCAGAGCACAGCAGTTGCTGCTGAGAATCTGATGTCGCACAACGTATCTTACAGGGGAGGCTCTCCTAGAGCTGTTCCTGCAGGCTGAGCACCCATCAGGTGTTGGGATGCATTACCTATGCCCCTGCAGCATCCACAGGTTTAGTTTCATGCCCATAGTATTGGGTTTGTGCACTTCATGAGCTCTCTGCAGTGTGAATCAAAGTGTGATAAACCGGGCAACCAGGACATTCACTTTTAAAGTACTCGTGTTCAGGACAGAAATGCTAATGCACATTAAATAGTTGAATGCAGGTCTTATAGTAGTGATTTTGGTTCCCAGAGCCAAATCTGTTTGTAAAAGTATGGTCAGTGCCAGCTCTATTACTCTGGTTTAGGTTGTCTGTCATCTTTGGTTGGAGTGTGGCTCTAGCGATGTTCAGAGCTTCTTGGTGCTTGTCACAATTGTTGGACTTCCTCCACTGGAGGCCCATTCAAGGTGAAGAACATGCCTTGTTACGGCTCCCCCAGCACTGCCTTATTTTAATATGTGTTTTTCTGCATATATGAATTGGAAGTAATCCAGCAGGTCCTATGGAAACATCCTAGCTATGGAGAGCATCATTATCCAACTGCCAAATTCTGAATGAGGACAATGGTGCTGGGATGAAGGCACAGTGTGGTCTGAGGAAAATGGCTACAGCCAGTGGGAGCAACACTCAGAAGAGGAGGGTGGGGGACAATTAGTCAGAAAGAACCAGGGCATAAAAATGGTGGTGAACCAGCAAAGTGAAACCTCTGCCAAAGCAGGAGGTGGTGCCTATTGGCTGGAAAAGAGTGAAGAGAGAAGTGAGTTTACCTGTGAAAGACTGGCAGATCCACCTGACGGTTTTATTTGATAAGAGGCACAGGAAAGGTGGGGGGGCACTATTGTTTGTTTTACTTTTAAGGTTAAATTGAAGAATGATAGCTCTCCTTTATCCTGACTTGAATAAAGCTTTTGATGCAGTGCCATACAGGAAGTTTTTTAAAGAAGACGAGGACTAGCAGGAAACTGGCATGGTGCAAAAGGGACTTCTTAGTGAGAAGTCGGGGACTGGGAGAGGAAAACACACTGGTAGAGGAGATACCCACTGGAGTTCTTAGTGGTTGCTCTTTGGATGCTCTTGCTGCTTCTGATGGTTCCTCTTGATGCAACAAGTAGATGGGTGCTAGTGGGATATGCTGCTGTTCAGAGGGTGGTTCAGAGGTGGACAGTTGCAGGCAGAGCAAGGCACTGTCCATATCTTTGGGGCTTGGATCACTTACCTTTGCAAAATGAAGGCTGAGAGGTTATGTCTGATCTCTAAAGGTTCACTGGGGTAACCACTCAAGTGGGGAAAGGCCATTCTTTGCACAAGAGCGTGTGAGTAAATGCTGCTGGCCAAAGCGTTTTGGTGGAGCTTTCTAACAGTGGACGTAAGGCACCTAGAAGTTTTTAAGGGAAGGCCTGATGTAATGCCATGGTTTCCTGTGACAGCTGGGGCTAGGCAGTGTAAAAAGCAAGAAATTCCTTCTGATGCTGTGAAGAGGAGGTCTCTAGCTGTTCTCTAAAGGCAAGGACAATTTTGAAGCAATGTACTTAATTTTTTTCAGAAAGAGTAAGACAGAACTTCCATACCCAGGCTGTGTCCAAGGACACACATCTTGAATGGGCAGGCTCCCTAACAGCATTAGTTCCACAAATGTCCTCAAGGACCTGACACCCCCCCACCGCTGGCCATGCTAGTTTGACCGATTGTATACTATTACTGTCTGTGTTAGGTGGACACCTATGCAGATGGTGAAGTTTGTAGGCTTGGCGAGTTGCATAGCTAAATCTTCCCCTGGGATAGCACTACAAGATACGTGTGTCTAATGGGAAAAGGATTTCCTAAGGGATTCCTCCACAGAGAGGGGTTTACTTTACCATGCTGCTAATCCCATCATAAAGTGCCAAGCAGGGGAGCTGCCCCGGAACTACTTGCACGCAGAAGCCACCGTGCCAGCAGGTTCGTAGACAGGAATAGCGCCGTTGCTGCAATGGGACTATGGCTGGAAACCTGTCCCGTGGTTTCATCAAACACCCCCATCCTGCAGTCCTGGGTGGGGCAGGGAGGTTCAGGGAGCCCCACTGTGCTCTTGCTTCAGATGTTGCAAATGCAAAATAGCTCCAGCCTTTGCCTCAACGTAACCACGTTAAAACTTGATTCTGTGTGTCCTTTTTCCTAAATTATGCCTGTTTCAGCCTGCGCAGTTGTCGGCAACAGCAGCCTGTGCTACTGCCTGTGGCTGGAGTTTAGAGAGGGGAAATGTCCCAGCGGGTCTGTTTGACTGCAAATGGTGTCACTGACTGCAGCGTGTAGTCGTGTTGTGCTCTAGGGACAGTAGCATGTGTGGTGCCTTATTCTGGGATGTAATGCTCATTTCTTAGTGCACTCTGAGACATAAAAAATACGTGTAAGTACATCTCTCTCTCTCTATATATATATATATGTATGTCTTTTATTAATTCTCAGCCCTGGAAAACAGTTCTGAAATCCTAAAGATGGGCTTTGCATTTTTGGCTTGCCCACTTGTCTGTGGACTGGGTAGTTGTGGAGTGGGGTGGGAGCTGGGGTGTAGTGCTGCATCTCTCCTGGGATCGCGCAGGCTTCGCGGCGTGAACTGGGAGCAGGAAGCAGAAAATGCTTTGGGTTTGTCTGTTTTAATTCCCTGTGCTAAGCCTGGGTAAAATGCTGAAGGAGACATTCTGCCATGTAAAAAGATGGAAGGTGGGAAGGCTCGTTTGTTGAAATGTAACGGGGCTGTAGCAGTGCACCTGTGCAGTGATGCTGTTTCAGAGGGTATCCTGGTCGAGGTAATGATTGCAGCATCTTTCTTGCAGGCCCAAACACGAAGATGGAGTGTCAGAAAATTATCAATTTCGGAAACCAGCTTCTTCGCCGGAAAAATGTGGACTGCACTCGAGAAGACAGTCGGCTTTCACGATGCCTCAACACATTTGACTTAGTGGCTCTGGGTGTAGGCAGCACTTTGGGTGCAGGTGTCTATGTACTGGCTGGAGCTGTGGCACGGGAAAATGCGGGACCTGCCATTGTTATCTCCTTCTTGATTGCTGCCTTGGCTTCAGTGCTGGCCGGACTCTGCTACGGAGAATTTGGTGCTCGAGTTCCTAAGACGGGATCAGCTTATCTCTACAGCTACGTGACCGTGGGCGAGCTGTGGGCCTTCATCACAGGGTGGAATTTAATCCTCTCCTATGTTATCGGTAAGTATGGCAGGTGCAGTGCAAGACCTTAGTGTTAGTGTAGGATGGCAGCCTGGTTTGGGCACGTGTGTTACTGATAGAAAATAGGTGCTGCACTCCCGCACTCCCCGAGGATTTCAGGACTTGCCTGTGGGGTGTATTGCTGGTGGCTCTGGTCAGTCGAGGTGGGTGGTGTGCTGCAGGCTGAAGGTTTGTCCCGAAGCTGACTGATTGCTGCTGTGATTTCCTTTGAATCTCCATGCCGTCCTTCTGGCGTCCCCTGGCTGCTGCACACTTGCTGGGGACAAAAGTGTGTTCCCTCTGCTGGGAAAGAAGCCGCTGATGGAAGGATGCTTTCATACAGCAGTATCGGTACTCTGGGCCTGTCAAGGTTTAATTCATGGTCCCTTTGAGGCCTCGAGATCAGAGTTTTGTCTTGTGAATGGCTGCAGGATCAAGTTTAAGGGTGGTCTGCAGGTTCACAGTCTCTGAAACATCTAAACCAAATCCCTTCTAAGCCCTTGACTCCCACTAGGAGAGGCCTTGGATCAAGCTCAGAGCGTGCAGTGTACAGCTCAGCTGATGCATTAGAACTAAGCCACACTTTGGTAATTAAGGATTCGTGTCTTTTTAGGCACACTGTCATCATGCCTGTAATTAAGGCTGCAGCCAACGTGCCAGTTGAGAGTGAAGACTTACTAGTTAAAATGAAAGACATTGTTATGCTAAATTATTAAAAGGAGGGTGTTTTTTTTTTTTAAATGCATTTTATGCCATGTGTAGCTGTGGAGATCAGCTCCCATGGTGCTGTGGAGGCTAAGATCATATGAAGACCCATACAGTGACATAGCAGTTACTTGGCTGAAATGCTGGCTCTGTTTTGTTTGCTACCTGAAACCTTTTCCTGTGCCTTTTTTTTTTTTTTTTTTTTTTTGTTGTATAAGAAACGAGATGATGAAAAGCCAGAGTCAATTAAACTCATCTCCTTAGGAAATATACGTCCTGTGGTTCTTTTATGAATCAGGTTGACTGCAAGGAGGGGATAAAAATAGGGTTTATTTAAAATTAAGTTTATCATTTTCTTCAGATTTCTGAAATTGACTCTGCTTAAGCTACATGCAGAAAAATTGAACAGGCTTCTTGGTCATTTATCTTCTGTTCCAGAAAGGTAATGATAAATCATCTCCTCCATGCTACCTCTCTAGGTATGTGGCCCTTCTCACCATAATACTGGACCACAAAAATGACTGGCATAGGCTGTGGATGCTGTCCCAAAACCTGATTCTGCAAATACATGATGAAAAGATTTCCATACTGGATGTTACAGTCCCAGGATCTGGGCCGAGGCTGGTATTTCTGAGATATTTTTTTTTTTTTTTGTCCTCTTATAATGGCTTGTGAAGCACTTCCTCAGTTTTTATTTTGGAGTGGGCTGCTCAGTGTGTTACCACAAGGCAGAAAATTCACTGAAAAAAATAAGTGGATATTATCCATTAATGTGTTCAAACACAACTTTGTTACTTTTAATTCACTCTTGTGACAAAAATATGTGTTTGCATGTTTGAAATTGCCTTCCTCATAACTTGGGAGGAAGGATGGCTAAGCAGGAAAAACAACTGAGGGAGGGTGTGAGCTGTATCAGGTCTCCTTTTTTTTTTTTTCCTGTATCTTACCCAGCCTTTCTCCCTGTACTAATTGCCTCTCTTGTGAGCAAGGACGACTCCCAGTAGTTGGCAGGCACATGTTGCAGTTCAGAGCTGTGGATTGAGAGGGGGCAAAAAGCCAATTTTTTTCATGGCCGTGCTGCAGGAAATGCCAAGCAGTGCCCCTGAAACTAGGTGGTGGGAGCTTGCATCTGTAAGGGGCTTGGCTAACTTGGTGTTTTTATGCTGAGGTTCTCGGACATCTGTTCAGAAAGTATTGTGGGGGTGGAAAAAGAAATCCTGGGCTCCCGGGATGGGTGGCCAACAGGTTGTTGACTTGTGACTTGGCTTGGAGGAAGACTAGTGTGGGGTCTTGGAGGTGGGTGATGGGTAAAAATGGGCATCCAACTGATCAGTTGTGGTCTAGACAGAAGGAAGGTGTCCAGGACTAGGATCTGGTGTGAACTTCCTTCTGGGCTGATGTGGGTTTGGGGAACCGTGCCAGACTGTGGGAAGCGTTTCAGGAACTGGAACCTGGTGAGGGCTGATACTACGATGAGCATCCCTGATGAGTAGTTGCCATTGGGGTTTCCTGGGGCATGCGGTGACCTCCTAGCCTGTGCCTGTTCCTGCAGTGAGCCCTGCACCTGAGCTCCGCGGCTGTCCTGGGAGCTGTGTGCTGCAGGCAGGAACCAGCTTGGTCTGGTGAGGTTATGCTGACCCAGAACTAGTAAATCCTCCTTGGTACAAGGCAAATGTCTTTGCACTGTTCTCTCTAGCAACATTAAGGTATTATCCAGGTGCCTGCAATGTTGGAAGAATGTCAGATTCCCCCTGCTCCCTCAGGGTTGTTGGTTACAGAGGGTTTGGGATAAATGGTTGGTAGTTACATAGAACTGGCACGCAAGCAACTGGCATCTAATATAATACATGCAGGAGCTGGTTGTTCCTGTCCTACAACATGAACTATTAGAGCCAGGACAGAAAAAAAAAAAAAGCAGCACTAAAGAAATGGCCTCCTCCATCAAATCATGCCAAAGTTAAGCTGAAAAATTGTAATGTGGTATACAATAACTTCTGGAGCTTTTCAAGATTAAATCAACAGCGCTGATGTCCCAGTTCTTTAAAAGCGTTCACACTGTGCACTTCGCTGCCTCGGTGAATGGCAGTCTCCAGGCAGGTCCGATCTGCAGCTTACTTTTCATACTTTTGCAAAGCTGGATTGGGGCAGTGAGCGTTCCTAGCTTTGCTGCAGGTGCTGCCCACAGCTGCTGCAGAGGATTTGCTGTAGGTGAGCACAGATACTGTTAGACACGATTGCAGCTGCCGGAGTTGGGACCTGAACACCTGCTGACAGGTGAGTGTGTCAGGACAAACTGTCCTAGGTAGAAGGAGGCTCCTGACAGCGTTCTCTGAGGAACTGCTCTGCAAACTGAAACCAAACCAACCTCTTTTTTTAACTAGGTAATTATGTACAGTAGTAATTCTAGCATGCAATTAGATGTGGTTATATATAGTATACCGTATAAGACACGGGGAGTATAACTATAACTTTAATGCATGAGAGGGAGAAATTGGCTGTTACCCAAACCTACTTATTTTACACAATGCTGTCACTGTCTGGTGCTAGCTTTTTGTTGTTACTATTTCAGTCTCTGAAATTACTCTTCTGGCCTAGACCATGTCCTGGACTTGGCCTTCCTGAGGCTCCAGGTTCAGTTCTCAGCCTGGCAAGCTGTGCATGGTGTGATGCTCTCGGGAACCGCAGCAGCCCCAGCGGGGGAAGCCTAAGCACTTGCTGCAGGCAGGAGGAGTTGTGCCACTTGTTGGGATCATCACCAGCATCCTGCAGGAGGCTGACTTATGGTCAGATAGCCTGTAAATTGCATCAGTCTTTACCCGCCTTGGGTGCTGTAGCACTGGAGGGCAGAGCAGACTCGCATGCTGCTGGAGCGCAGAGCTTGGCGAGTGTTGTGGTTCAGGCTCTGGTGCTCTAGTGTTGTGCTGCTGGACGCCACATGGCTTCTGTAAGGTCCCTCTGCCTGGGCTGCGGTCACCCAGCTGGGGCTGTCAGGGACTTCTGCAGCACAACACTCAGACCTCTCTAGTAGCAGAAATTACCAGGTTTGGGGGAAGTTCAGGCTGCTGGGGGTGTAAGGAAAAGGTCAGTTTAAGCAGTATCTAAGGCAAAGCTGAGGTTTACTAAGAAGCTGAACTACAAGGATTTTTTTTTATCTTGTCAGCTGAGCATGAGCCTGAGACCCACCACCTGTGTGTGTTACCATCAGAGTAGATACCAGGCATGAGTACAGGCTGCAGGCTGGATCTGCAGAGGAAAGCCTACTCCCAGCACCTGAGAAGCGCGCACAAGGTTGCTTTGAGTCCCTCCATTGTGAAAAGCCTTGCAGGGTGCCCCCGGTTTGAAACATGTGCCAGCCACAAAGGGTGATCTGTGTCCTTTCTGTCCTCTGGCAGGAACTTCGAGCGTGGCCAGAGCGTGGAGTGCGACGTTTGATGAAATCATAGGCCAGCACATTGAAGAATTTTGTAAAAAATACATGACGATGGATGCTCCTGGAGTGCTAGCAAAATACCCAGACATCTTTGCAGTGGTGATAATCATCATCCTAACAGGTAAAACCTTGGAGAGGTTTGTGAGTCTTGGACCTCCTCCTGTAATTTCATTCTTTGCTTTTGGAATAGGCACAAAGTTTTTTGGAGAACATATTAAAGACTCTTTCTTTGCTACAAGTGTTGGATTGACCTACATAGCTGCTGTGGAGTTAGCACAGGACAGAGCCTGTTTACAAGGTTTTTAATTAGAGGGGAGTGTTCTTGATTTTTTTTTTTGAGCCACTTTTAAAACCTTCAATCAAATTTTATACAAGGAAGAAAAGAAAAGATGACTTTTTACCCTCAATCAGGTATGAAAGTTTAATCCTTCCCTCCACAAATCCTATTACACAAGAATTTCATTCTGTTGCTCTATCAACCTTATTTCCCCTTTGATAATCTGCTAAATTTTGGTGCCTTGAGCCAGGAAAGTGAGAAAAAAACCCCATGGAAGTCAGTAACAACCTCATGTACTCCTGTTTTGGGTTTTTAAAAAATATATATGGGCTTCAGTTTGCATCAGTGAATGGAAGAGTCCAGAGAAATAAATGTGGGATCAACAGTCAGGCCCTCTTTTTTTCTAAAAATGTGCAAAGGCTTTGATCGGAATTTGGAGAAGTTTTGAAAATTTGTAAAATTAAAACCTTTCTGAACTTCTACCTCTACTCCAGCTGGGCCTTGCAAAGCATTCCCAAATTTAGGCATATTTTAACAATTATGCTTCTCATGTACCTCTCTGTGGCTGCTATAATGCAGAAGCTGCAGCGTCACCCCAGCCGAGTTATCCCGGCATTTCCCACTCTGATCAGAATGGCAGTCTCACAGCATGAGCTGTGCTCCTGAGGACAGGCTTCAAAAGCAAGGGATGCTTTGGCATCTGGGTTTGCATTTGGATCTAGGACTGTGTTGAGGACTGCTCAAGTCAATAGCAGCCCTCTCTTTTCAGGACTACATCTAAATAGGAGAGATTTTCCGCTTTGTTTATTTGTATATAATGAGTATTGCTCAAATTTCAAATTAGAATCTGGTCTTTCACCTCAGATACAATTTATTAGGACTCCTTGCTTTAGCTCTACCAAGGCATAAAATTATACAGATTACAGATGACTTTATTCCCCTGCATTGAGCAAGTTCCCTGGATTTTAATAAAAAATGCAAACCATTCTTTTCTACAAAAGCTGCTGAATGAGCACCTTTAGTCCCAAATATAAGCACTACAAGTTTATTTCGGCTTGCACTGTCTTGAGCTTCGGATTTTTACAAGGTACCTTACAAGTTTTGCTGGGCAGGGAGACAGTTTTATCAAATACTTCCCTGATGTCGCTGTCTCGGCTGATTTCCTATTTTAATAGAAGGAAAGGTAAGTGCACAGGATGCTCCTCTCTCCTTGAAGGGCCTTGGAACAGCAGTAAGGACACCCTGTTGTGCTTCTCTTCTCCCTCAAGCCCATTTTTTGCCCCCTCCCTCAGCTGCCACCGTAGGTTTCTGTTAAAGGTTTGTGTTAAACGGTTTGAGTTCTTGAAAGTCAAGTCACCTGAAGAGCAAACGCAGGTTAGCAGAGCTCATTGTTCTGAGAAGCTGAGCTATGCCTCAGTGAGATGCTGGTTGCCAAAGCCTGTAAACGTGCTCTTCTTCACATAGATGCTCTTAAGACCACAGGCTGAAATCCTGCTCTTGCTGAACTCGCTGACAAAGCTCCCTCTGATTTAAATGGGAGTGGTGTTCCCAAGATGCCACCTTCTTCTGTGTTTTCAGCACTGGAAGTAGCTGTCCTCCCAGATTCAGTCCCTGCTCATATTTTCTCCTGCTTCTAAGGAAAGATGTTGTTCATAACTTCTGCATGTGGCCAAGACCTCTAAGACTATTCCTTCATGAAAAAGCACTTAGGGTGCTTTCTCCAAGTCTCTGGGTGGAGTTTGAGGCTGTGTCTAGGTGGCGTGGCGTAGCGCCATGAGATGATCGGAGCTGGCATTGAAAGTGCTGGAAGCAGCTTAGCTGTGTTAGCAAAGCACTCTACCAGGGGCCTGTGCCAAATGGGCATGCTGGGTGGGAAGGTGTGTCACATCCTGCACTAGTAATGTCTGGGCTGGAGTCCTCGTCTTCCTTCTGGGTGAGTCAGTCCTGACCTGCCTGAGCTACTTGCCTTTGTGGAGAAATGAGGGATGAGATGAGATGTGGGCAGAGCACAGCACGAACGGAGCTGGGCTACCTCTGCAAGTCCCCAGTGCTTGTTGCTGGTGGTGAAATACCTGACTGCCTATCTGCCATTTGTTCCCCAGGGCTTTTAATTTTTGGCGTGAAGGAATCTGCCCTCGTGAACAAAGTGTTCACCTGCATCAACATCCTTGTCCTCGGCTTTGTCATGGTCTCTGGCTTTGTGAAAGGATCTGTTAAAAACTGGCAGCTGACTGAAGAGGATGTTTACAACACCAGCCACAGCATTTACAGAGACAAGTAGGTTGGATCTTTTCTTCTCGTGTCTGAAATTGATGCATCTTCAATGGTACATTTATAGGGGAAGTTGTGATGTAGAAAACAAGTGCATGGGATGGCTCCCTCCTTTTGGAGGCCAAGCTGCCTTCAGTGGATGTTTGCTAAAAGCAGGCTATGCTGATGGGCTGAAACTGATAGAAGATAGGCTGTGTGAGCATGGTCCCTGCTGCAGAACTGACCGTTTCCAGCCTCATGACCAGTACGGCATCCAAATATGAGAGAAAAGAGCCTTAAAACAACCTCCTATTCAAGGCTACACCAGGCTGGTTCTGGTACCTGTATGAAGCCGTGACCAAGTATAGCTCTGTAGTTTCTTTGGGCGCTTGGGCAATATCCTTGAGGCACCTTTGTACCTTTTGGAGACCTTGTCCCAAACGCCTCAGTAAAATGAAGGCAAGTTGCAGATTATTTTAATGCATTGCAGCAAGCATATCACAAATCCATTTTTAATGACATTTTTCTACTTGGCCAAAATCCTGTCTTCCTATACAAGATCAAAATTAAGGCGCTTACAAGGGTTGCCAGTGATACAAGGCTGTTCATTTTTGCTTGAGACTATGCAACATGTCATGGGGGCCTTTACATATCTCCATGTACATCAACTTGGTCCTGGCTTGCTATCTAAACTCTTTATGCTGGCTTGCAAGGAAGCACAGTTTGACAAAAACTGGAGAGATTCATAAATGTTGCATGGGTCAAATCTGGCTTGTGTACAAGCTGTTCATTGACCCACTCTGCGAAATGCAGCCTGCTGCAAATTGCTTCCATAGGAAAGGTGCCCTCCTCCTTCCCTGCTGCTATGCCCATGCAAGGAGCAATTAGTGCAATAGCTTCGAAGTGTAACTGTAGCTTTTTGACCCGTAGCACTTACTATTTTTGTAAAATCTATCTGGGGTTTACTTCACTTTATTCACCATTTCCAGAGTTATCTACATTTGGGTTGTGCTATTTCTGCAAATAACAGGCTGGTTTTCATCTTAAGTCTCAACAGAGCTTCTATGAGAGAGTTCAGATGCTTATACCTGATAAGACTTGCAGATTTGGGATTTAGTTTAATTTAATTGCCTTAATTCATCTTTACAAAGGCTTTTCCTTGAAAAAATGACCTGTCACTTGAACTGAAGAGTGTGTTATACATGACAAACACAGGCACGTGGATCTGGGGTCTTGACCCAGAGTGCACTGGGATCAGTATGTGTCTGTCTGTTGACTTTGGATGAGGCTCAGCAAAGCACTTGGTGCATCAGGGATGCAGGCTCTCGGCTCCCTCAGGGTCCCAAGCATGGTTTGGTTATGAGCTTGGCACGGGGAATTTTGAAAATGGAGGATTGGGTAGATTTATGACAGTCATGGCACCGTGCTTTGCTCTATTGTCTACTCACTTTCACCTAAGATGGACTCAGATAAAGTGTAAGTGGATGTTTTATATGTTTCTCAGTCTTCAACTTTCATAATGAGATGCTGTGCTTTTTCAAAAGCTTATGTTTAAATGAATATGCGTATCTACACACATGGGTAATATTAGGAGAGGGATTTTAATATTCATGCTATTTTCTCCCTGTCTGAGCCAAGACATTTTTATCCACCCTCAAAAACAGGTGGTGGGAACAAACCGTGAACCATTTTTATTCCGTGCATTCCCCAGGCTGTTGCAGGGCAGCACAAAGCTCAGCAGTGGGTAGGGCTTAGCATTTTGCCTGGTAATTTTATGCTAGCCTGTGAAAGAGAGAACATGTTCCTTCAAACTCCAGCTTTGGGTTTTTTTACGAGATAATGTGAATAGTTTTGTTGCTCCCACCTAGGCAGGATGACTTCTAACCCAATGCCGTGCCTTTTAGTCAGACACAGGAAGAAAAACTCCATGGTGTCGGAGGGTTTATGCCCTACGGATGGAAAGGAGTCCTCTCAGGGGCAGCCACGTGTTTTTATGCTTTCGTGGGATTTGACTGTATTGCTACTACAGGTAAGGGCGAAGATGTCTTCACTCTGGTTATGAACCTGGTTGCTGGTAGATTGGCTTTCAGTACAGCACAGGTAATGAGTAATTCAGGGCAATGCATTCATCATTCTTCTGAACCTCAGCCCAAAATATATTTTTGTCTCCTAATAGTCAAAGTGCTGAGTGCGTCCAGGTCCTGGGGTGCCTGAGTGTTGACTTCTAGCTGCCGTGGCAGGCAGCTAGACTGTATAACCCACAAAACGAGCTTTCTCCCTTCTTCGCCTGCAGGGCCCAGGCTCATGGATGGTCACTGACGACACTTACCAGGTCAGACTCTACAGAAAACACATCCAGCTTTACCAGTTAGGCACACAGGGAAGGCCCAGGTTCAGATGCCTTGTATGACTGGTGAAGTTTGAACCTCTAGCTCCAGATGATGCTTTAATTGACAGGTTATTCTGCAGTAGGGTTCTTCAGTGCCTTCAGCTGAAGAAGCTCCACTGGCTTGGAGTATTTAAAGAACCAGAGAAAATGAGCCTCTGGGGAGTCATTTGCAGCCTGAAGCCGTACCTCAAAATCAGGGGGAGTTTTTATCTCCAAAGGTTCAGAGATCCTCTGGAAGAGAAACCATTAGCATTTTCATATTTCCCCTGGCTAAGAAGAATCTCAGTTCCCTGGAGAAAGGAAGGATTATCCTTAATTTCACATTTGGCAAGAATTGAATTGCTTCAGAGCTGAAGCAGAGGAGGGGGAGATCATCACAAAGACAAATAAAGCAGTACTGCTTCTTGTTCCAAGGAGTTTGAGGAGTGCTTGCTCTGTTAGTCCAGCCAGCCCTAGGGCCTCTCCTTGGAGAAGAAACACATTCATCTGCCTTTGACTTAGGTGCATGGGTCTCTGCTTATTGGTTCATCCTCCTGAAATGCCAAACCTCAGGGAGCTCTTGCTTTCAAAGAGCTGCTTTGTAGGACAGGGAAAGCTCAAAGCTGTTTCTTAAGCAGTGCCTGAATTCGGAGGATTTTTTTTTTAATCATTTGTCCCAACTTGGTTGTAAAAAATTTTCCATAAAAACTAGAGTGAGTCCTTTTTTAAGAAGGATTTTCAAAGATCTTTGTGATTTCCAGGTGCTGACAAATGTTTGTCAGGAGTGACAGGAGCAGCAGGAGTGGGAGTGATCAGGCTGTGGTATGCCACGTGGACGAGGCAGGCCATCAGCAGCATCACGGTTGAACAGTGCCTCACTGCCTGTGAAGCCTTTGAAAGCCCCAGCCAGCATGCCGTAGGTTGGGATAAAGTTCTTGCTCATCATTTAGCTGATATTTCAATTTCTTTCTTCTAGGTGAAGAGGTGAAAAACCCTCAGAAGGCCATTCCTATTGGCATTGTGGCATCTCTGCTCATCTGCTTCGTGGCTTATTTTGGCGTGTCAGCTGCCCTGACGCTCATGATGCCTTACTACCAGCTGGATACCAATAGCCCTTTACCCAATGCCTTTAAATATGTGCGTTGGGATGGAGCCAATTATGCAGTGGCTGTCGGTTCCTTGTGCGCGCTTTCTACAAGGTGAGACACTGCTCTTCCTTTGTGCATCTCACAAGGCAAACATGTACCTACCGCTTCTTTAAAAAATACTGCATGTCAGGTCTTTGGCTTCACTGTGTTCCCTTGGGTCAAGGGAGCCAAGACTAGGGATGAAATTCAGAGCTATTGACTTCAAAAAGACCAGGATTTTGCCCTGTGATAGATTTCAGAGATGCACATGACTGGTATCACTTCAGGAAGTCCCATCCTAGCAGCAGACCCAGCAGGTGCATCTCTGGAACATAAATCTGGATTGAGTGACTAAGACATGGGGACAACTCCACAGTACAAGCACAATTTTCCTGCAAGACAACCTGGTCTACTGGGTGGAGAGCAGACTTGTGTCCGGTAGTGCAGGGGGCATCTTCTGGAGTGTATGGGGCCTGCCGTATCCGTAGCTGTCTGCAGGCTGCCTGCAGGACAGCTCTCTGGGTGGGAGGCAGGAGGCAGAATGTCATCCTCTGCACTCTGGAGTCCTGTTGTTTCAGATCAGCTTAGACTTATTAAATTAGGTGAGCAGCTCGTAGGGGCTCATAGAATGTACGGCTCTTTTGCCACCTGAAAGTCAAGCTCTTTTCATGCCCACGGCGGAGTTTAGATATCCAGAATCTTAGAGCTGTACCTCAGTTGCCAGCTATGAGTGACATGGGTGTGCAGAGAGAGCCTTTGAAGGAGAAGCTGAAGTGAACAAAAGCCACCTGTTCTGTGTTCGTGCTGCCATAAACTTCCTTTTGCTTGTGTGGCTGTGCTCAGCAGGAGGTGATATAAGTACATTATTTCCCCTTTCTGTGTCCTTAGTCTCCTTGGCTCCATGTTTCCGATGCCTCGAATAATTTATGCTATGGCAGAAGATGGACTTCTTTTTAAATTTTTGGCTAAAGTCAATGAAAAGCGAAAAACTCCAATAATTGCAACAGTGACATCAGGAGCCGTTGCAGGTAAGATCCAAAGACTTATACAAATGCATGGAAAGGATACATCCTAGGGCATTGTGTGCTCATCCTAGGGACATTTAAGTCTGCCTGACTCTAGCCCGCTTATTAATTGGATGTATTGCACAGCATGACATCTCAGAGGGTGCCGTGGGTTTCGAAGCCATGCCCTGGAGGGGCCGGGTGAGCATGAATAGCTCACTGTGTGCCTGTCCCTCTTTCTCAGAGCTTGCTGCTGTCATCCTGCCTCATGCCAAGAATTACCTTCATCTGCTCCCTGGGTGCTTTGCTGGTCTTAAAAATAATTAACCCCCTGCAAGGCGGCAGCCAGCAGTGCCCCAGCATCCTTGTGGCTGTTTGGCCTGTCTTGGCTGAAGACACCACGCTGTCTGTGGGTAGCTGCTTGGCAGAAGATGCCAGAGCAGCCGGAGACAGGCAGATGGTCCCTGTGGCAGTGGCGTTTGTTAATCAGTTAGTCACAGCTGGCAGCTGTGATGTTCTCCCTTTCCCTCTCCTGGCTCCCAGGAATATGGGAATTAAGCCTCCCACGTGGCAAGGATGAGCGGCTTACCCTCCTCTTGCAGCCACTCCCATCTTCATGATGCCTAGCAAGAGGAGGGGCTGGCTGCTTCCTCTTTACCTTCTGCTGCAAATGCAGGACGAGCCTTCAGTACAAGAACGTGTCACCTTTGGTGGGGAGTTGCTGCCGCGCCGCTGCCATGGGCGCTGAGCTCCTGTGAAAGGGCTTAGCTACTGTCACTGGGGCTCGCTGAGCCTTCTCACAGCTGCTTCTCTCACATCTTCCTCTTTGGGTGTCATTGGGTCCAGACCCGTGGGAAAAGAGCCAGATAAAGTAAAAAAATGTCCTTTGCAGTCCCTGCAGGTCTCCTCAGAGTGGCCTGGGACCAACACACACATGAAAACTGCAGGGACAGCACTTGCCAGCTGAGCTTGAAGGTTGGGTTAGTTGTTGGGCTCCAGGTGGTGTGTTGAGGGCAGGCTGAGCCAGGTTCAGCTCTGAAATCCCTGCACTGTCGTATGACTGGTGGCATCACCTGAATGTCTAGGGTGTCTGTCCTTCGCTTAGCTGCTTCTCCTTCTGGAGGCCTTTATACAAAGTTCTGTACAGCCAGCGGTTGTACACACTGGTTGATCCTGGTGAAGGAAACCCCTGTGACGAGGCGTGCTACCTCAAGATGCCCTCCTTGAGGCCTGGTCCCATTGTGTGCTCCCAGCACCACAGGAGCGAGGTGCTGCCTGTCCTCTGTTCGTAGCTACTTCCAGGAGATAGTTGTGGCTTTAAGGGTGCTGCAGCTGTGCTGGGGGACTGACAGCGAGGCTGTGGCGTAAACGTCTGCTCATTGCTGGTAGTCGGGGCAACAACGTACCTATATGAGACAAACAGACTGGCATTTACTGTAGTAAATGGCTCCTCAGGTTCCAGCTAGTGAGGCTGTGCTGGGGGCAGCCTGCGAGGTTTGGGGTATTGGTACGCCAAGTCCTGCCTCTTCGCATCTTGGGACAGCTCGAGCTCCCCTGCCAACTCCTGAGCAACAGTCATGTGAGCTACATTGTTGTTAACGCTCCTGAGATGCGTGTGTTCTGCCATGTTACTGACTTTTCTTCCCCCTCTCACCTTCGTTTCCTCCTACAGCTGTTATGGCCTTTCTCTTCGACCTGAAAGATCTTGTGGATCTCATGTCCATCGGGACCCTCCTGGCTTACTCCTTGGTGGCAGCCTGCGTGTTGGTACTGAGGTATGGATGTAGAAACTGCCCCTCTTGTACCACATGGACCAAAATCCACGCAGCAATCAGATGCCCTCGTAGTTTCCATAGACCCAGTAAACCCATGAACGTTGCCAGTTACAAGCATGCAAAGAACTTGATTCTTCAAGCTTATGGGGGATTGTGCTAGTTGGAAAGGGGTTCCTCTGAGCTTGGTTAACCCTTGCTCCATGTCACTCCCGCTGTGGTCAACCCTCAGTGCCCTGGGAAATATGCCAGTGGGTGGGGATGAGAGATGAGTGGACCTGACTGCCTGCGTCATCATTGCTGTTGTTCCCATTGGGGATACAGTTTCAGGTTGTCTTACTTCTGAAAGGGACTTCAAGATAAAGTTTAGTAGCAGCAAAAAAGCTGAGCATGTATTTGCAAGATTGGTGTCTTAGTGCATGTTTTTTTTAGAAGTGCTGAGCTCCCATAGCTTCCCTAACCTAAGCTGAAAACTGAGTATCTTCATTGCTTGGCACCTCACAGACAACAGCACTCTACCCATGAGAACAGTACTTTGAAGATCATGTTACTGAAAAATACCTTTATGCGTTCAGTGACTTATTCAGAGTCAGGTGGAGGTTTTTTACAAGCTTACAGCAAATGCACTGAACTAAGAACTGTCTTCCAGCAAGTGAAGGGCCAATGCAGATCACTGTGCTTTTGCTGTCTACCCTGCCCCTTGAAAATCCATGCTGATTTTCCTTGCCTTCTTACTTATCCTCTGATTTCCCAGTCTGTTCTTCCTCTTAGATCTGGAAATGGCTTTTCCATTTGTTTTTGCAAGCTGCTGTATCTATCGTGTGGCATTTTCCCTATCATAGATTGGCAGAGCGGGCAGCCTGTCTCTCAGCGGTGCAAGCAGCTGATTTGGCTGGCTAATGAAGTAGCAGCTGAATTGTTTCCGAAGCTGTAAGGTCCTGCCACTAATACCCTGCTGTGGCTGGACCTGAGGATTTCACTGCATTTCCCATTTGGCAGTGTTTCGCAAATGCCCTCTTTGCAAACACATCCACACAGGAACGATTTTAAGGTGTCTTTTAAGATAACCCTTTCCTTTAGGCTGGTGGCTGAGTCACAGACAAAAACTTCTTGTGAAAGAGACTTGAGGCTGGAAGATGTTTCTTCTTTATGGATCCACCTGGGGCTATGTCAGGGCCCTGTTGAATGAGGTGCTGTCCACACACACCCACCAAAACAATGACGTTCTTTGTTCACTTCTTCCCTGTGTGGCAGCAGACCAGCTAGCAGAAGAGACTGGGATGGAGGAGGACGGGGCACTGGGAATGTGTGCTGAGCTGATAGCTTAGCCATGTCCGTGCCAAGAAGCTAGAGCTGAACTGCCACAGATAACCCAACGGCATGGTTATGCCCAGCTGTCTGTCCCTCTGCTGCTTCTTTCTCCAGTCCTTACTGTCATCCGGTCATGTTTTGGTAACGCGGACGATAGGGTTTGTGAAAAAGAGCACTGTCCAGTTTAAAACACCGACGTTACAACCAAGCTGTCGGTGATAATAGCTGACCATGTTTGCCTACATCATGACAACATTATTCCTCGAATTTCCCTCTGAAACAAGAGGGTGTAGATGTTACGTGGGCCTGTTCTGGCACTATAGTGATCAGGGACACAGCCATGACTGTCTGTGTGGCTTTTAAATGAACAGTGGGTACCCTGTGCCAAACCAATATGCTCTTCGTTTCATTTCCCTTTTCCTAGGTATCAGCCAGAGCAGCCTAATTTGGCATATCAGATGGCTAGGACAACAGAGGAGACGGATAACAACGAGTCTGTGAGCACCAGTGAGTCACAGGCAGGATTTCTTCCAGAGGAAGAGGAAAAGTGTTCCCTCAAAGCCATATTATGTCCACCAAATTCAGACCCTTCCAAATTCTCGGGCTCGGTGGTGAACATCTCAACATTCATCATTGGTAAGCGTGGGACAGCGAGCCAGCTGGTAGGTCCTTGTACTCACCGTGGTGGGAGAGCTCACCTCCTTTGGTGAGCTTGTGTAACGGCCAAAATAACTGAAGATCTACAGGTCGAATTTATGGCTTGAAAAAAAAATCCACAGAAGGGGGATGTGGGTATATAGGGGGAAGGGCTCATCTCTTACAGTTAACTTATCCATGTGTTGCTGTTTCGTTTGCTGAGCTTTCAGATACTGCTTTACCTGCTTGTGGTTTTGGGTTTTTTTTTTGTCCTGTTCCTAAAAAAATCAGTAAGCTTTGATGTCTGTTCACAGGTTTCCTTATTGTGGGTAGCTGTATCTTGACTGCCCTTGAGCCAAGCATTCTGATAAAGGCTGTATGGATTATCGCTTTTGTCCTTGTTCTCCTTGTCAGCTTCATTATATGGAAACAGCCCGAAAGCAAAACCAAGCTCTCCTTTAAGGTGAGTGTCCTGGGAGGTGGCTGGAGGTGAAAGTGCTTGTTGGACTGTATCAGGAGGGGACACCTGGCCAAACGGACGTGCAGAGAATATAGGCATGATGTGAACTTTTCCGTGCAGGGCTGCCAACAGAGCTGATGGTTTGAGCTCTCCAGCTAGCGTGGCTGTACTCTGCACTCGTTGCATAAAGGGGTGTCCTACAGAGCCACGCTCAGCCTCTGGGTGCGGTTTCCTCTTGGGGTCTGACCTCAAATGTCAGTGTAGGTGCTTTGCTGCAAAGTGCAGCGTGGCAGAAGCATTGTGGCCAGCCTGCTGCCCAGCAGCACCCTGTGGGCAGGAGCAGGATTGGCACAGGAAGGGGGGCTGAAGGAGTTAGCTGAGACATCGGAGGAGGCGATCGGGAGGGGAAGCCATGTGCTCGGATCAGCAACAGTAGATAACTTGGAAAGAAATGTAAATGGTGCTGGAGTCCAGGCAGAACCTGGTGCAGAGATGTGGCCGGAAGAGTAGGACAGTGCTTTTGAAAGCAGAATGTTACAGGATATGGAAGAGACAAAGACCAAAGGAAAAGGAGATGGTTTTGACAGACCGCATCAGATCACGGATACAGAAGGAGAGGGAACCCAAGAAGCAAGCTTGTGTGGGAGGATCAAAGGGGTACTTGCTAAAAGGCTCTAAGGAAGTGCACTTTCACATCCTACTTAGTCCCAGTGGAAACTAGGGGATGACCGTTCCCTCTTTAACAGCCTCAGGTATGAGTAACTGTCACTTTCCTGCTCTGTCCAAGCACACCATCCTTTTTGTATTAAAGAAACACTGTGATGGTTGGGTTCTCTTCCCCCAGTACAGTCCTGCAAGTCATGTTTTATCGTATTGATTTCAGGCTATTTCCCCAATTTATTAGATTAGTTTGGGATTTTAATCCCATCCTCCAAACTGCTGTTATTTTGACTGCTTTTCAATTATGTTTTTTTCAGTAAATTCTCTGATTTTAATAATTTGATCCAACCAGAGTTGCCCAAGGTAGTGTTTACAGCTCATTTTGGGGTTATGGTCCCAGAATTGGAAATGGAAATGTCCAGGAGCAGAAAACTTAGCAATTGTCATCTAGACTGTATTTTCTGAACTTCCTTCAGAGGATATCTCTTTGCCTTACAGTCAGGATACTTTACCTCCTTTTTTTCTCCTCAGCCACTACCCTGTCCAAGAAAAAAATTAGACCTGCCACTGCTAAAGCTGTAGTAGCTGTTTCTTATCCCCTTGTTGTCCTTTAGACACTTACAACCTGACTATCGAGTGATTTTTCTCCAAAGCCTATCTGGGAATCCAAGGCTGACTGGTTGGTTCCCCAGTTGGTTTCCTGTATTTCTTTTTAATAGGTAATTTGTCTCCCTTCTCCGGTCTTCAGAGACCTTACCAGTCTACCAAGAGCTCTGATATGCTTCTTAGTAGTTCAGAGATCACTTCTGCAATCTCTGGGTACATAACTCACCTGCCTAGGGAGATTTCATTTGTCACCTGCTGGCTTGACAAAGCCTAATTTAGAAAAACATTATTCTTCTGTTTTCTAATTTGTGTGCCCATCTCCTTTCTCTAATGATGTGAACAGCTGCTCACCATAATTTATTTTTTTTTTTGTGAAGCTTAAATCAAGAAAGGCCTACGACATTTTTCTTTTTGTAAATCTCCATTTTCCTTAGGGAGTGAATTCCATTTTCCTCTTAGTTTCAGCATATTAACAAACCTTTCTATTGTTATAATTTGTTCTTTCTGATTTCGTGTTTACGTGCCTGTGCTATCTTTTTATATTCTGATTTTTGCATTTTGGCTTTACAGTCTCATTCTTCTTTGATTCTCAGATCACAAAGGTGTGTTTAGTACAGCTGCTCTTGTCTCTTGCAATATTTTCTGGTTTTCTTCTGCTCTGGGATAATCTCATTTGTATTGCTTAGTTACCCTGGTGCCTTCTGGATGAAGTTCCTCAGATCCTTCCTCTGACATTCCTCTTACCTTCTTCTGTTCTTCAGTAGGTGCCTGTCATAATGCAGTCCTTGGTTTTCCTCTTCTCTCCTTCTCCTCACAAATATTTATGATTGCCACTAAAATTTGCCTATTGCTTCCTTCCAGACCGTAGAACAAGGGCAACCATTCTTCAAACAGGTGAACAGCATTGTTCACATCCCTCTGCCACTGTGGACTGATGCTTCCATTTTGGTCTAACCTTGCCTTCTCTCAGATTTGGCAGCTGAAGAGTTGGTAACAGCCATCACTTCCTATTTACAAGGGATGCTGTGTTCTTGTTTGCCACTGGTCATCCCTATGGATGTAATGTACCCCTGTTTCTTTTTCAGGTACCTCTTTTGCCCCTTCTTCCTGTCGTGAGTATTTTTGTGAATGTTTACCTCATGATGCAGCTAGACATAGGCACGTGGATCCGGTTTGCAGTCTGGATGCTCATAGGTGAGTTAGAGAGAGTAAAAACTGCTGTATTTAAAGCTGCTAGATTTTTTTAACCATAAATTTACTGTAGCATTCCAGGGAGGAATTCTGCACTCTCATCATCCTTGGGCAACCTTGGTGATTTAACTGAAGCCATTTAGGCAGTGTGTCTCAAGCCTTGTTTTGAATTCAAGTGTCTTGAGGCCTTTGCGAGGACAAAACAACAACTCATGAACCATTTTATTGGTCTTGTTGCCAACAAGAAACCATTGGAGCGTTGCTTGTTGGCTGGCCTTGAACTGCAGTCTGGGTGGTGGGGCTTGTGCTTCTGGAGCTGAAGAAGCTGAGCTGTATCCCAGGATGCTCCCCATAGCCATGCAGAGAAGGCTGAATTGCCTGAAATGCCCAGGGAATTTATGATAAAAACAATGAATGTGTAAAATTGGCATCAGGTACAGATGTATTTTACTGGGATGGATGCTGTAGGCACAGAAATAGAGAGAAAGCTCTGAGCAATATGGACTTGCTGAAAAGCACGAGAGTTTTTTCTGATCGGGCCTCCGTTTGGGGCTGAGACAGATTGTCTTTTAAAGGCTGGTGCCTGTGTTAATGCCTTTTCCTTCTAAGGCAGGCGGTGGCTGTTTGCTAGCGGCTAGCCATCGGGATGGCTGGATTTACGCTGGTGTAACGTGTTGGCGGGTGCAAGTAGTGGTTTCTGTTTCCTTCCAGAGCTAACAGTGCCCTCTTCCCTTGGCTCCGCAGGCTTTATCATCTACTTTACCTATGGAATATGGCACAGCGTGGAAGCTACCTATGCGGCCTCAGCAGATGCGGAGAGAAACATGGATGCTGGCTCGGACAGCTGTAAATGACTGCATGTTTGGCTTGTGGGCAACTGGGGAATGGCTGCGCTGAAGGAAGCTTTGTGGCGGGGATCCTGAACCAGGCTACATCTGGTTAATCAGTAATGCAGGAATGAGGAAGCGTGATGCAGGACTCCCCAGCCCTGTTGCTGCAGCTTGCGGTTTGCTTAGTAGCACAGTTAAAAGGGATCACAAGGAAAAAAAAGCCACACCTCTGGTGTACTCCTGGTGACACTGTCAGCTAATCCGGGGCTATGCGCTTCCCTTCCTCCCTCTCCTGCTGTGTTTTTTTTCCAGTGTGTAGAAAGAAAACTGCTTCTGTGTGCCAGTTAACCTTAAATGCTGCTATGAAACCAGGCCTCACAAAGGTCTTTCAGTAGCCCCAGGAATTACCTCCCACGGATGCTCTACCTGATTATACACGGAGCAGATTTTGCAGTGCTACTGTCGGGTTTAGACCAGATCCGTCCTTCACCCAATGTGAGCTGTACCCCACGTGTACGCACAAAAAAAGGCTCTCGCCAAACACTGGCTTTCACCTGGTTAAGAAAGCACCTGCAAGACTCGCATTCTTTACAGTATCAGGTCTCATAGCTTTTGTCGTATTTAACTTTTTGTTTTGAATTACGTACTCATAGGCTTTAAAGCGCACCGCTGCTGTGAAATGTCGGGAGGGTTTGTGGTCGCTGCTTGTCGGGTGAATGGTCGTTTGCCAGCGCGCAGGTAACGGCAGCAGATGCTTCTGCTGTGTATATGCTCAGCAGAGGGATTGCCAGGCTTAGTCACAAAACCGTGTGGTGCGAGTACTAGAATGGCTTGAAAAGAACGGGTGTCTCCAAAGAGCTGTCTTGCCTCTTCGCCTCAGAAGTCGCCGGTGGGGTGGCTGCAGTGGTGGGGTGGCGAGCAGGAGTGAGCCCAGCTCTGGCAGCGAGCGGGACCCTGTTTTCCTCTCCTCGCATCAGTTTTGTGTGCCAGCCATGTGGTGTTAGCAAAGGGCTTGGCCGTGAGACTTCGCTTTGGCATCGGCTGGTGGAGCACGTTTCTGCCCTGGAAGGGGAAGCGCGAGAGAATCCTCAGGGGCCTGAACTTCATCCCTGAGCAGTGCCTGGTGCCTGCCCCCTGCCCCCTGCCCCGGGGAGGGCTGTGGAGGTGTGATGGGGCTCCTCGGTTGCAGCAGAGTGTGCAGCCCAGAAAACACCACTAAGCTGTAGGCTCTGACTTGCTGAGTTTTCCCTGTGGGGCTGGAGATCATCTCCGGAGCCTGGCTGTTGTGAAAGGTGGGAAATTTGGACTTGAGACCAGGGTCTGTGTTTAGTTGGCAATGCCTTGGTTTTGCTGCAAGATGGAAGTTGTTCTTCATTCTCTCTAATAGCTTTTCCCAGCCAAATTCACTACCCTAGGCTTGTTGAAAGGCGCTTGTTAAAGCATCAGGAAGGTGGGCTGTGCCTGTGTAATGCCACTGATTTAAATTCACACTTCAGCTTGTACTGAAAAACAAATCATATAATCATGGAATGGTTTGGGTTGGAAGGGACCTTTGAAGATCATCTAGTCCAGCCTTCTTGCCACGGACAGGGACATCTTTCACTAGATCAGGTTGCTCAAAGCCCCATGCAGCCTGACCTCAAACACTTCCAGGGATGCAGCATCCCAGATAGATACTGCAGAAATCCCCTCTCCTGACCCGAGTGGATGCTTTCCTAGGTGTCCTCCACACTGTAGTGCTGCCTCTGAACACCAGACAAGCTGTGTGTCAGCATGGCTCTGGCTGATGAAAGGACAGGCTCCTGCCCCCGTCGTTCAGTTGGGGAACTGAAGAACTTGACCAGGGGTCTGGCATCTGGTGCAGCACAAAGGGGAGCTAGACACTCTCCTGGATTACGTGGCTGGACTGTGGAACATCTCTCACAGGTTTCCAGGAAAGACTTCATAGCCTTTCTGCCCACTGAAAGAGTTTTAATCTTGGTTTTCTTCTATGCGCTGGGAGGCTTTTCTTGCCAGGATTGGAATTGGAGGAAGTGAAAGCAATGCGTTCACTGCCTCCCAGGTGCATTTTGAGGGCAGTTCCCCCATAAAACGAAGGTAGGGTCTGTGCCAGTTGCTGGGTCTTGACCATCTGCCAGGCTTCTGCTCCTTGAGCATAAACAAATTCTTACTCGAGCAGGGAGAGAAGGATATAGAAATTGAAAGCCACTAGCATGAGGTTTATTTTGTTTAAATGCAGGCAAAGTTGCCACACTCCACAGACTCCCAAAAAGCACTGAAGATGTGGCGGGAGGGTAAGAAGATGAAAACTCAGAGGGGACCAAAGTTTCCTGTTGTACCAAAAATTTAAGGATGTTTTTCCCTACATTGGGTACCAGCTTCTGAACAATTAAGACATTCAGCAATGACCATTGGGGGATGAATTCTGACTGGAAGTGTGTTTCCAAAGAAAATTATTTTAAAATATGCAGATTTCTTGCTGTATGTAATTTTTAGGGGTTTTTTATAAATGTTAACTTATTTTTGTGGACTACTTAGGGATCTGTTCTGGTATTTATATTCCATAACTTTGTTTCAGCTTTTGTGGCATGTAATAGCAGCATGTAGAAGAAGGGGAAGTCCTGATGGCGGTCATTTTTCTTCAAGTTGCCTTTTGTCTGAGAACATTCATAGGAAGACCTTTCTGTGTCACCAGGTTTCATATTTAAATGTGCCAGCCCCAGAGCCACCTACTGCAAATTTGCTAGTGGAGGTGAGGATCCTTAGCCCCATCTCCTACTCCTGTCATGACTCCTTCCACCCATCAGTTCCCTGGTGGCAGGTGCTGCCGTCTCTTGCTCTTTGTTGCTACTTACCAGATGCAAAAAGGCGGAGGGAGCCCGCAGCCCTGCACAGTGACAGAGAAGTGTAGGTGACTGTCTGGGTGTCACAGGGGCCGGGGTGCGCTGCAGGCAAAGCGCTGCTGGTTTGGAGCCATTTATGCGTGGTCACAGCAGGGAAGAGGGGGCTGCAGGGGACCACGCCGGTGAAAACCCTGCTGGCGCAGACGCCACGCGTGGCTGTTTGTCGTCAGGGTGTTAGAAGGGTGAAGTTTTAGCTGGCAGTGCTCGCTGTGGGCACTCTCAGCCTTGGTCCATCCCAGATGAAAACCAGCTCCTGTTTGTAGTGTACAGAGGGTGACTGTCGCTGCCCCCATCCCTGCCAACTCGGAGAGCAGAAAGCAGTGTGGTAGGGTATTAACGTTTATACTTGTGAAACTTGTTTCTGTAGTGATTGCCTTTTACGTATTAAGAAATCCTATTGGAATTCATTAAGTGACACACACACACACACCCTGAAAGCCATGTACAAGTCAGCATTGCTGTCATCTGCCCAAACGAATGAAGGGTGACACGCAGGTCCAGCAGGCTTGAGGAGCTTGCTTTGAAGCAGAGGAGCAGGAGTGGTGCTGGTTTTCATGCAGCAGGCTCCCCTGCAGTCCCTCCCTCACATGCTTGTCAGCACCCTCCCCTTTCAAGGGAAGCCTCTTCCCTCTGGCAGAGAAACCATCTCTTTTCTAAACCCTTGAATAACCTTGCAACATCTGCTGGGCCCGCCTTTACGGGCAGGTCTTTATGGGTATTTCTTCCTTCCTTTTACCAAAAATTGCACTTTTTCAAGGCTAAATCTATACATACGCAGTGAACCAATGCTTGCTCCTCACAGCCGCCTCCCCTTTCCCTGGGGCCATCAGCCTGACTGGGGATGCTGGCGTGCCTGCATCCAAAAGCAAGCTGAAGGCAAAGCTGCTTCACCGGTGCCATCGGTTGCTCTGCCTGCTGCTGCTTTGCCTCATGGTTTATCATTCATTTCCCACCCCAGCAGCGATGCCTCCCCCATAAACCCCGCCGGGCTGCCTTATGCTCTGCATTACAGTTGCAAGTGGGGTCTTGTGGGGTGGCTGAAGCCAACTGGAAACCAGATGATCCTGGAACATCTCTGCTAGCAAGAGCCAGACCTCGACTTTTCTCAGGGTATTTGCTCCTGGCTCACGCTCCCAGGCGCGAGGTCTATCTAAGACCTGGCGGGCTCCAGCCAGTGAGAGGCACCTTCTCCTCTTGATGCTGTGTGGGACAGTGTTTTGGCAGAGTGACTCGTGGTTTTGGGACAACAGTGGAAGGAAAGGGTTCCCTTGCAGGACGTTGTCGCTTCCAGCTGCACGGGGTGCAAGGAGCAGGAGGAGCCGCTGGCAGCCCGGAGGCGGTGTGCTAGCAAACCTAGTGCAAGTTTGGGCCATGTCAGTAAAGGGTTTTTTACTGACCGAAGCCATGGAAGAGTCTGTATCTTTATATTTCTTAAGTATTACGCAAAATGTAAATACCTTTTGGTTGTCTGTTTGATGGTCTGTTTTCCTGATGATTTCTCAGAAATTTCTTACAGGTGTGATAAATAATTTTAATGCTGGTTCTGCAAACAAATTTATTTTTTATCTTTTTTATCTTTGTTTTGGTTTCATTTTTTTTGTGGGTTTTTTTTTTTTTACCGTGTTCATGTAGAAATTAAAGCCTTAAGTTTTAAAATGTGAATCTTGCCCCCAGAGCACTGCGCAGGTGTGTGGCTACTTTTTATCTTGGCGACACTGTTAATACTTCTCCCCTGAACGATGATGCTTTTGGAATTTGGAAATTCACTTGTAATTGTGTGGTACAGCGTTAAGACATATTTCTCGATATCCAAATAAATGATGCCTATTGTTTGCCCTTATTTGCAGGCTTGCCTCTGTTTTCCGGCTTGTTACGACGTCTGCTGCCTGTCCCAGTCTCCGCAGGAGAGCGCTTGCTCTGGGAGCTGCTTGTGTTAACTCTGCCCCCATCTTTTGGGTTTGCTGAGACAGGTGGGACAATACGCAGTCGGGGAATTTGCCACAGGCTGGGGTCTGTGCTTAGCATGGAGCAGCTTGTTGCTGCTGACACTGAGGTGAATCTTCCCCTGCCTTGTAGTACCAGTTCAGGTATTAAGTGGGATTTCACGAACCTGCAAAATTAGCCTAAAATTTACCCAGGTAATGTAAATTTTGCTGGCATTGCAAAATAGGGTTGTCTGGGGATATTAGGATTGCATAATGAATGAGGAGTTGTGCCGGTAGAGTTTTCTGGCATAAGGATTTGCAGGGCAACACTGAAACCACCAGGCAGGAGTAGTCTTGTTTGCCCCTTACCACTACCTGCATCATTTGCATCCTGCTTGTGCGTCCTGTGATGAATGAGGCAGCGGCCCCACAAACGCTGCTTTCCTTCTCTCAGTCCGTGTCCTCCCTACAGCTTTGTCTGTGCTATAAATGAGCCAGGAGCCTGGTGAAAAACCTTTCAGGAGGACGTGACCAGGCATGTTCCCAAGGTGGGACGTGCCCTTGCCCCTTTTTCAGTCTTTATGGCAAAGCCTGAGGAGCTCTGTGCTGTCAGTGGGAGGGCAGGGCGAGGGGAGGAGGTGTTGAAATGCAGCCGACCCACCCATGGGAGAGCACCTGTGTGTGCTGCTGTGCCCCAACCGCCAGCAGAAATGTTGCCCTCACCGCATGCTGAAGCATGTGACACCTTAAAAAAAACCACCATTGCAGACCACGATCCCTGGTCTCCCAGGAGCCCCAGCCATAGAGGAGGCACCCTTAGAAAAGGGATCCGTGGGATTTTTTGATTGAATTTATAGCATGTGAACCACAGTCAGGTAACCCAGCCAACCAGCCCTGCTGCCAGGGGGCAAAGTGACTGCCTAGCTTCAGTCTTTTCCATAATGGGGTAACACTTTCACGGAGGTTTGCTTTCTTTTCCATTTATTCCAGCGTCTGTGTGTACAGACATACAGAAAACACTGCAGGACACGCTGGTTCATATGCATCAGCCCATGTGTGCACTGGCATATGTATTTATTATCAGGAATATATTACACTTATCTGTACATTGTAACTGAATTAATACAAACTCTTCCTGTAATCATTAGCCACATAGTAAATGGGACCTTAGAACTCCTGCTGCATGGGAAACTGTACAGAGGCTCCTCGGCGTGTCCATGGGACACAACCACCATCAGTGCAGAGACATAAAATACCTGATTTTGCACTTGGTAGTTTTTCCTTTTCTCCCCCCGCCCCTGCCACTACCACCAGCGTTTGCTGCCGTGGATCTGGTGAGTTAACCCGTCTGTGCTGGCAGCCACAGGAGATGCTGTCACAACAGGGCCAAAGCAGGACTTCCCCACAGAGGAATGCAGCTTGCCCCCAGCTCTCCCTGCCGCCTCTCCTGCCATCCCATGGCTGTGACCTGCTCCTGGTGCCAGTCTCTGGAGCCCCCTCAGAGCAGCTGTAGGCCGGTTTTACTGCCACTGCAGCCTTCAGTATTGAATAAAGATTAACCAAATCAAATAACTTTTTAAAGGCTTAGGGGTGATAAAACCCTTTTCTACTTAGTGCTGTGTTCCCTCTCCAGCCAAAGGCTACCCTACCCTGCCAAATGGCCATGGCACTCCAGCCCCCACAAAAGCAAAAGCTTACCCTTGCTGGCCTTTGAGCAGGGACAGCCAGGGAGCAAGAGCTAGAGATGTAACCCCCCTCACCACCCCGATGGCTGGAATGCCAAGCTCATCTTGGATGGCCACAGCCCCCTGGTGAGAGCAGGCATCTGCCAGCTTGGCCATACACTTGAGGGTCTTCGTTCCCTGGGAATGGCTGCCCCACTCAGGGGCTGTCCCCTTCCTCCTGCTGTCTGAGGGACCTGGGCTTTTGTTTCACACCTGCTCTGGCATGCAGAGGCAAGGAGTGACAAGACAGAGAAAGAGCAGGAAAAAGGAATAACCTTTTTTAGGGAAAAAAGTCCAAGTTTCTGGGCTTGCACCAGAAGGAACCACAGTTCACACCCTCACGGAGACGGGTTGATGGGTCCCTTCTGGTCAGGCAAAACTTCGCTAGCCATCAGGCAGGCCCCAGAGGCCATGCCAAGGAAGAATCTACGAGCGGCAGGATTGGGAGGCAAAGATTAGATGGGAAAGGGATTGGCTATGATACCAAATGATGGTACAGCTGGGATCAGTCCCAGTTTCCCCACCGTAAAAGCCCTACTCCCAATTCACTGCTGGAAGCCTCTCTCACATATGAATTTAAACCAGCAAAGTGATAAGGAAAGCACCAGAAATAGAGGGAAAGAATAAATTTTAAAAGGACAGGCTCAGCTAGCCCATACCTGGCCGGTACTATGCTCTGGTGTTTAGCATGGAAAAGTTTAGATCAACATCATGGTAACAACACTGGATGTATCATCTCAAGCATTTTTACAAAGGGTAAAAAGGAGGAGCCTAGAAACCACTGACAAGTCAGCCTGACTGATCTGGTGGCCTTCTGCAGTGGTGTGACAGCACTGGTGTACGCAGGATAAGCAACTGATGTTATCCACCCGGACTTCTCTAAGGCCTTCAACACAGTCTAGCACAATATCCTTGTTGCTAAATTTTAGGGGGGGGGGGGGGGGGGGGGTTGTTAAGTATTTAGGTTGGAGAAGACCTTTGAGACCATCACATCCAACCATTAACCCAGGACTGCCAAGTCCATCACTAAACCGTGTCCCTAAGCACCACATCGATGTGTTTTTTTAAACACCTCCAGGGATGATGATTCCACCACCTCCCTGGGCAGCCTGTTCCAATGCTTGACCCCCATTTCAGTGAAGAATTTTTTCCTAACTATCCAATCTAAACCATCCCTGGTGCAACTTGAGGCTGTTTCCTCTTGTCCTGTCCCTTTTTACCTGGGAGAAGGGACCGAGCCCACCTGCCTACCCCCTCCCTTCAGGCAGCTGCAGAGAGCGATAAGGTCTCCCCTCAGCCTCCTCCTCGCCAGGCTGAACACCCCCAGCTCCCTCAGCTGCTCCTCATCAGACTTGTGCCCCAGCCCCTTCCCCAGCCCCGCTGCCCTTCCCTGGACACGCTCCAGCCCCTCGACGTCCCTCCTGCAGCGAGGGGCCCGACACTGAACCCAGGGTTCGAGGTGCGGCCTCACCAGTGCCCGGTCCAGGGGGCGGTCACTGCCCTGGCCCTGCTGGCCACACTGTTTCTGACACCAGCCAGGACGCTGCTGGCCCCTTGGCCACCTGGGCACACTGGGGGCTGGCTCACAGACTTGTGCGTGTCTAACTGGAGCAGCAGGGCACTAACTCTTTCCTGCTGGACTGAGGGCTTCATTCTGCTCCTGCTCATCCATCTTCCAGTGCAGGGGCTGAGTACCCAGAGGGAAGCTGCTCTGGCTATTAAGGACTGAGGCAAAGGCGGCATTCAGTACCTCAGCCTTCTCCTTGGCCTTTGTGGCACTGTTCCCCGACGCATCCTACAAAGGATGGCAATTACCCTTGGCCCTCCTTTTCTTTCTAATGTATTTGTGAAAACATTTCTTGTAAACATCTTTTACAGCAGTGGCCAGCCTGAGTTCTAGCTGGGCTATCACCTCCCTGGTCTTTGCCCTGCATAACCTCGCGACATCCTCATCGTCCTCCAGAGTTGCCTGCCCCTTCTTCCAGAGGTGGCCAACTCTCCTTTTTTCCCCGAGTTCCAGCCAAAGCTCTGTTCAGCCAGGCCCGTCTTCCCCACCAGCTCGTCTTTCGGCACATGGGGACGGCCGGTTCCTGCGCTTTAGGACTTCCTTCCTGAAGAATGTCCAGCCTTCCTGGACCCCTGGGCCCTTCAGGACTGCCTCCCAAGGGACTCTGCCAACCAGGCTCCTAAACAGGCCAAAGTCTGCCCTCCTGAAGTCCAAGGCAGCGGTTCTGCTGACCCCTTCCTTACCCCTCTGAGAATCAAAAACTCTACCATTTTGCAATCACTATGCCCAAGATGTCCTCTGACCACCACATCACCCACCAGTTCTTCCCCAGTTGTAAACAGCAGATCCAGGGGGACATCCCCCCTGCCTGGCTCACTAACCAGCCATGTCAGGAAGGTCTCTTCCACGTGCTCCGGGAACTCCCGGACCTGTTTCCTCCTGGCTGTGTTGTACTTCCAGCAGACAGCTGGTAGGTTGAAGTCCCCAGGAGAACAAGGGCTAGTGATCTTGAGACTTCTCCCAGTTGCCTGTAAAATGTTTCATCTGTCTCTTCATCCTGGTTGGGTGGTCGATAACACTCACACTGGGATATCCGCTTCATTGGCCCTCCCCATGATTCTTTCACATAAACATTCAACTTTGTTGTTAGTACCACCATCAAGCCCTAGGCAGTCAAAACACTCCGTAACGTACCGAGCTACCCCACCACCTCTCCTTCCTTGCCTATCCCTTTCTGAAGGGTTTGTAGCCATCTTTGCAGCACTCGTGTCATGTGAGTTTTCCACCAGGTTTCCATGATGGTGACCATGTCATAATCTTCCTGCTGCATGATGACTTCCAGCTCCTTCTGTTTGTTGCCCATTTTTTGGCATCAATCTCCCATCCAGCACTTGCATGCTGCCCCCAGGCTGATCTCTAGTAAGCCTGGTTTTATTCCCTTCCCCCTTTGAAACTAGTTTAAAGCTCTCTCAATGAGCCCTGCTAACTCCTGACCTAGCATCTTTTCCCCATTTTTCCTAATATCCGATCTAAACCTCCCCTAGCATAACTTGGGGCCGTTATCTCTTGTTCTGTGGGAGAAGAGACCGGCCCCACCTGCCTACCCCCTCCCTTCAGGCAGCTGCGGAGAGCGATAAGGTCTCCCCTCAGCCTCCTCCTCTCCAGGCTGAACACCCCCAGCTCCCTCAGCTGCTCCTCGTCAGACTGCCCAGACCCCTCTGCAGTGCTCAATGTGTGCTCACAGCCCAGAAGGCCAACATACCCTGGGCTGCATCAAAAGAAAGGTGGCCAGAAGGTCGAGGGAGGTGATCCTGTGTTGCAGCACTATCAAAACTAGCCGGCCACAAGGCTTTTACTATCCCATACCAGGTTAACTTCAATGAGTACTTTCTGCACCTCTCCCCAGCACAGCCACCAATCCCCCACAAGGTTTCAGAAGTTCTTCTGCTGTCCATACCATTTCTTCATCCTCATTAGGCCAGTCCACTCTGTTTCTTGCCTCTGCTGCACCTGGATTCTTCCTTCTCTGGGCTCCTCTTCCAGCCAACCTCTCCTCATCCAGGCCCCCTGCTTCTCCTAGAACCTCTCCTTGTCTCTCCTACATGCAGGGCACGCTTTCTCCCCCCTCTGCTTCTTCTAAGTCTCTCTTCATCCAGTGCTCCTCAGTGCTATTAAACTTCTTAGCAGGAACCAGCCACAGCTGCACATTATCCACATCAGCCAACCCACCGCCTCAAGCCAGCCCACAGCTGTATATTATCAATGATAATTAACCTGTCTTCATTCCTCTACATCAGGGGTCCTCAAAACTATGGCCCGTGGACTGGATACGGCCCCCAGGGTCCTCAATCCGGCCCCCGGTATTTACAGACCCCCCCCTGCCAGGGGTTGGGGGGGGGAAACCAAGCAGCCGCAGATGACTGCCTGCCACTGCATCTGCGCGCCGGCCCCCTGGTTAAAAAGTTTGAGGGCTCCTGGTCTACATCTCCTCTACATTCCTGCCCCTCTGCTCTGGTGAGACCACATGTGCAGTACTGCTTACAGCTCTGGAGTCCTCAGCACAGGAAATGCATGGAGCTCTTGGAGCAGGGCCAGAGGAGGTCCACAAAAATGATCAGAGGGATGGAGCACCTCTCCTGGGGAGAAAGACTGAGAGAGTTGGGGTTGTTCAGCCTGGGGAAGAGAAGGCTCCTGAGAGACATTATTGCTGCCTTTAATACTTAAAGCAGGCCTATAGGAAATACAGAGAGACCTTCTACCAGGGCCTGTAGCGACAGGACAAGGCGCAATGGTTCTAAACTAAAAGACGGTAGGGTTTGATTAGCTGTGAGAAAGAAATTCCTTAAAATGAGGGTGATGAGATACTGGAACAGGTTGCCCAGAGAAGCTGTAGATGCCCCATCCCTGGAAGGGCTCAAGGCCAGGCTGGATGGAGCTTTGAGCAACCTGATCTAGTTGACAATGTCCTTGCCCGTGGCAGAGTGTTTGGGCTAGATTATATTTAAAGGTCCCTTCCAACCCAAACCATTCCATGATCCTATGATCTCATGGTATGAGCACTGGCAAGATGAAATGTGACAATGCAGTAGGTATTGCTGTTATCTGTGCATTTAGCAAGTATGAAAGTGATTAAAATTGTACTTGGTAAGAAGGGACTTTGTGTGCATGTGTGTGCTAGGTATCTATGTTACTTTGAAGTTGTACTTGCTGGACACACTAAAATCTAGTAATGGATTTCCATAGTACAACAGCAGTAGCTGTGGCATGATCTAGTCTAACAAGATGCTCGGTTTACTCAGTATCACGCTATCATGCAAAAGCTGCTACAAAAATAAATCCCTCTAAAAAGGATGAAAAAAAATCACCTTTTTTTTGTTTTAATGCTGTGGAACAGGCCACAGGCGCTTCGACTGTGATTGAAGCTGTATCTAAGCTGCAGTCTGTGAATCCTGACTACTTCCCAGGAAAACTAAAGCACAGCTCCCATCCGAGCAGTATGGCAAGGCTGTACAATCCCACCTCTGCTCACGCAGGGTATGCCGGTGCCAATGCACACGCAAGTAGGAGAGCCACGCTCCCTGCAGCGCTCCCGCACCCCAGGATGCTGCATGTACCATCTCCTGCTTACTTTGTCCCTGGTACTCAGAGCAGGAATGAATGCAGGCTCTTTGCCCAAGCTGAACAGAAAAAGCATTCCACAGCTCGCTTTCTCTTTTTCTTTTAAAAAAAAATATTGGGGGATTATTTTTTTTTTCTTCCTAGCTGTGCCCATGAGGGTCTTGCAGCCTGTCGCAGCCCAGCCACTCCTTGGTCTCCCCACCCCCTCGAGTGGGGGTCACCTCAAGCCTGGATGAATTTTTTTTTGCTCCTAGGCAGTGCAGTTAAAGGCAGCTTACTACTCTTTTCCGTGAATCTTCAAAGTGCTCCGTACCTTTGGGTAAGCTTTAGCAATCTGAGATAATATATGTATGTGGAAGGAAAGAAGTTCTGACCTCGTTTGCACCCATGTAATCCACTGTGCTCTATTTGCTGTTCCAGATAGGAGGAGCCTAGAGCCCTAGCAGGTTCCCAGTATCTCATCCTAATACTGGAAACCTCTTGGCCAGCAAAGGTCAAGGATGAACAATTTCTTTTCTCTTTGCTTACAAGACTTGAAATAAATCAAAATGTTCAGGAACGTACAACCAGAGATTCCAATCCAAATCGGGACTAAGTAAATAAAGGTAAGAGCTAACTAGGATTTAGACACTGAAACTGAAACATGTTAATGAGTAACCTCTATCAAACTTACCAAACCCCTCTGGTTTTTCTCATGTCTAGCCTATCTCCACTTACAATATTGATGCAAAGAGTTAAAAAGCAGTGAATGGTATGTATATGTTATCTGGTGTTCAATGCAAAGGTGATGGTTTCAAAGGCAGTACTGTCTCAGAATTTCAAAGTCGCTGGTGTTCATGTTTATAGAGTACCACTTGGTGGTCATTTGGAAGGCGCTTCTACTTCTGTGTAACTTTCTTCTAGGTTGGGTATAAATATTCCTGGGAGGCTAAACAGAAATGTATTTTGTTTAGATACAAGTCTTAGGCACGAGTTAGAAAACTGCTGACTGTAATGAAAATATATCAGCACTTAGTAGTATCCAATAATATAAAAAATGCAATTCAGAACATCTTCAACTACATATATGTGTGTGCGTCTATATATAGGTATAAAGGTACAATACATACATGTATATAAACACAGACACATATACAGAAATATTCACAACTTGAACTGTATTTGCAACTAACCTGAAATACTGCAGCAAAAGTTCATTCTGATGAACCATTAATATAGTATTTTCCAACTTTTGGCTCTAACCATAGTTAAAATGTTAACACATCAAACTAAACATTTTGCTATCTGCTGCCCTAGCTTTTTGCTATCTTTTTTGCTACCCTAATCAACATGTCAGAACCAAGAGCTCCTATATGGGGACTGTAAGAGTACCCTGCCTAGTGTAAAGCTATGCAGCTACTGAGCATGCTTGCAATCATGAACCCTGGGCGCCTGTTGATGGTAATACTTCCTTGGATGTATTTAGCATTTAGCATACTGGAAATGCATAGAAGGCAGGGAACCTTTGGCGTACAGGTGCTGAGTCATCGCCGCAAGGTTCTGACTTTTACTGGAGAGGAGTCCCCTGATGCGCAGCGATAAAAAGAAGTGGATGATGGGGATGAGATTTTCACAGGGCTCATGGCTTCTCCCTCCTGCAGCTTCCAGAGGAGCTCTTCGTTAGTCCTGCTCAGCTTCTTCTTCTCCTCCATTTCTTTCTCAACGTATTCTTGAAGATTAGCATTCTCCTCTGACAATTGCCTGGAGAGGGAAATAGGACAACATGGTGGCATTAACGCAGCCAGCACTACACAAGAGGCAGGGCCAGGCAGGACCCCAAGCACCTCCATCCCATCCCATCCACCTGCCCCTAGGGCTGCAACTGAGCTGCCCAAGCTGGGGCACAGATGTCCCCGGTTCTCTTCACTGCTGGGCGAAAACGGCATCTCCACAAGTCACAGCTGGGCCCAATGCCTGACTGTGTCCGGGTGTGCCTGTGTCTTTGCTCTACACCTCCTTGAGGCAGCTCAGCTGCCAAAGCTTAGATGGGCTTTTGACCCAGCAAGTGCCTGGGTCAGTGGGCACTTGTGCTCCCGGCATACGCAACTCCTTGGGCAGGGCTTCTGTTTCTGCACCAAGGCAAGGGGCTTCAGAGATCAAACCATCATGGTCTGCCACAGCAATGACACCTCTGCAGATGACCACTAAGCAGCACAAAGCGCAGGTGGGCTCCTTAAATCCTGCTTTCTCCTCAGCTTCGATGCCTAGCTTCAGCCACCTTTGTCCTGTGGCATTTCACAACCCAGAGGTGCTTGCAATGCTGCCCCATTTTTTTTCTCCAAAGCAGAACAGCAGCTACAGCAGTCCCCAGAGAGGGACAGTCCTGAGTTTTAGGCCTTCTTCTGCCTGACTGAGGATGAAAATCCAAAGTCCCAACTCTGTGGACAGCTGTAACTCACCCTTGTTTCTCAACCTTGCCACCAAAGCTGTGCCATGAGCCGAAGAGCATTTGTGGAGTGGCAGAGCAAGAGCAAAGAGGTGAGAGAGAGCAGTTGCATCCCTGGCTTTTCCAGCTAGCTGCTACTGCACAGAAAGGGAAAGGAGCATGTGCTCTCCATGCGTTTTTAGCTGATGTCCTGATGTAGGATGCAGCTCAGCTTCGAGGCCTTCCCTCTCCTCTGTAAATGGTCATGAGGCTATGGGTCCTTCTCCAGCTCCTTCTTCCTTGGTCCTAACAAACCCTCTGTTCCTGACTGCAGCACCAGAGAAACTTTACCTGCGAGGACCAGGGAGATGTTTTCTCCAGCATGCCCTAAAACCTGATGGTGTTTTGGGAAGTAGGGCATGGAAACCTCCTATGGGCATCACAACCTCAGGAAGTCTGCTCTCATCTAACCAAGTGACTGGTTTGAAAAGAAATGGGGCAGTGCAGGCAGACTGTGGGACTGATTGAGATGTGTTTTGGGCATGTGCTGGCAACACCACCATGCTGGAGGATGCGTGCAAGAACATCTGGCTTCTGCAGCCCCATTACACTTGGGCAGGAGCCAGGTCGTGACGTGATCAGCCTGGGGCAGCTCTGGGCATGTACCTAACCTGTTTTACAGGCAATTTAGAATTTTACAGAAATGAACAGGGAGGCGCCTATCCTCCCCCACTAAGTATTTCCAGGGTTCAGCAGCAGCTGGGTGTGGATTTTGGATACACACATGAAATTCTGGACAACTCCTTTTCTGGCTATAGCCTGAAGCACGTAGCAGATGTCATGGACTGCTGGTCCGCTCTCCTTGGGTCATCAAAAGTCTCTGAAATGGTGGGGTTGGCATTTCTAATTTTGTTTAAAAACCATTTAATAAGAATATCTTGCTTTTTTTAGCCTCAGTTCCTACCGAAATGGAGCTCAGGTGATCAAGAATATGTCTGCTCTACCACTCTCTGGACGTTTTCAGCCATGAAGCAGTGGCTAGCAGAGTAGAAGGACTAAAAGACACAAGCTGGCAGAAGTTTTCAGAAAGCTGCTTGCCTGGTAGAGGATGAATATCCTATTCACGGTCCCATTGGGGAGCCAGCTGTGGCATGAACTCATGATCTAACAGACATGAGAAATTCCACATGGGAGCTCACCCTGAAGAAATAACTCCATAGAAAAACTCTTGCCGCACAGGGAATTACTTCTTCTTTTGCAGTTTCTAACAAGACATGCCATAAAAGATATACACAAAGCCCTACTACATCCTTTTCCAGCCAGCATTCACTGAGGGGGAAAAACAAAACCCAAACACATGCCTTCCCTGCCTTTGTGTAGCTTTTAGTGTGTGAGTGGCTGGTAAAACTCATCTGGGTATTAGGAACAGGCTTGTCACACCAGCACAGACCTCAGAGCACGGTGAAGGGCTCAGCTCCCTCTTCTGCTAAAGGCACTGACCGGACAGGAGGCAAGCACAGCCCATCAGCATGCATTAGTCTTCTACACACTGGAGGGCTAATGCTGCTTGCTAGAGGTATAGTAGAAAGCATGGTATCAGTGTCCTCTGGACTCTCACACAACAGACTTTGCAGCACTAATGCACACTGCAATGTGCTGGCAGAGGCAGGCTGCAAGTTATATGCATGACCTGCAGGTAAGTGGGGAGACGTTTGAGCAGAAAAGAGCCTTTGCAGCCAAGTGCTTACGAACACACCATGCGGCATGTGGACATGTCCTCCAGAGAGACCTGCTTTGGCATGCAGAAGGAGAAAGGAGCTGCTGCTTGTTGTGCTGCTTATTTTAGCCTTGTGCACATTTCATTGGGAATTTACACTGTGTCACCTGACGTGACTTGACTGGACGCAGGCAGAGCCAGCTTCATGCCTCCTGGAGACAGAGGCAGCTGGCACAGCCAGCAGTGCCCGTATCCTTCAGCAAGGCCTCTGCCTTCAGCTCAGCCAAGCTCTATCTGCCTCTGCCGCACCGTGGGGAGGGAGGTGAATAGATGCAGCATCACTGCTTAATAAGATACAGATGCCCATTCAGCCCCTCTTCATCATTCAGGCAGGAGGAGGAAGAGAGGCAATATAAAAGCAAATGTATTCTCACTATGCAAGTTTGTATCTTGAGATACATGTTCCAATTTTAGACCTAACCCATCTAAGGGGACATTTATCCCTAGCACTGCAGACTTAGGATCAGACGTGTTCCTCTGACAGCCTCCTGACAATTTAAGCAGCTGTACCAAATCACAGCCATAAACCCACATTGGTCTGCAGGGGCACGCTGACATGATAGGAAGCAGGGGAAGGTGCTTGGGTCAGGTACCTGAGCTATGCTGACAGAGACCAGACACCCCCCTGGTCATCTTCATTTCTAGGGTGCTAGAAACTACCATTTCTCAAACATCCTTAGGCCAAAGGACCAAAAAAAATATGATGGATTTGGAGGGAGAATCTCAGACGTTGGGAAATCAGATGATTTATTCAAGCACGTGGGGAAGTCCCAGCAGAGGCTCTGTGGAGCTCCTGTGTCCAAAGCTGGCGCATGACCCACCTGCAAGGCTCATCTCCCTTCCTCTGTACCTGCCCCTGGCTATGATTGGAAATATCTCTGTGGTGCATCCCTCAGCCCGCCGCTGCCTCTGGGACCCAGCTCCTGGCCATGCTGCAAAGGCTAGCTTTGCTCTGGCTCCCATCCCTCCTGCTGCCCTCCCTCCTCTTGCTGCTGCTGGTCTGCCACAGCTGTCTGGGCACCCGTACTGCGAATCAGCAGAAACAGCCCTAATCTGCACTGTTCCCTAGCAAGGACAGCTCCCCAAGCTTGTTCGTGCCTCTTCCCAGGCGGTGCCAGTACAACAGAAATAAGCACTCGAGGTGGCTACTGCTGCCAGGAAACTGCATGTTTTAGTAACTCTGACTTTAAAACCCTGGCTGACACCGTCTCTATAGCTGTCCCCAAACTGTAACAGTCGAAAACAACTGTCCTCTAAGCTGACTTTCCAGGCTGACCTCAAACTCAGAATTTCTCTCAAAAGTTGTTCTTTAAAACCAGTACCTACATAGTTACAAGCAAGAAGCAAAGTGCTGCAGCTGGACGCTGGCAGGATGCAACCAGAAACAGGTAGCTGCAATGCGGAGATGCCAGGCACTGAACCAGGCACCCGGGCTGCTGTCACAGGTCTGGAGAGAGACTGCCACTTCCAGACCACAATTCATCCAGCCCAAAAGCAGGTGCCTCAAACTGGTCTGGTGAACCAGGTCTTAAAAATTCCTGGGTTTTCCTCCCCCAGCACAGAAAGGCTGTAGACACCCACCTCAGACAGTGACATTTGTGTTACAGGTATTTACAGTCAGGTGAGAGGAAATACAATCCTCACCCCAATCTAATTGTTAGTACAAATAATGCTGCCCTTTTAAAATATCTACATGCAGGAGACAATTTTTAAAGGCTGAGTCATTAATAAAGGAGACACTAGAAAGACAAAATCTAAAATCAGAGATGAGACGCTGCAGCTTTAAAAAGACAGCTATAATTAAACTGCATTTTAGTCCAATGGCATAACTTATGGCAACATCAGCTAGGCAGCGGGTGTGCTGGGACAAGTTCAGCTCCAGCATCTCCCCCTGGTACCCCTTCTGCCTGGCTCCAGCTGTGATCCTTTGCCTTACAGCAGACTACAAACTCTCTGGGGCAGGGACTGTCCTACCCTTCTCTATTTCTATACCACCTAACACAAGGAACCTTGATACCTTTGTCAAGTTGTGACAAGGGTGAACACAGACAGTGCAGACGAAAAAACTCCACCAATGAATAACCCCACCTGGGTGACAGTGGCATCATTAGGATGTCTCTCCTGAATTTGCCCCATTTCCCATCCTTGCTACCCACTGACTAATGGGTCTAAGGGCACTGACACTGAGATCAGAAGCCACTGGCAAACTGGCCCTCAGCAGCATGTCAAAATCATGGAAATACACAGACAGATATGTGGCCTTCCTTATGATAAAGTAAGCAAACCCTGACACAAAGAGGATTTTTTAACAAAACAAGCAGATCAGGACACCAATACACTTTCAGGAGGAAGTAAGATTTTCCCCTTCTGAAATAAGAGTCAGCCTTGGGCAATTAAGATCTGCAGCCTCCTTTCAAGCTCAGACAGGTTGCAAATATCAGCACAAACCTTGTTATGACAGTATTTTGCTCAATCCTGGCTCTCAGTTCCTCATTCTGCTGTTGCAGCACGGTGATTTTTTCTACCAGTTTTATATTTTTTTCAGCCTGCAACAAAAGAAGATTGGTTAAGTCTGAAGAAAGCCCAACACTGGATCCAAGAGAATTTGTTATCTCATTTGTCCCTAGAGCAACTTCTAAAATTTGAGAATAGATGGAGATAGTAATCTTGACTGCAGATGATACTTAGAGGTCTGACACACCACATCATACCGGTGAAGTAAGTGGCGTCATGAGCAGAGCCTTGAGTAGGGGGAGAGCTGAACTATCCCTTACTCCTAACTGAGGAGCAGGAGGGTCTTAGTCTTGTCCGGCACAAATAAAACATCTTCTTCGGTGGTGCCCCCACAACTTTTACCCCTCAGGAGCCAACATTACCAGCCATTGTTCTTGGGCAGGGAGCTAGTGGCACTTGGGGACCATGGGGATGCCCAGCATGGAAAGGGCACTGTGGTGTGAGTGGTCAGTCTAGTGACGAAGGAGGAGTGCAAGGTGTATGATGTGTATCATCCAGCTCAACTAACCTCACCAGACACAAATGTCTGGCATCCAACCTCTAGGATTATGATTTCCCAGTTACGGGGAGGAAAGAGTTACCCAACAAGGCAGATTACATCCAGCGGCAGCCTTAGCCTGGTGCTGCACGCGCATGAGGTGATCTGCACTTTGGAGACGCTCCTCTCCACTGCTGACAGTGTCGGCTTAAATGACAGGGTTAAACTAGACATTTAACTATAAGCTACAATTAAGTGAAATGAATCCTATCCCAAGTGTAGGTAGCTTTCACTCAGGACAGTTCAAGGACAGAGTTTGAGGATGTCAATAGCGGTGTATTAAAACATCAGTAAGATGTTTATAGGCATGTACCACAGCCTCAGATGCCTTGTTTTTCCCAAGTTTTGAATTTTACATACTTTATCACCTTAGTTCTTAATTTTCCAGCAGTTTGAATTTTGCTGAATTCAACACTTGGAAGAAAACAAGATAGCACAGAGTAACCTTATCTCTGTACAAGCTCGATTATTGAATTTTCCAATCTTTTATAAAGAACCAAAATACTGTGCATTGGAGTTAGTAACAACTCACACTTTACAGCAAAGGCATCAGTTTTATGCAGTGGTTTCCAGTCTATGCATGTAACCATAAAGGATACTCCTGATTCTCAGATATTCTGGCCTAACCCAGTATATTATGTTAGAGCAGAGCAAGGATTCTGGGCCTGTTTTGAAATGCTCTGAGAGAGGAATCGCTGTCATGGGCACCTGCTTCCTCAATAGTTTTAGTAAGTAGTAGCTATGCCAGCATGAAGCACGGGAGACCTGTGCATCTCCTTCCCTGTCTGCTGCAACCCTCACCCTATACCACTCCTCTCCTGCCACCTTCATTTCCAGTCTCCCTTTCAGCAGACAAGGAGCCAAGCCTGACCCTGTATTTGAAATGCCCTCCTGCTCCCTTATGAGGCACTCCATCTTTCAGAGCATTTGGAGATGCCCTGTAGATGTTCTGGCACTTATAAAAGGAGATCTTTAAACAGAAAGCTGCTGTGTCTTTGGACCACAGTAAATTCAGTGTTTTACTGCAATAAAGGGCAAGAGCAGGACTGTATGCTTATATGTGGTTAATTAGCAAAAGCAGCTAAATGACCAGGAACTATGCAGGCTGTTGTTTGGGTGGGGGGGTTTCAGTATAACACTATAATGCATGTTTTCAGAATCTGGCTTAGCTCCAGGAGCAGCATGTTGGAAGGAGCACAGTTAACAAGCCTCAGTTGTAAAGAGGCACTTTTCTCTACATCCACTTACTTAGGCATCTCGGTTCAGCAAAGTAATCATCAGAGTTCTCAAATTTCCCCGTAAATGGAAACAAATCTTGCTGAATGCTGTGCTGAACCAGCTGCGGTATTGCCTCATCCTGTCACCACACTACGCATGTACTGTCACTGTAAGTTATGCCTTACAAAACGAATCCCCCTTCCAACACAAAATATAACTGGTGGTGAACTGGGGAATTCTTTGATATGGACCCCCACAAGCAAAGAAAGAAAACAGCAGAGGCTGCAGCAAAGCATTACTTTAGGGTTAGAGAGATGTTTCCTAGCGTAAGCCTTGCTAGGGAGTGCTTGCTGAATATTGCTCATTCATACTTGCAGCTGGGAGCTCCCCAAGTACCTGCACGAACAGCAGCAAGACACGCATGATTCAACCTTCTGCCAACTGCCCTTTCCAGCCCTGAACCTGACTCCTGTAGGGGCATATGGTACAGGCTGGTGTACAAGACGAAGCTCTGGACTACCACAAAGTTCCCCTTCCTCCATCCTTCTTACACCACTCACATCACTGTCTAACGGAATAGGCTGAGCAGGTACTGCATGGAAAAGCAATACAGATCAACGGATGTGTGGGAGAAGTCAAGGGTATCATGGGTGGGTGAAGGGATGGGAAAAGATCCCACTGAGGGAAAACTTGAGACATGGCACAGTAGAAGCGACTATACAGGCTGACAGTGGGACAACACAATATATAGGCATTTATGAAATTCTTTGACTGTGTCTTGCCCCAGCCTCTTGTGTTTTCTCACCTCTTCTAAGTTCACCTGCTGTAACTTTTACTTTATTACCTCCATGATGCCTCCTCTGGAGGAAAAATGAAAACTCACATTTTTTTCTAGCTCCATGATGGTCTTCTCCTGCTGGTGAATCTGCTGGTTCTTCATTTCCAGAACATGTTTTAAGCTCCTCAAATCATTTTCTAAGTGCAGATATGGAGCTCGTACAATCTAGGAAATATACCAGTGATTTGGATATCTGTAAGCCATAAATGCATCTTCAGCCATAAGATAAATTTTCCTCAGTGCACCCAGTGGTTTAGGAGTCTCAGTGATGTGACAAGCACCTGGATGTGGACCTCCACAGCCCATCTGAACCCTGATATCCTCTCCTGGGCCACCCCTTTGGCTGGACAGCCTCGTGGCTAGAAAGATGGGATGCCAGGTTGTTCAGCAACTTCATTTGTACTGGTAGCATGGGAACTGCATGAGGTGTTTTATGCTCGTGCAGGTATTTTGGCTTGGGACAAGTACTAACATAAAGCTAAGGAAACTAGACAAGGGGGCCAAAGGTGAAAATGAGTGTTCTGCCTTGCCTGCACCACTGAATCACAGTGCCTGTTAACAAAGATCAGATCTGCTGGGAAAAAGTTCCTCCTCTGCTCAAGAACTTCAGATGTAGGGGATATTACGGTTCAACTCATGGGCCAAAGAGGCACTCTGAATTAGGCTGATGAAATACTGTTGCTGACTTAAGCTGTTCTGGATTTTTCCAGCGGTCAACTACCTGGTGGTACTTGGCATTAACATTACTGTGACACAGCAGAATTTGTCCTTTCATGTAATTTAAATACTGCAGCAGAGGTGGAAAGGGACTGATGCTACTTGTTTCCCACGGCCAAGCCTGCTTCAGAAATGTGCGCTCCTTTCCTAAGGAGTTCTCTCACCTAAAAACTCACTGAGCCCCTTGCTCACCCCACTATTTTTATTCTGTCCCCTCTGTCATGTTGATACAGCTACCCATGGGGTTGTGCTGTGAACAAACTAAAATGCCCCAAGTTAAAAGAAAACCTTCTGGGGAGTCATTTCAGGGTTATTTCATTTCAGATAGATAACTGTAGTGTGTGTTTACTTACACACTGTAAAAAGACCCAGCACATCCCCAGTAGACAGCAATTGAATATATACTTCATATGACAGGGCTGTCCCCTGCAAGTCCAGAAAAAAATGAAAGAATACAGGGATACCAAAGAATTTGGTTCAGAAGGCACCAAAAAAAAAGAAATCTAAATGTGAAAAAAGTAAAGACAAAGAGAGGAAGAAAGGGAACAAGAATAGACAGCAGTAAGGTCATACTAGATGGAGTCAATGAAATGTTTTGGAAACAGAGCTGCAAATGCTGGATGAAAGAATAAAGAAAAAGAAGTAAAATCAAAAAATGATGGCTCTGGACTTTCTGACTCCTCCTCAGAGTTCGAGATCTGGGGCGGGATCCTATTGCTATCCACTGAATCGTGTGATGTGACTGTATATAGTTGCCATTTACCTTCAGTTGTTCCTCTGTTTTTTCCTTCAGAGCCTCTTCAAATCGGTCGGCTTTGGCCTTAAGAGATTGCTTTTGAAAAGTGAGGGTGTCTATCTGGTCCTGGAGGGGAGACACAGTAATGAACACACCAGCCATGCTATCACCCCTCTTACACTCGTACGAGTCAATCTGCACTGTGAAACTACCAGGGGAGCTGAACAAGGCCTAGAAATCCCTGCAAGGTGTTTTTTTTTACCTAAGGCCACTTGAACACCCAGCGTTTTGGTAATCCAGTGCCTCAGGGAATCTCAAAATCCTTGTAATGCCTGCAGCTGGCTGGCACTGTGTCCTGGTTTCAGCTGGGATAGAGTCAATTTTCTTAGTGGCTGGTGCAGGGCTGTGCTCTGGATTTGGTGTGAGAACAATGTTGACAACACACTGACGGGTTTGTGTTCTAGGTGATGTTTATACCAAGTCAAGGACTTTTTAGTTTCTCAGCCCCCGCCAGCGAGAGGTCTGGAGGGGCACGGGAAACTGGGAGGGGACACAGCCAGGACGGGTGACCTGAACTGGCCAAAGGGATATTCCATACCATGGGATGTCATGCTGAGGGAAGAAGAAGGGGGAAACGTTTGGCATTATGGCATTTGTCTTCCCAAGTAGCTGTTATGCGTGATGGAGCCCTGCTGTCCTGGGGATGGCTGAACACCTGCCTGCCGGTGGGCAGTGGGGAATGGATTCCTTGTTCTGCTTTGCTTGCGTGCGCGGCTTCTGCTTTACCTATTGAACTGTCTTTATCTCAACTCCATGAGTTTTCTAACTTTTACTCCTCCAGTTCTCTCTCTCATCCCACTGTGGGGGTAGTGAGCAAACAGTTGCATGGGGCTTATTTGCTGGCTGGGATTAAACCATGACACACTGGCTGGCCCTAGTTCATGAAATGTCTTTGATGCTAAATCACCCCAGCACCCTGGGCTGGATGAGAACCACTGTGCCCTTCCTTAAGAAGCTGGCATTTATAACAGAGGCATGACAGATTATTTCTGTGGTTCCTAGAGTCTGAATAAGGTGATAGTTATCCCATCCCTGCTTCCTTCACCTTTCTATGCTTCTAACATGGTAACAAGCAATGATGAGTTAGTGGTGTGGACTTCAAATGACTGTTGTTTCATCTCAGAGTTACACACAGAAACAACACATTATTTTAAGCAATCATATTTCTGTTACGATCGAAGGCATTCCTGTTACCTCTCTCTATACAACACCTGTAAAAAACACAGTTGCTGTGAAACTGGTATTCTTATCTTTCCTGTATGTAATTTCTTGGCTGTAACATTACATCAACGCTTATTGCAAAAACTGCTGACATGCCTTGAACTGTCACAGCAGCATGAGGAAGGCAGTGACAGTTGCTGCGTGCAGCAGTATGTGCTAGTCAGGGGGTTTAAAAACTGTAATTCATCTGTGCCTATGAAATCAAACAAAGCTTGCATTATTTGCTGTGACATCTTTACTTGTTCACACCAGATTTTCAAACTTAAATGTGAACCACAAGGGGATGCTTCTGCTCTCCATTCCCTGGGATTTCTTCATCTAGAGAGTGCAAACAGCATGGAGTTATTAGCAGGACTGAAAAAGCCAAGATGATCTTTAACTTGGTGTTAAATACTGGAATAGGGGACATGATGTACAGGGCTGACCCTGGCTGGCCATAGCCTGACTGCACAGCAAGGCCAGCCGTGGGACATCCCTCATCAGCGACTGCATTGCCCTCCGGTGGGAATGGAGATGTTTCTACAACGTGGGACCAGCTCCGCCACACTTGGGCAGCAGGGAAGAGTTTAAAGCACAGGCACACGGACATGCAGGGAGAGCTCACCATTTCTGAGCCCTGTGGGTGCCTGCCAGAAGGTACCATGCAGACAAGGTGATGCTCACAGCTGCCACAGGTGCCAGAGCCCTCCCCACCATGCAGGGAAGAGCTCAACTTTGTTCCTTGTGCTGGGCCAGCAACCAGCAGGGTCAAAAGGACATTTCTTTGCTTTATCCAGCTGCCTTTTCATCCCTTTAGGTTTGCCCTCTCTTCTCTTTCAGACAGTATTTTGCTGAACCAGCCAAGTGGAAGGAAAAAGACTGAGGGGGCACCTTTGCTGCTAGATCCCAGTTTGGACAGGCAGAGGACGAGAGGTACTATAGCTGGTAAGAAGCAATAGCCTGGTGTGCTGGCAGCTGGCAAGGGGGCTGGGGCTGCCCCGTCAGCTGCTCCGCCACATCGTTACAGGGGTGGGAAATAATGAAACTGCTAACCTGGAGTGACAGCCGCAGTTTTTCAAAATTCTCTTCTAATTGAGCCTTTTCCAGACTGTGAGCGGCATTCAGTTCTGGGGAAGATACACAGACATGGCATTGCTAAGTGAAGTCCAGCAAACCAGGGTCCGAGAGTGCAGACATTATGAACCAAGCGCAATTCAGGATGCAGTTTTAGGGCACGGAGATTGACTAGGAAACCGGTAGTAATATACTCTGCAACCTTAGGTGAATGTTTTGAGGATCAGGATTTTCTTATCTTTCAGTGGTTGCAGGTATCTCTGTATCTGTGTGACTGGATTCTGATTTTTCAGAACTGCGCAGAATTCCTGGCTCCCCGGGCTCTGATCTGAAAAGGGTCAGTTTGACCCAATTCAGGGTGAATATCCCCAAAGCAAAGATTTTAAATTAGATATATTTAAAAGCTTGGGTTGTAATTTCTTTGGGGAGATTGAGATGGGAGCCAGCAACTCAGGATGCAAAAATGCAAATGACAGTGCTTCTCCAGGAACTGTGACAGATGACCTGTGAGATTTATTCCATGACTGAGATGGACAGAGTCTGAAGACAAAGAAGTCCTCCATTTATATTACATGATTAAAGGTTTCACTACTAGGACAACTCACCCTGGACTTAGTAATAACCAAAAGTTTAATAACCAAAGTGGAATAAAGTTTAATCTCCAAACTAATGACATCAAACTGTCATTCAGTACAGCAGTAGCACCTAGCTTTTTAGGATACAGACACTCTTATTTTTTGTGTCTTTACCCTCATTCCCATGGGGTTCTGCCTTCTAATCATTGCTCACTAGCCACAGTAACAGCATTAATAATACTGATGCTCCAGCGCTCTCTTTACAGCGCACTAGCCCGCAGCTGCTGCAGTGCCTTTTCCATGCACAGGAGGGCATTTCATACCCACACCAGGAGCAGGGAGCACAAACTGGCCACCAGACCCTTACTAAACCACAGACAAGTTTTATCATCAGAGAATACTAACAAAAATGGAAAGATAAGAATATCCTCATGCAAGGAAGAAGGGTTTTTTATTATTTGCAAAACTGTATATGTTAATTTTAAAATGCTATGCTAGATACCATCTCTGCCTACAGGAGAAGGGAATAAACTGTTCTTAGCTCACGTTATGCTCCCTATTTTTATGTTATGTCATATGTTAGAGATATATTATGTCTCTAATTGACACAGTGCAAAGCTAAGCAGTATGGCTCAATTTAGGGAAAGTTGTGGGAAAACCTAATAAAGCTATTTAAAAATCAGACCCTTAAGCTTATGGTGTAAAATAAAAGACGGAGATTGTACAGATAACTGTTAAATGTCAGCTAAAGCATGTACCAAGACATGTATTTAGATACTGAACTGGTGGGGAGGAAACAGCTCTGTCTGCAGCATCAAACCCCATGGAAAATCGTAAGACAAAATAAAGATAGCAGTGCTGAGGTGCAGATTTGCACTAGCTTTGGTCTACTCAGCATGGCCAGACTTTAGCTACTGAAAATGATGAGTTTTGTTTTTAGAAGCTGTGTAGTAGGCATTTAAACACCTAAATTCAGAGACGTTCAATGAGCTCTAGCTTCCTGAGCACCCAAGGGTTAGGCTCTTGAGAAAAGTCTGTGTGTGAAATAAAGTGGAATTTGGACTCTATGTTTAGTATTCCATGGAGAAAGCCTTATCTTTGGCCCAAAGATCCCTCAGGTAGTCTCAGTTCCAAGTCAGATGCTGTACACACTGCACGCACCTCTTCCTTCATCCCTAGCATGAGCCTGGTGGTCCACCCCACATGAAAGCACTAGACCAACAGAGATTGTATCATCTGTTCTGGAAGAAGAAAATCCAAGCTTACACAATCTCACTAGAGCACTAATTCATGCTCTGGAATAGCTCTGTAGCCATTGGGCTGTCTTTGGCTTACCTTGAATCTTGCAGTCTTTCTCCTTCTGCAGTACTTCAGTAATGGCTCTGTGGTCATTTTCCAGCTGTAACATTGCAGCATTATGGGCAGCTATGATCTTTTCCATCTGTTCCAATGACAATGAATGGAGACATGGATGCATGATTAGATGTCTTGTGGCACACCGACAGGCCACTACTTAAGAGCTCCAGTGAGCTGGAAACAGTAAAGGGGTCTACCAAGTGTGACACTGACACTTAGAGCACCTGAACCATTTCCATCTATTATGAAACAGGCATGCTGATGCCTTGAGTGGTAGTATGTAGTCATCGCTGGTAGCGGTTTTGTTCTTTTAATTTAATGGTGATAAAAGAGGCACATAAGAAAGTAAAAAGCCAAAAAGCCCTTAAGCAAAGAAGCCATTTATGATATATTCATAAATATCAACAATTCATTAATCTAAATTATATTAATGACTAGACTCCCTCTGATGGTCAGATAAACGTACACAGTTCTGAGCCATCCTAGGTTTTGCTTTCATGGCACTTTGCTGCAATGATTTTTATCGTAAGGTCTTGGATCAACTTCCACGAAAAGTGCCTATGAATTATTCATAGTTGTAAAATACTTATTTCTAGAGAAAAATTGGAATTATTATCAGTGGGTATGTAAAATGAATTGCAATATATCATACTTTTACTTGAAAAAGAGTATCCTACAAAGTCATCAATACCCACATTCCTGTGTCCTCTTGAATCATGCATTTTTAGTCCACATCCAGTAAGCTGATGGAAGATACGACAGCACTTTTTTGAGTGTAGACACCAGAGTTTTCAGGTTGGTGTGAAAGTATGAAAGATGATAGTGAAGCCACAAAACTTTTTTCCAATCTCACATTTGAGGCTGAAAGAGGTCCTGCTGCCCCAAACTGCCCAACAAACTGAACCACACAGCACACAACCATCATGGGAGCAGGGGATACAGTTGGAAGAGGGCTGTGGGCAGCCTGTGTTCCTGTGCACCTGCTAGGTTTGGGACTCCTTCTGTACATTGTTTGTTACTAGATTTGACTAAAGGCAAAGCAAGATCCCTAATGATGGTGCTTTGACATATATCGCTACAGAAAATCCAGTAAGAAATGGCTGATCAGGTTAAGTCAGTGGTCTAGAGCAGTTTCCAAGTGCAATTCGTAAGTTTGTTTTTCTTGGTTTTGTAATCACAGTGATCTTATTCCCTACATTTAACACATTATCTGTGATCTCACAATGCAGAGGATCGAACTATTTTACTTTTACAATGAAACAGCTGTTTGTTGCAAATTGACTTTAAACAGCTTTTTTTCCTCACTTTTATGTTAAATAATGGTAGAAAGTTACTGCAGCTGAGCATGTCTTGACTGAAATAAATGTTATTTCATTGTATTAAACTGTCAAACTTGTTAGATGATCCAACAGAAGCAAAATTTCCAACTGTACTGGAGAAACCATGCTTTTAGAATGAAAGACAGGCATTTAACATGAAATTGGAAATTATCCAAACTATTTTTCATAATAATGTGGGAGACAACTCAGTGGTGAAGACCTCTTTGCAAAACAATGGGGACTCAGCCTGCTGATACACTGCATGAAAGAGCAGGGAAAGGAGGGGCTGACCCAGTGGGCTACTAATGGGATAGGGACTATCACTCGACTTTTCCCACAGCATGATGTCCTTGTATATGATGTCTGTGTGCTGAAATCTTATGAGCATTGCTCTGTTCTTTACCTCACCCTTAAGTCTTTATTCAGACACTAATTGCTTCTCAGCTAAGCAGCACCCCAAAGGAATGATTACGCTCAACTCCAACACTTTCAGAAGGTGAAGGGGTTTCCTTTTGCTGCCACCATCTTTGGCAGGTTATTTATCTACAAAGCCAATTAAATATGTTCCAAATGGTCTGCAGGGATTTTTATGTCTTCTGTGTGTTTCGTACCCACATCCTAAATGACTAATATTCCAGTGTGAACTCCTATCTGCAGTTTTTCATAGGAGATAGTATACTTGGCACTGGGAAGCAGATCTCTTGGATATTAATTCCAGCTTCACCTCTACCTTACTCCATAGGCTTGTTCAACTCACTTAATTTGTGTCATGGTTATTTCTGGCTATAAAAAGAACCTCAGGTGGGATTTTAAAGCCTTAATAAAGTAAAATCAAGAAAAGGCTTCAGTGGGAGATGTTCAGTAAGTTGGCAGACCAAACAGCTTGAGGTGAGCAGCTCAAGCGAGAAGGCAAACCAGGATCGCAGCCTTCACTTTGCAGTTTTGCCCTTAGCTGCAAGGAGATATGAGAGATATTGGGATGCATTGGCACACATGACTGGTTTGTGAGGAGTTTGGCTCTCATGCTCTGCTATGCTGAAAGAGCTGCCTCACCTCCTCAGAGAGCGCCAAGCCTCCAAAACCTTTCAACTATGTATCCAAAGAAAAGACTGCTATCTAAACTAAACAGTGACTACAGCAAAACAGTGTGGAAGACTAGGTTGTGACTGGAAACCACGGCAGAGGGATGACTAACTTCCATATTAGACATGTGGATACAGAAATATATGCAGATCCATGGTTAAAAGGATTTAGCTTTTGTTATTGCCTTCATGAACGCAAGCTTAAAGTCCCCCATGCAGATGGACAGCTCAAGGATGAGGCTCACATCGAGGGTAAGAGCTCTTTAGCTCCTGGGTTAGGTACCTCTGCCCTAACACCGGCTGGGACGAGCACCAGCTCAGCAGCAACAGAGCTGAACGACGCCAGTCCCTTGAGCAGGCTTGCTTCTTTTGTTATGCTCTAAGATCTAAGCTGGGTGCTTCTCCTCTTCCTCCAAGCAGGAGAAGGGAGAATCAGAGCGTGCCAAACCCTTTGGGTCAGCAGCGGTGAGGGTTCCTTATTCCTCATGCACCTCGGTTCCTAGACAGAGCTCTCCTTTTCCTTGGCCAAGAAACATTGCTGGTGAGCAGCTTTCCAACCTGGCCTGTCAGCCTCTCCAATCCAAGAGCATTTGACACAGGATGGGTGTATGGCAGAGTAGGAATTCAAAGGGAAAACCTGCTAAAACTCATCATGAGATGCTAACGGAACCACAGATTGAAAAGGTGGGCTTAAACTCTAAGATACTGGGGGCACAGCAGCACTTTCAAAGCAGTGGAGAGAAATGTTTACATTATCTTCAGTAATTCAGGGAACAAAGAGCTCTGGAGCAAAGCATAGGGCTGGAGGAGAGAGAACTATCTGCTCCACAGAGGGACAAATTGCTTCTGTGTGATGATTAACAGAATCGCAATAGATGAGAACATGAGAAAAAAAGTATACTTTTAGTCAAGTTCTGTGGTGACCAGTATCACTCTTTCTTGCACTCATCATCTTGAGGAGACAAAACCCACCATCTGTTCTTGTGGTCCTGGAAACTTGCAGAAGTGCTTCAAAGAGCAGCAGAGATAAACTATACACTATCTCAGCAAAAAATTAGCTTGTGGAATAAATTCCTTCACAAATGCTAATGCCTGGTGGTCCAGGAGAGGTAAGGTTTGCAGCTAGAGCGAGTATCTTCTACTAGGCAAACAGACACACTGAAAGAAAAAAGCTAAGGCTTTTGGGAACACCACCACTTTTTCATATCAGAAAGCAAAGCAGAAAATTTGAGGGGCATTGCAAGAAAACCGTCTTGCATAAACTGAAATGATAACTGAAAGACATGGCTCAGTATATGCTTTCTGAATGCTTTCAAAAGCCTTAGAGAGATTTTGAAAATTCTTCTTTAGAACACAAAAACCTATTTGACAGCACCCTCTAATGCATCTTAGAAAATCAATGCACTAACAGAAAACGGGAGGTTGTCTGGGACAAAACAGCCCAGTTACATACAGCCTTTGTGTTACACATTACAAACTGCAAATCAGGAACAACTAGAAGGCACAGCAATTAAAACAGGTAAGAGTCCAGCAAGAGTTCTTCAATGTCCTGCCACTGAAGAGTCAACCCAAACCGCATGGTGCTACGCAGGGCAGCAGGCACTCTGGGGCACAGGCTAGGACGCTGTGTGTCTGTCCAACACAGCTGTCTGACCCACATGTCAGTGAGGACCATGCTGCACCCAGTCCCAGTGTACCACTGGTGTTACACAATTAATCTAACACTGGGCAGCTGTGACATGAATGACATCAAACTGTCACCATCTCAGTTTGTATTTGCACTCCCACCCCAGGAGTGTTTTACAATACAACAAGCATAGGCAGTAAATGGTGTCATTTCCCTTTTTACAAATAGTTGACCTTAAAGACAGTGGGCTGCCATCTCTGCTGTGCTGTGTTTGTGCTCTCCTCTCCTGTGAGCTCAGTGCAGGCTAGTCCCTTTCCGTGGGTCCTGGAGGTGCTTCAGCTGCGGCTGCACAGTGCTGTGCCAGCCTTTACCTCCTAAACGGTCTAAATTAGCTTGGGCCCTGGCTACTGATGGGGCTGCCTTGCTTCTGAGCCCAAAGCTAGTATGGGGCTTGTCTGCACTCTGCACCCACTGCAGTGCCTGCTGTCAGCCCACTCCCTGGGCACAAGCAGCAGGGAGCAGCAGCTCTGGAGCTCCAGGCCACAGCCCCTGAATGCACAATGGAGATACCCTTAGATACAGAGCACGCAGCCATAAAAACTCCTCCTTGACCTTTGGTCACATCCATTCATTCCACAGACTGCACCTGCACTGCACTGTTGCTGCCAATTTACATTGCCTCAGAGTGAAAAAGTCATGCTCCACCACCTCCAGCTGCCCTGAGCATTAGGAAAACCCCCAGGCTGGAGAGAACAATGCTGGCAAACAGGAGGCCTGTTTGCTGGGCTCACATATTACAGATGACTGGCCCTTCCGCACACTAGATGCCTGGGTACCATCCCCACGGCATGTCAAAGCCTGACAGCACACAGTGCAGAGCACACCTGTATGTGGCGGATACTTGTGTGAGAAAAGCCATCATGAACCGTGGTGTGGGGTAACGGGTAAGAGCTGCAGCTGGAAAAATCAGAACTGTATCCACTTAATGCAAAATGAGAAAAGTCCAGGTAAAGGCATTACGGCCATAATCCAGGGCAGGATGTTCTACCACATCAGATGTGCTCATAGGGGAGTTACGGCATTTGTTCACTCTAGCTGTTAAAAATAAGCTTAAGTAGCTGCATGTGAGAGTATTCCTACCTACATACAGAAAGCAAAGCAAGGAGAAGCACTTGGGACATACAACCTAAGAGATTAGACTGAATGATGGAGCAGAAATCAGCGAACCTGGGTTGTATTACCTGCTTGATATTTAGGCTATATATTGCATGGGCCCTATTGCTTCCCTGTACAGCCTTTAACTAGCATTACAAACAACAACAGGCAGGGCTCTGCTGGCCTTACCTGTGTTGAGCAGATTCTTGTTCAACCCTTGGTTTCATACAAATTGACTACAATGGGTGGGCTGGGAAGCAAGTATGCACGGGGAGCAGAGCTAGTCTTAATATTGCTGTTGTAAAACATCTGGAAGCATGCGAAGACAAGACATGGCAATATAATGTACTACTATGTAGAAATACCAACAGGAATAGAAGGGAAAAGCAGTAAAGATAGTCAAGAATATTTTTATCCAGTCATCAGTTTGTTACCAGTGTCTACATGCTGCAGCGTTCAGTATGTGTTACCTGAACCCACTCAGTACTGGCATGGTCTGCTCTTCAAAGGGAACAGGAGGAGACTGACCTGATTCTCATGATGCAATTTGACTTGCTCCAGCTGCAGTCTGTGCTCCTCCTCCAGGCTCTTCTTCCTGATGTTGTGCTCCTCCTCCAGGCACTGCTCCAGCACCTGCAGCTCCTCCTGCTGCTCCCTTTGGAGCTGCTTCACCCTCTCCTCAAAGGACCTCTCCAACTCCACCTTCTCGCTCTGCAGTTTCATCCATTTCTCTGTATTGAGGACTATGGAGACATGACCATCAGTCAGGCTCTGAACTCCTTGGGAGCAAACAGTGGCATCAGATCTGTTGGTATAGCACTGAGCACAGTGGCTCTCGCCAGCTCTGGGGCTCCCATGAATCTCAGCCATCAAGCTCTCGTTGTTGCTTCTCTCTCTGTCCCACTCTCTCTCACACACACATACACGCATTTGTTTAAATAGAGGCACTGGCAGAGTATGCAAAGACCATGTAAAAATGGGATCTGATGAAGTATAATAATAATCATCATCATCATCTGGGAACTCCGAGGACCTGCAGGGTGACTGGATGTCCCCTCCTGGCCAGCACAGTCTTGGATCCAAAAATCAAGACTTTGTGGCTTTTACTTTACCTTGGATATAAGAAACAGCATGTGAGACAATCACTTGACACAAATCCTTTCAACTGGGATACAAGATTTTTCTTACCTCCTTCTCACAAGCCATAGTCCTGGCTAAGTTCCCCACTTCCAGCAATGTGCCAGAAAGGCAGAAGCTGCCTGGGCTGTCTAGGCACATCCTGTGCCCGGTATGCAGGGGGTGTGATTGCCCACTTGAGCAGGAGGAGATGCATCTCATACATCCCATCTTCCAGCTGTTAGAAGCTGCTCACCCCATAAACCTGTATTTCGCACCAGATCCATCAAGGATCTCTTGAATTCATTAATGCACACTTCTTAAAATATTTTTATATTCAAACCACTATCTTGTGTGCTTCATGGAATCAGAGAGTGCAAATGAAAGGCTGATGCTGAAGGCAATCAGAAAATGTGAAATTTGTACTCTTGTGAACTAACCCCGTGACCATGTCTCTGAATTTACAACCATGTCTACAACTGGTTTCAGAAGCTGTGACTCCAACAGTTCCACCGAGTCAAGGATACTCAGTCTATTTCCCCATTTTGTTCCTCAGCTGTATCGTTCCCCAGGTCCCAGAACAGCAGTGTCACAAACACTGTATCCTTGGACTTTTGCTTTCTTAAGAATGGTTTCAATCAATCCAGATACTGAAGACCTGATGCAATTTGGAAAAGGTCAGCCAGACTACATTTAGAGAGCAAGTTTGCTCACTTGTAAAGATCCAACAGGTAAGAAGCGATTAAAATCATCATGACCATAACACTCAGAAAAACACTAGAGAAGAAGAGATTTTTTTTAATGGCACTACTAGAAGTTCTTTCAGATTTAGACCCATAGCTGGTTTCAAAAAATTACCACCTTTTAAATATACCATCTATATTAGCCAGTCATCCTTCCTTTGCCTTTTAAAATGCACGTGCCACACACAGACCAATATGGCTTTGTGAATCACTGAACTGGAAGCAGCTGTTTCCCTGGGTAGACAACTTCTGAATGTTTCAGAAACATATTTATCCTACATATTTGCTCAATATCTGGCAAAAAAAGCCAAACGCATTTTTCTGTCTCTTTCTAATATGGTATCACTCAGGTAATTTTTTTCAGGATAGGATCAATTTGTCAGATTTACCTATTGCTGTGACCATGGGTCATGTTAGGTGCACCCATGTGAGGTAGTTTGGCCACCAGAGCTAACCATGTCTTTCCCCACACAGCTATTTTTCACCCTGTTTAGAGCCCTGCTTCCACATTTACTGGATAGTAATACCCAGACTTGCCCAGTATGCCCAGACAAACGTCACTACTGGGGTCCTGTTCTGATCCTAATGTTTTCTGGAACACTAAGAGGGACTCTGCGTCCCTTTCAAGCTCTCTGCTTCTTACAGAAAGAGGGAAAGCAAGCCTGAATCGGTGAGCTCAGCGCCGCAGCAGTGGCCCATAGAAAGCTTTCCCACCTGCCTCATACCCAAAATGGAACAGCGCAATTTATACGGTCATTAGCTGAAATGTCTCCTGGCAGTTTGGATTATAGCTCTAAACCCTCTCTCTTGCTTTTGTATTTTTTATTTCCTCTGACATACAAACTGATCTCAGAGCTAGAGGACAAGGGGTAGTGCTTGCAGCTCTGTGTTCAGTAGAATTCAAGCTTACTCAAGCTTTAAATTGGAGCTGTAATGAACCTCATGTCTCTCCAGCCTCTCTAATGAGATTACTCAGCTCACAGGGAGGGCTGGGCGACAAAATGACATGCTCTAACCAAAAGAAATTCTATCTGAAAAACTTTCTGCAACCTGAAAGAAAATATTCACCTCTTGCAAATCAAACCCTGATGCAGATGCAAAATAGAGGGAAGGGGAAAGCAAGGAAAGAGTGTCTGCATGGCATGTTCCCACACACCCAACAATGATACAGGAGGCAGAAAACGAGGCCATTGCCCAGTAAATTTGCCCTATACTGAATATCAAACACTTCTTATGAGAAGAAGTGATCCCTACCGCAGCCTCCCAGACCAAGAAAATGAGGCCAAGGACTGAAGTGATGAGGAAAGACTGAATCTCTTCTTAGGCAGGAGATGGATCTTTGGGCCTGGCTCTGCTGGGGCACGAGTAGCAGAAGGTGACACTCATGCAGCCCAGGACGAGGTCTGTGGCTCCCTTACCTGGCTGGGGAGCAGGAATCAGTGTGGGAGAGCCTGCCTAGCTGGAGCCAGTGCTTAATCAGCTGTGGCTTCAGCAGGTGGTTCTGGTGAACCAAGCTGATTTGACTCCAGCAGGGCCCTGACAATAGATGCCTGAACAGAAGACCCACTAACGTTGCTGGGAAACTGAATTTTACTTTCAGACATTGTGATATGGGTACTGTAGAAGCGATCTTCTAGAAAAAAAAAAAAAAATCACTAAGGAAAGTTATATAAATGTATTGCTGACATGGAACAAGACAAACAGAGCACAACTGCTATCAGTTGCTATCCAGGGGAGTTACACCCTGGTTCTCTTTTTCCTTCTCTGTAGGTATTTCAGTTGCTGCTTACAGACTGGAAATGACTCTGATGTAACATGGCATGTCCCAGGATGACAGCGTGCTGGGTTAAATGAGAGCAGCTGCCATTGCTGCCCTACTCCCCGAGCACTGAGTGGTTTTTACAATGTGCAACAGATGAGCAAAACTCATTTCACACCGGGCTGGGAAGGTGAGGGAAAGGGAGATGTCACTAAAGGACAGATCCTCCCACACAAACCCAGGCTGAGCCACAGCCCAGCCTTCCCAGCCCTGGCACCTTGCATTTGGGGGAGCAAGTCTCACGGGAACTGGGGGGCCGGTGTCATGTGGCCTCACAAAGGGACCATCTGCTTCTGACATGACAAATAGACTCTTCCCCTTGCAGATCCTACTCTTCCTCCTGACCCTTGGCCACAGATTCACAGACAAATCACAGCCACCTCACTCAGGTTAAGGATCCTCTGACTAGGAAGCATATCCAGGAGGAGGTGGCACACAGGCTTTGGCTCCCAAACTCTCATGAACACAGATAATGCAAATTTTAAACTTGACATCTGATTGTCTTCCATTCATCTAGGGTTTTGTGTATCTTCATACCTCCTCTGAACTCATTTCAAAAGCCATTTGCCTGATAGCAAAGGAGCAGGTAATTCTGACATTTAATTTCCATTAGTTCGAAGGGAAACAGCTGGTGTTCAAAACCTCTTTATTCCAGGAGTCTAAGTGTTGCAGCTGAAAAGTGCTTATATTTATAATTTATAACGACGGGTGTCTTGAATGTAGAATGATTGCTTGTCATGTTTTCTAGCCTTGGTATTTCTACCAAAATACATGTGCAAATCTTACTGCATAAAATAACAAGTCCCTCAGCATTTATAGAGGCCACATTCCTCCTCAGGGCTGGGAAAGGAAAATCACTTTCCTATTTCACTGCACGCTGGTTTCAGATAGGTGCGATACTTCACAGCAGTGCTGGGGGTAAAGGTGGACGGTGTTATCCGAACCTAAATATTTTGCCTGGGTCCAGAAGGGTGCAGGTCCTTAGGCTGTTTTACACAATGCTCCATCACTGCTATTGCTTCAGCAGCGGTTTTATCTACCAACAGAGGCTTCCTTAAAAATATATTTTGACTTTCCTGAACAGTGGATTATATCTCAGTTTCATTGATTTGTACAGCAGAATCCTGCAGTTTCTGTTGAAGCTAACGAAGACTGTGTGCTTTCAAAACCAAGCACATTCAGCACCTCAATCATAATTCTGAATTAGAGCTATTGCCTAAACCACTAAATGTACATACTGCTTGCATCAACCCTGGCTAGTCCAGCCCTGTTTTACTGATTCATCCAGGTATTTGCATCAGTGAGTCTGACATGGTGAATTTACACATGAGAAATCAGGAATTTCTGACCAACACCCATGCTGTTTAACTGCACTGGTTATTTTTAAATTAATGAGACATTACTAACTAAAATGACCAAGACAAGTCAGAACTACAGCTTGGTTATAGTCAAAATAACATGCTCCGTAGACTTTCCCTGTATTTCTTCACAGAATCACCTATGATTGCTGCTGTCAAATAAATGACTGTTTCATTCTTTACCTGCAGAAAGCTTGGTACAACATGTACAATATTGTACAACATACAGATTCATCTGACAGTGAGACCAGAATAACCTTCCTATAGTGCAGGCAGGCTGCTTATCTCCAGTAGCACCCACAGCCCCAGCTTGCACTGCTTTAGAGACAGCAAAGAACTGCACTAATGAGAAATGCTCTCATGCACATGGCATTTCACCTCGTCCACAGATCTGAAAAATGGGTTGCTTCACAAAATTTAAATTTATAATTTTGTTCCAAGGGAAAACAGACTACCCAACAATTTTTGAATTACACTAAAAACCATAAATATTCACCTTCTATATGAATGGATACATACCAGGATATGTACTGCTGATGAATTTTTTCACATGTTGCTGGGGAGCAATACCTGCACATGTTCATCTTTTTGTCCATCTCTGCTGGGATTCCTTCTACCTGGGTATGTTGCATCTCAGGGTTGCATGGAGGGGATACCTCCAACAAGCATGACAGATCACCAGCTACCCCTGTTGCTCCTAAGCAGCCTCTGCTCAGCATCTCAGTGTTTCCCAGAGTGGTGGCTTGCTCAGGAAGAGGTGGCCCGTGATGGTTCCTCTCCAGCACACATGCCTACTGGACCATTAAGCAAAGGACTATCCCACACCATCTTTCCCTTCTTTGAGAAAGAAAGCACATACATATCTATGGCTAATCTGCCTTCTGAAGCAGTACAGCTCAGCTGAGACCTCAGACTGCTTTTCTGAAGCATTTGGGATTCTTACCAAAACTGTCTCCATGGACTATCAGGACCCAGGTTTGTGCGGAGGAGGTATTAACTGCTGCATGCACAAGAGCAATGGCAAGGGCAGGCAGCACAGTGATCTCCTGTTACTGAACAGGCTGCTCTGGGACTCCCAAACAGGCAGTCAGTCATATCCTTGGCAAAGTTCTCTAGCAAAGCCACCAGTGATTTGTATCCACCTCAGCTGTACAAACATGGTGTAATGGAAGCAGAGCTGCTCTTTACCTCCAGCCCTGTATGTCCCTTTCCTTCCCATGTCACCACCACCTACAAAAGCACTCATGAAAATGAGCAAACCCAACCTGCTAGAAAGAGGTAGGGCTTTCAAATGAAAGGAGGGTATTCAATGGAAAGCTTCATATGTGCCCTGCCTAAAGAATGTACCACTGGCAACCACTCCTCTGTAAGAGCTGTGGAAATGCAGAGGATGGATGAAGGCAGGCATCAGGGAATAACTAGAAACACTGTTTTGCTATTGCTGCAGTATCCTTTGGCTGTGGGGACAATAAAGCTCTCTATGAAATGATGATCAGCCAAAAAATTTCAGAGGGGCACAGCAGGGAGCACAAGCTGTTGGGCATCAGAAAAGGGCTGTGCTCAGCTTTTCTGCGGTAGGTTGTCACAGGCAAGGTGAACACGAAGCACAGGGAGGATCTGCAGTTCTACTTGCCTTGCAGGGGTTTGGCCTGTGCTCCCCCTTTGCAAACCAAGTCACCCTCCCACCACACGGCACAATCTCTGCTTAGTGTATGACCCAGCAATTGGGGTCCCCCATGCAAAGAAATCTGAGAGGTTCCCCCTGTTCACAGCTCTAGTCATCAGTGGTTCCAACAACTTTTGATGCTCAGGGTGTCCCCTGCGCCAGTGGTCCTCCCTCCAGGTGCCCTTCCTCCTCTCTATTTGCCCTGGAGTAGATGAACTCAACATCACACCCATTCTGGGGAGATTTAAGCCCAGAAGAGCTCAGAACTGGCTGCAGCCAGTGCAAAAGCCTATCTTCTCTGTCAAGAGTTGCAATGTCTTTACACCATCCCTGTCTTTCCTGTCTAGATCAGAAACCAAAGAGGGTAAGCGGTGCATGCAGATACACAGAGAATACTGAATGGGACACATTGCTTTTGTTGTCTTTCAACCAGGAAGAGACCTTAGAGATATTAATAAGCAAGTTCTGAGCTTCATATCCTTAAGTTTGCAGCTGAACTGCCAAACATGCAAACGTACGTAAGTGAGCAATGCATTCCCAGGCACCATGCACCACAGAGGTCCCAAGTTCCCACTTCTCATCACACTGTGCTTTCTCCTTGGAAGTGGTGGTACATAGTCTGAAAACGGAAGCTATGGATTTATGAAGAACAATTTGTCTAGTAAAGATAATGTGTGGTGACGGTCCCATCTCCACAACAAAGAGGTAGAATCACAGTTATCTGCAAAGCCACAAAACCCCTTGACACTGGGCTTCAGAAAAGACTTCATCACACGTATGCACGTTCCCCAGGATTAGGGCACAGAGAATAACTGTGTAAAGTGAGAAAAACATTTTGTTACTTTGCCTGTACTACTTACCAGTTTCATCCCTGATCTTTGCAAGCTCTTCTTCTAACTCCTTTATTTTCTCAAAGGTGTTTTCATTCTGTTTGAGGAAAAAGAGAGAAACACGTATAGTCCCCAGGTTTATCCCTGATAAGCACTTTCACATGTTCATTTAGTAAAGCAGATTAGATTGATTCCTCAGATTTTTTTTGGGGGGGTAGGGTGGTGAGGTGGTGGTGGGATTATAATGAACCCATTCCATTTTCAGATCAGGCTTAGGAGCCATGACTCACTGGCTACAAATACCTGGTATCTCTATAAATACAGGTACACACACTCATGTACAGGACAGCACAGAATACTCTATTTACTCATATGGGTCTAAAAGGACATTTTTATTTTTTTATCATTTTTTGTTCTATCTGTGTACCATATATGGCTGGACTGCATGTACAAGATGGTTTTCTTAATTCTGTGAAAACACTTGCATCTATTGATGCCTGCATTTAACCACCTCTAAACATAGCGATATGGTCATGCAGTCAAATTTGCCAAGCAGATTACTGTACTTACACCGTTCTAGGCATGGTGGACATACCCATAGAAACACCACTGATGGCCTAATGTTCATGCCTATTTACACATTTATTTCTGGTATTTTATTGTCTGTAAAGAAAAAGAGCTCTTTTCCTCAACTGTCTCAAAAGAAATCCGAATATTTAAGGAATTAAAACAGATGAGTTGGCCAAAGGAAAATTTAAACATATTTACATTAACAATGCTAAGGTGTTATTACTAAAATGCAAGGACTTTGACAGCAGGTATCTTTTGAGTGCTGTGCAAACTGACAGAGAAAAGCCTCAATAAAATCTATTGGAGTTTGGTTTAGTACAATAAATCCCAGCATAATGATTCGAAGCATAAGGGCACTTTAAATTGGAATGTGTCCTGAATCACATCAGGAAGAAGACAAAGAACATACCATGCTGGGAAGATCATTAAAGATTAGGAAAACTAGATCAGCCTACTATAAATTTGTCCCAGGTTAGAAAAGGCCAAGAATCTTTAAAGGACACTACAAAAACCCTAATATTTAAGAGAAAAAGCAGTGTAGTGGCAAATGGAATTATAAGCAGTCCTAGAAAGTAAATCTTTCAGTCATAATCAAGCAAGGCTAATAACAATCTAGGGCATAGAAAAGATTAGTTCAGCAGTAAGATACACAGCAGATAGGATAGCAGATTAGTTTTGTCTTACCAAAATGTAAATGGAAAAAATAAATATTTCAAAGCTTAATGTTTCTCTTTATTTTTCCGGCATCTAATTTTAAACTGTTAAGAGAAGTAACACAAAAGCTTTATTTTTGCTAATACCAGGAAACCAGAATCTGGAATTTAAATTAATCCTTTACACACTGCTGTTTTGGGATGATTTCTATCAGATCCAAGGGAGACACTTTCTGGAAAGTTTTGCTGTAAATAGAGTGATAAAGTGAGCTCAGTTGAGATCCTTGGGTGCTTAAGGAGACCCAGGCGATGTGGGAATCTTTTTTACTCAGTTATGGGAAGAAGCCAGGCACGCAAGGCTGGGCTCCTCCAAACAGTCAGCTCCGTACTCTGCTGAGTAATGCACAGGGTGTTGTGTGCCAGGACTGCAGAGTCCCCAGCCCTGACCAACTGCATTAGGCTCAGAATAAAATGCAGTGGATTGTTCTGTTGCTTTTTGTTGGGGTTTTATTATTATTATTAAGTAATTAAAAAAAAAAAAAAGGTGTGGATGAATATAGCCTTGTACGTTAAAAAAACATAGCCCTTCACACAGATTCCCAAACCAGCCATCTTACAGAGATAAGGTTTCCCCTTTTGGAGAATATCACTGCATCTGCCCGTACCGTCTGTTTAACTCACTGGAGTAATTTTAAGAAGTGTTCTTGACAGATTGCCAGGACTGTTGCCCTTGAAGGTGTGTGCACAGGGATATACTGGATATGGGGCTTGCAGAAGGAAAGCACCCACTCAAATTACCAGCTCCTACTACTTGAAACAAAACCCATTTAAAGCAAGAGAGCTCTGTACAAATCATTGCCAGCACCTACAGATGAGCAGAACTCAGTGGGATTGTTACTATTCTACTTACATAAAGAATTAAAAGAGAGTAAAAAAATTACAACCTAGGAAAAAGAAGTTGTTAAAATGTTGATCCTCCATAAGAAATATTACAGAATCCTTTTTTTGCATTATGTTTTATCTTAGATAAGGTTTGTCCTACCCTTGAGGACACTTGGTGGGGAGACTCTCTCCAAAAGAGTGGAGAATCACTATGGTACCAGCTTAAAAATGCTATCCTAGAACCCAAACTTCAGCATGGACACCACCCCACCAGGAGAGCGGACCTCCTGGCTGTCTCCCACTATGCTGGGGCCATGGTTTCCAGAGCAGCCTCTGGGGCTATCTCGAGCAGCTGGTGTTGGCACAGCTTAGGTGGCTTCCCTGTCACTTGCTTGTCCTGCCAATACTTCTTGCATTGTATTTTATTTTGGTTAGAGCTTTCGGACTGCTCTTTGGGACCTTGTATTTATGTTTCCTGGGAGGTCAGATGTGCAAGGGTTGCCCTCAGTGCCAAGGTCTCAAGTAGTCCCTCTTTCTCAGAGGGTTCTTTTAGAGAGCAACAGCACATGAGTCCTTATCTTTCTCTTCTGCAAAAGAGGCAAGGTGTAGTTTTGGCTAATCATCATACCAGCCTTATGGTCTCCTGGGTGCATGGTGAACTTATAAATTCCTGACATTTTGTGTTATTGCAACCTGTTTTGTCAGCGTAACACAGTTGGTTTGGACTGCCCATGTTCCTGCTACCAGTGTAAAACATGACATTAACACAAAATGAAAAAGCCCCTCTTGTTATCATCAATGTGGCTCTGCAGATAACCAGCACTTCAGTGTCAGCGCAGCCAGGAAATTGGGAATGCCAGAACTTAGGGAAAAAAGCATTACAGCAGAGCAAAACTGGATCTGACAGAGAATGTAAAGCTCTCAGGTCCAATGCTGAGATTCATATAGATCCAATGTCAAAAAATCAAAGCAGTTAGGAAATTCAGAAACGCATGAGGAAAAATCCCCCAAAACAAAGCTGTAAGAAACCAAATTAACAGGATATCCCATTGAATTAAGATTTGTTAAAATTTATCTCAACAAAATACTTGAAAGAGAAGACAGGGTAAGCAGGAACCTTTCCTGCCCTCCCAGAAGTTTTGTTTCTAACAGACTCAGCATATCAAAGGATCTCAGTAGGTGTCCTTTACTAGGCCACCAGTTAGAGTCAAGCCATTGAGGGTTAGTGACTAAGGGCCAAATCCAACCTAGGTTTAAAAAGGCTCAGCAGCCATGCTAGTGACACAGCTGTTTCTAGTGGGTGAAAAGGTCAGAGACACTGTAAGAAGATTGTGCAGATATGCAGCATTTCAGTGAGGCAGTTCAAGCAAGGGAGAAAAAAACCTGCTTCAATGTGATTTGGGGTTAATTTTTTCTGGCCAAAATGTGAAAACAAAACAGTGGGGTTTGTGCCCACTGTTGTATTTATTTTTCAGGTACTTTTAATGGATGCTGGATTTCATTGTTGCTTGGAAAACTGATGAGAGAGGTCTTCCATTGGCTGCATTCCAAGAAATTACTCTGATACTGAAGTAATTTTCGTAAAAATAAAATTACACTCATGATGGAGATGAAGGAAACTTTCTTACTCATACCTATAATCTACCATACAATGATTAAGTCCCATGTCTGGAATATGTCCCATCTCCTCAGACAGAAAATAAATAAAACAGAACAAGTAGAATAGTATGTTTGCTCTGTGCTTAATATTCAACTGCTCTGTTGAATAGAAGACACAGTAGCAAGTCTTTTTCCTATCATCAGCTTTATAGCATACAGACCTCCCAATATTTCTTTCGTGAAAGGCTCAATGTCAGATTGCATTTCAGCAAGTGAAACAGACAACAAAATGCACTGATGTATTCTCCATTCAACTCAACACTCCCTGAGGACAGACTGAGGTATGATGACTTGTATTGGTGCAACATCCAAGCAGCTCCAGAAGAACTAGCAGGTAGTCAGGTAGGTAGGCAGAGAGGTAGGAAGGAAGGAGGAATTAATCTAATTAAATAACAGTTAACTTAGCAGTGGAGTTCAGGAAACATCTGCACGGTTTAGATATAATTGCATATGAGGACCTGGAAAAATAACTTGGTAAAAGATGCCATGACACAGGCCTGAGGATGGGCAAGATGCTGGTCTTGTCTGAACAGATTAAGAAGGGAAGTAGTGATGAAAACTTGGGGCTGGAGGCTGAACAGGGCTTTGAGCAACCTGATCTAGTTGAAGATGTCCCTCCTTATTGTCGGGGCGAGGCTGGACTAGATGACCTTTAAAGTTGCCTTCCAACCCAAAGTGTTCTATGAAGGGCTCTGCTTTAGTTGCATGGAGCTTCAGCCAACAGGTAGACATCCTCAATGAGACACTGTCAGGGAGACAGGTCAAGATTTTGCTTTGGACCAGGAATAACTGTGGGATGGGGAGGCAGAGTTGAGGTTTTCCTTACAACATCTCTCCTCTGAGAAATGCAAAGTACCTGAGAGATACTAATTCATTAGACATACTAATTAGTTAAACCTCCAGGTACTTTTTAACAATAGGTAAGTAATAGTAGATCCACTGCAAAAATGGGTCAAATCAAGCAAGGAACATCAGAAAATTGCCCAGACCCACATAGGAAGTCAACTGCAGCTAGGAAGTAAACACAGGAGCCTGGAGTTAGCTCCCCAACTTGACGTGTCTCTCCTCCCTGCAACTTATGCTTGCATATACTCTGAGGTCCAAATATATGTACAGTATCTCCACAAACACTTCCCAATTCTCTATGATACCTCCTAAAACTATGCACTGCACACAGATTCTCTGTGGCACTTATTATTAAAACTGCTCCTTCAGAATAGCTTTTCTGTATCCAATGCATTCCAAACTAAAAAAACCCCAAACAACCCAAACCCAAAAACAAACAAAAAAAAAACAACAACCCAAAACAAAACCAGAAAAAAAAAAACACACAAAAAACTTGACCTGCAAATGGTGCTTGGTTACTGTTGTGCTTTATTCAGACTTCCCTGGGGCAAGGCCTTATATTATCACTGGAAAGAGAATCATATACATTGGAAATTCTCTTGTATGAATACATATCTCAGACAATACGTGTAGAAACAATAACTGAATCCCACTGCAGCTGAGGAAGCTGGTGAAGAGTGCAGAGAACAAGTCTTGTGAGGAGCAGCTGAGGGAACATTGTTTAGCCTGGAGACAAGGAGGCTGAGAGGAGACCTTATCGCTCCTTACAACTACCTGTGTAGCAAGGTGGGCGTTGGTTACCTCTCCCAAGTAACAAGGGATAGGACAAGAGGAAATGGCCTCAAATTGCCCCAGGGGAGGTTTAGATTGGATATGAGGAAAAATTTCTTCACTGAAAGGATTGTCAAGCTTCCCAGGGAAGCTGTGGAGCCACCATCTCTGGAAGCATTTAAAAGACATGTAGATGTGGTGCTTATGGACATGGTTTAGTGGTGGACTTTGCAGTGTTAATGGTTGGACTCGATGATCTTTAAGGTCATCTCAAACCTAAATGATTTTATGATTCTATGCTGTTCAAAATAACCTAGTGTCTTCCTTCAAAAAAGAGGTGGTTTATACTGCTGTTTCAATTGTACTGGTTATCAGGTAATCCAACCTCATAGCAGTAAGTTTACAAGCATCTAGATATCCCCCAGTGACTGTACTTTAACAAGTTTTATATTAAGCTATACATTTTCTCTTAACCTGGTTAGCAGCATATCTCAAGCTATATTTGAACATATTTTTAGGTGAATGGGAGATACTATCAGCTTTTCATTAGACAGAGTATATGAGTATTTTAAAAAGCCAAACTCTAACAGAATATAATGCACAAGCCTGTGTTTCTGCCAAGATATTTTCTATTAAGCAAATTAAATGCATATGTTCATTCTCTCCCTCTTCTGTGCATACTTAAAATCCAGGCAAATTTCCAGAAGAATAGCGCAAAAAGCAATGTGTTAGAAATGTCCCACAACTTATCTCACACATGCTGTTCTGCTACCTGTAGCTATGTACTTACCTCTGCACTCACATTTGTTACACAACACATTTTGGTGCCTGGGAATTTGATTTAGATTCACCCTGACACAAGAAAACAAGTAGTTTTACCTTGTTTCACTTCCTCTAGACTGGAAAATCAATCCCGTCAGAAAGGCTAGGTGAAACCTTGGGACACTAGAGGGTGAATAATCTCTCTTCAAACTTTAAAACTCTATGCAAGTTTCCTTTATAATTTGTACCCCACCTGGTTATTAAAAACATATGAAAAGCATAGCAAGGAATCAAGCTGACTGTTACTACGGAAGGTGCCAGCAGTTCCTCCTCGGTTCGAGAAAATCCAAGCCTTACATTTAGACTGCAGGACACAATTATATAAGGCACCGCAGTGCATGTGAAAGCGACAGCGAGACCCGTCCCCGGCGAACCGGAGTTCAGCACACTGCGAGCCGCGCATCACTCCCCTCCCCGCCACCCCGGGATGCACACACCCCCCCGACGCCAGCCGGCAGCCGCAGCACGGGCTCGCTGACGGTACCGGCGACCTTCCTGCCTTCCCCTAAGGCATAAAAAAAGGCAAAAATACCGTCTTGTCCTCGCCCCCCGCGCGGGCAAAACACTTGGAGACGCATTTTCCCATCCTGACGGGACCGCGACCAGCCGCACCGCCACCCGCCGCACCGCCCGCGGCCCCGCAGGGAGGCAGGTGAGCCCCGGGACGTGCCGCTACCAGCGGGGGTTGTCGCGCAGCCCCTCCGAAGGCCGAGCCCGGCCGCCCGGCGACGCATCAGCCACACACGCGGCCGAGGTGCCATCTACTGCGTGTCTGCGCGGGCGTGGGAGCCGGGTGGCAAATCCACAGGGCCAGCACACCTCTTCACACAGCAAAACACTTCGTACACTTTGAAAACTCGTTTGCGATTACGTTCGGTCACAATTAACCCTCATTGGTTCTCACGAGCCTTGTCTCCATTTAAAGGTACAGTGGTCTTTAGTCTCACTGCGCATGTTGGGGGGGGTGGGTGTTGGGGATTTGTTAGTAGGGGGCTCTCTTTGCTCGAGGGTGGATCTGTTGGTGTGCTGAAGAGGACAGGTCCCGCATAGTTCAAGTAATTCTCTGTTTGGTCCATTAATCATTTGGTTCTCCTTGAGATTATCTTATGCCCCAGCTTGACCCATGTGGTCTTATTCCCTCTCCCAAGGCCGTCTTGTGCAACCGTTGGTAACATCCTCTGTCCTCCAGTCTCTCTCCTGTTCTTCACCACAGACATTCACATCACTTCCCTACGTTGCAATTTAAATAACAGAGTGCCCTTCCATTAATCATGTTATCTGCAAGCCGGTCAACTACACATTCTGTAGCTATTCAGTAGACAACTAACTCAATTGTCACAGGCTGTGAAGAAAATTTAGAGCTTAAATATACATGTTAAAACGCATGCATGTTGAGTGGGATTTTTACTTTGGTTTGGTTTGGGGTTTCGGGTTTAATTGCTTGTTGGTGGTGTTCTGAAACTTTATTGAAAGTGCTGGCAGGCTGAGTAAGAGTAGAGAGTAAGAGTCTGACACAAACCGGGAACTTAACTGAGTATTTAAAAGTGATTTAATACAAACTTTTGCTGGAGTTCCTTGTTGCTTCCTACTGTTTTCCAAATCACTTCGTGCACTACCAGTCACAGGAGAAAATACAATTATACAGAAATGCCTGTCTAGAGGGGCACAGACCTAAGCATTTCATTTTTCCTACTGGAAGACAGAGCAACTCAGCATTAAGGTCAATGCAGTTTTTCTGTGTGTTTGGTCACGATTTGGCTTTCAGGAAAATAATGCTTTGAGGTATGATTTAATGAAATAATGATTTCACCAGCGTAGGCATTTGCAGTAGAAATACCAACTTGGCTGTAAGTCATTGAACTGTTTTGCCTCTTTCCAGAGTTACCTTTATTGTAAGTTGTTAGAGGGAAATATATCATGCCAGAGATAACAGCCCGGGAGAGAGAGGTGAGGCTGCTGCAGCTCCATGCCCCAGGTCCAGCCAAAAAAGTGTATTTGCAGTGGACACATGCATACAGACTGGGCATATACACCACATATATGAATACATGCAGGTTAGGGTAAGAGTTATGCAGTGTATATACATATATACGTAGCCAAAACCATACCCCAGCCCTTGAGGATTACAAATGTCTCTTAAGTTTGCTGCAGAGGTCTGTGCTTTTACAAACACGGGTAGGCACCGAGGTCCAGAGGGTAGCGATCTTCCTCGGGATTTAAACAAGCGACCTCAAGAAAAGCCCTTGCCGAGAGAGGAGGGCGACTCGGGATGCTGGGGGGCCACCCGGGAGCCGGGGGACACTCCTCACGGGCTGCAGACAGTCCGGCAACCGGTGTCATGGGCTGCAGCGACCCAACCTGAAATCCCTCGGGGAAAGCAGACGGCTCGAAACCGGTCCCCGTCCCCACGTCCCGCCCTGCGGGCCGGCGTCCCCCGCGGCCGTCCGCCGAGCCGCGGTGCGCTCGCTCCGGGGGTGCGCGCCGGCAGAGCCGCGCAGAGCCGCGCAGCCGCCGTGCCCGGGCCGCAGACCCCGCAGGATAGCCGGGGAGGGCTCCAGCGCGGCAGAGCCGCCGTCCGGGGCCACGACGGCCGCACTGCCCATCACCCTGCCCTGGGGCGGCTTTGGGACCGGGGCGGGCGAGCAGCCGCGCCGGCAGCGAGGCGGGCGATGTTCGAGTTGAAGGCACCATCCGAGCGGCTGCGGAGGAGGGGAACGACAGTGACCAAAGGCTGTGAACGCAGCATGAATATGCCAGTCAGCCAGAGCCGCCTCCCGCGGATCATGTCGGATTTCAGCGCGTTTGGGGCTTTCGCTGCGAAGTTTCAAAACGTTACACCGCTGTCCCTCGCCCCGACACGTTCCTGCCATGGCGGTGCTGGACGTGCCCGGCTCTGGGCAAGCCTGAGAGACCGGACAACCAGTTTTGGGAGAGGCCTGAGCAAAGCGGCGAGCATCGGTGAGCTGGCAAGGGGAGCGGGCAGCCCTCCGCAGGGGTGAAACAGTGACTGCTCAGCGGCTCCGCACTCGCGGATGCGCCTCCGCCGCAGGAGCCGCCGCTGGCACACACTGCCACCCCGGCACCGCACCGCACCGCAGGCATCCCCCGGCGCTCCGGGAGGCGTTGCGGACGACCGGCTTGCAGATAACATGATTAATGGAAGGGCACTCTGTTATTTAAATTGCAACGTAGGGAAGTGATGTGAATGTCTGTGGTGAAGAACAGGAGAGAGACTGGAGGACAGAGGATGTTACCAACGGTTGCACAAGACGGCCTTGGGAGAGGGAATAAGACCACATGGGTCAAGCTGGGGCATAAGATAATCTCAAGGAGAACCAAATGATTAATGGACCAAACAGAGAATTACTTGAACTATGCGGGACCTGTCCTCTTCAGCACACCAACAGATCCACCCTCGAGCAAAGAGAGCCCCCTACTAACAAATCCCCAACACCCACCCCCCCCAACATGCGCAGTGAGACTAAAGACCACTGTACCTTTAAATGGAGACAAGGCTCGTGAGAACCAATGAGGGTTAATTGTGACCGAACGTAATCGCAAACGAGTTTTCAAAGTGTACGAAGTGTTTTGCTGTGTGAAGAGGTGTGCTGGCCCTGTGGATTTGCCACCCGGCTCCCACGCCCGCGCAGACACGCAGTAGATGGCACCTCGGCCGCGTGTGTGGCTGATGCGTCGCCGGGCGGGCAGTGCGCTCCGGCTGTGACAGCAGTTTCTGCCCCCCAGGAGGGACAAGCCTTGCCCGGGCCGCTTTGCCGTCCTGACGGGGAGCGGGGACCGAAGGGGACCCCAGCGCGCACCGACCCGTCTGAGAGGGGGCTCCGCCGAGTTCCGCCCCCGCGGCCGGGCCGGAGGGACACGGCGGTGCCGCGCCAGCCCGGCGGGGGTGGCAGCTCAGGAGCTCGCCGCATGGGCTCCTCGGTGAGTGGAAAAAATCCGTTCTGATCTGCTCCTGGTCTGGGCTTCAGGTTTGCTCCCTCTGCATAAGTCGCCCTATCCCAGGGATCGCATACTTCTGTATGTAGAGGTTTGAGAAGGGAAACTACATTACCTTCTGTTTGCTGAATACACAAAGTCCTGGTTAAAGAAAATTTCCTAGGAAATAATAGGGGTTCTGGTTCCTCCCTCGAGATACCCCTTTGCACTCCTTTAGGATGCATCCTGAAGAACTGGAACTATTTTGCTGGGAATCCCTTAACTAAGAGAAAATTACACAGATACCGTAATCAATGGTGGCCAAAGTACAAGCTGGTTGATGGCAAGAAATGGCCAGAAAATGGGACTTTGAATTATAATAAAATTGCAGTTAACGCTTTTCCGTGAAAGAGTGGGTAAATGGGATGAAGTACCATATGTTGATTTGTTCTTTGCCTTCCATGATAATCAGGAAATGAGAAAGGAATGTAAGCTGTCAGACTATGATCTGAACCGTATCTATGCATTGGCTGAAAGTGGACTAAAGAAGACTCAGAGGTGCTGTTCAGCTTGTGATACTCCCAGTATCCCTGATAAACTCACAGGGGTGTATTACGGGCAATGAGGAGTAGGAGGACATGCAGTAGCTGGTACCACCAATTAGATGAGAAGAGGCTGGTAGCAATTCCCACAAACACTCTCCTCAAATGGAAGAGCAAAATTTCTCACCCATTTCGGGAAGAACTGGGGCTCAGCACCTGGTGATACAGGCACCACTCCGGCAGGCAGCGGGAGTTGAACGTTTGCCGGTGTTTGTACATGTCCCATTTACCAGCTCAGACCTATTAAATTGGAAACAATCAATAGGATTGTATAGAAATAATTCAGATAAAATGTATCAGTTAGGGGAATCAATTGTGCTGTCCTATCTGGAGTGACATGCAAACAGTTAAACACACTTTTTACTCCAGAAGAAAAGCAATTAGTTTTGCCAAAAGCCAAACAAGAGAATCAAAGGCAAAATGGTAATGATGATCCTGCCAGATCTATGCCTAAAACTGATCCAGAATGGGACCCAAATTCTAGTGCTGGGAGGTGAATGAACAAATCAGAAATTGTATCAGAAATTGAGTTTATATGGTATACAGCATAGGGTCCCGAAATCAAAGAATCTGTCAAAGTTACAAGAAGCTAGACAAGGAAATTATAAGAATCCCTCAGCATTTTACAAGAGATTGTGTGAGGCAGCTAGAAAGTGGACTGATTTAGATCCTGAAGATTAAACTAACAGAATGTTTAATATGTTGTTTATTGGACAATTGTCTTCAGATATAAGAAAAAAGTTACAGAAAATAGGAGTAGAAGGAATAACCCTCAATTGATAGAAATAGCCTATAAAGTATATAACAACTGAGATGAAGCAGAGAAAAAAAGAAAAGAAAAAAGATTAAAAGGTCACAAAATGCAGGCTAACTTGTTAGCTGCCATGATTGCTGAGAATTTAATGAGAGATAAGGGAAGAGGTGGAGGATGATATCAAGGAAATATCCAGGCTAGATGTAGAAACCGGGATTGGAATTCTGCATCAGTTTTAGAAAGTTCCATAGGGCCAAATCAATGTGCCTATGCCTACTGTAAAGAAGATGGACACTGGAAAAAAACAGTGCCCAAAAAGAACAGTTCCTCAAGGGGGAAAGACCCCTGAAGCTGATCTGATTATGCTGGGGGCTTCAGATTTAAACTGAAGGGGACTGTGGGAAAATACTAAATTTTCCCCAGCTGATCCCCTGGTTCTAGTTCAGCTGGGGAATGAAACTATTGATTTCTTGGTGGCTACAGGAGCCACATATTCAGTTATAGCTAGTTTTAAAGGTCCTTTAAGTAATAGCTATATGCTGATTGTGGGGTCATGGGAAAGTGAGCTTTGAAACCATTTTTAAAACCAATGGAATGCAAAATTGGAAGTAAAACTGTAACTCACAGATTTCTCTATATACCAGATTGTCCCTTACCCCTCTTAGGGCGAGATCTGTTGTGTAAATTAAGAGCACAAATAACTTTCTCTGATGATGACAATACAGCTACACCTGCCAAAGGTAACAGCTTGGAAGACTCAAATTTGTTTATTAATGGAGAAAAAATGGAGAGATACAAACATCCCAGAGGAAATTTCAGATGCTGTAATACCCACCGTATGAGCAACCAACAGACTTGGAAGAGCAAAGAACCCAGTACTGGTGAAGACTGAATTAAAACCTGGAGAGCAACCGGTAAGAAAAAAGCAATATCCTATTAAGTTAGAGGCTTATTTGGGTTTAGAACCACTATTAAATTATTTTATTCAATATGGACTATTGAAGGAGTGTCAATCTGAATATAATACCCTGATCTTACCAGTTAAGAAACCTTGGACTCAAGAATACCAATTGGTACAAGATTTGATGTACCTCCTGTCTTCCAAACATATCATCTTTACCTAATAACAATGTCTATTTTACAGTATTGGATTTGAAAGGTGCTTTCTTTTGAATGCTCCTGGAGGAGAAGAGTCAAAAACTTTTTGTGTTTGAATGGGAAAATCCAACTGCATGACGAAAATTTCAGCTGTGCTGGACTGTTACCCAGGGGATTCAAGAATACCCCTACTTTGTTTTGTAATTTATTGGCTGAATAATTGGAAGATTGGCAAGGTAAGAATTCTTCAATTAGCTTGCTTTGGTATGTAGATGATATTCTACTGGGAGCCACAATGAAACTGGAATGTCAAGAGGTCACCATTAGCTTACTGAATTTCTTGGGACTTGCTGCATGCCAAGTATCACAGAAAGAAGCACAAATTGCTCAGTTAACTCTAGAATGTCTGGGTTTCGAGATTTCTCAGGACAAGAGAACACTGGGAGCAGAAAGAAAAGAGGTGATATGCTGGGTAGCCCCTCTGAAATCAAAGAAAGAATTAAGATGCAAAACTTCTGAATTGTACCAGAACTGAAAATGGATGGTAGACAACAGACACCAAACATATTATAGTTGCTGCTCCATTAATGAGGGAATTAATAAAGAAAACTCATGAAGAAACCCATAAGAAAACAAGTGGAGGTAAAAAGTGAGTTCCATGTATAGTGAAATAATGTCATCCTCACTGTAGGAACTTATGCCACACAACCTGAAGTCTGTGATTTGGATCTTTTATAGTCTAAATCCTGACTGGAAACATTTTAACTGCCACATCATCGTCATCAATCATCATCATCATCATCATCATCATCATCATCACACTCACTTGTAGAGAAATTACCACAGCCATTTCTCTGAGCTGACCATTAGAACTACAGTATTGAGATCAACATGTCTCACTATCACAAGGAAAATAAAACCCTGTCGTTCCTTCTTTTGTTATACTTTTAAAATGAAGCACTCATCTTCAGTCACTTTGCTAATAATGGTAGATTTGCTGTTTGCATGTGGTGATAAATTTAACCCAGAAATTTGCTAGCAAGGTCTATGCACCACTTTAGTACCACTTAAGCACTAAATAGGAAGATAAAATATTTAAGTGGAACTTAAATTAAGCAGAAGCCATGCGTTGTCCTTTCTGGCAAGGGTGAATTGGGCCCCCAGAAGCTGATTTTACTTGCAACACAGCACTGATAAGGGATAAGGACATGATGGGGCAGCTACTGGGCTCCTTGGTTAGCTTAGGTCCTTTTGGAGAAAGTGCACCTAAACTCATTCAGTTGAGATTAAGCCGCATCTTGCAGGTCATTAAGGTGGAAAAGACCCAAGCTAAGAAAAAAAAAGGAAAAAGGAAATCACTGTAAAGAGCAGTTCCTCAGTTGAATGCACAAAAAGCAGAGAATGAGGAAAGGAGAATTCAGGAGAGGTCTCTGTGGTGGGAGCATGCTCCAGGCTGGAGGTAGGTTACTATGTGTAGGACTTCAAATACACACTTGAAGGCATCAATGCCTATGGCATTAAGGATATAGAAATGGAAATTAGCATAACTGAGACAGGAGCAAAAAGCTCAGCAAAGCAGGTACATCATGGGAGAGGATGATGTCAACACCCAAATTCTATGAGAACTGACACTTTAAACAGTAGGTTCTGATAAAGGTTTTAAATTATCAACTCTTTTTTTTTTTAATTCTAAAATGCTAGGGTCAACTGCCTTATTTCAGTGGCATGTGTCACTTGGATCAGATACTGAAAGGAATTAAAAGAAGTGTCAAACACAACAAAACACCAAAGGCAGATAGATCCATGCCAGTGCAGACTGCTGCCTTTGTACACCAAAAGAGTTGATGTTTTTAGATGACTCCTACAATTAATGGAGCTACTCAAAGATCAGTCCTTAGGGCAAATTATGTTCACTTATGACCCTGGTCAAAAATTAGGGGAGTTGTAATGAGGTGCTGGGATGTACTATCCATCAAGGGGGTAGTCAAACACCATGCCTGTCAAGCTGGATGACATTTAGGGCTATAGTAGTAGGGCTATGAGAAGAAACATGAAATACTGGGAAGTTCAAGGTCACAATCATAGGGACAAATAACAGGAATTTAAAGTAGAAGATGGAGACTCATCAGCTGGAAATAACAGCAAAAAATTTTGCTTATACAATCACCAGATGACCATTCTTAGTCTGCGGTACAGCCTGAATAAAGTAAATACAACTTTAGGCTGCAGGAAAGACTAAGATGGAAGTTGAAATGCTTTATGGAAAGCCCCAAAGAGATCTCACCTGGAACCTCACATTTTTGGTCACCCATGTTTTGAGGCTATGAGTTCTGACCCATAGAATATATAGCCTATACCACTGGAGGGATGCAATGTAAGTACACATCTGCTTCTGCCTAAGAAAACAACAGTAAAATTGATTAATGACAGCTTTCTATAAATACATTAGGGAGGAGAACACTAGGAGAGGAAGAAATACTTCAAGGTGAAAAAACGTATTTACACGAGAATAAAAGGATGTGAACTTAGATGTACCTAAGTCTTTTGGTCACAAATAGTAGCACACAAGCACAACTTAACAGGGTATGTTTTACAAGGTACTGAGTCCTCCAGTATTTATTGACGACAGTGGAAACACAATGTAGTAAACACCTCATAAGGTGAGGCTCCTGGGTAATTAAAGCTCAAGGAAGACATCTGTATTTTCTTAAATGTCCCAGGGGAGTTGCTCAGTCTATAAACAACCCATTCTAATGGTGAAGAAGCACCATGGGCAGTAATTTTTTCCTACAGTGACAGAATCAATGCTCTCCTCCATGGTGGGCATAATACCATTCCTACTTACTGTCCAAGCAAATCCAATATTTTACATCTATCTGAACTAAACTGGAAGAGGTAGGGTTTAACTCGCCATTTTTTATAATTTACTAAGGTCCTCAAATGGAGCATACTATTCTCTTTAACTCTGTAATGGTCTTTATGTATTAGCGCATAGATTCTGTTATGTAGAAGATAAACAATAAATCATTTCATTGGGATTCTAAACATATATTCTAACATATATAAGCAATTCTGGATTCTTAACCATTAGTATCTGTATTTCCCTATTTTATGAAGGTTGGCTACCCTTCCGGAGAGACATAGCGCTTTCCCTGGATCTTCACAGTGCTGGTCTGCAAAGGTTTGGCAAATGCAAAGATGGAGATCCATGGAGGAAGACAGGAGAATGAAAACAATAGCCAAAGTCTAGGGAAAGCTCTGGGAGATACAGGTAGTAACACTGTACATTGTGTGTCACTGTGCTAGAGGATCCTTAAGTGAACTGTGCATTATTTATCCTTTATGAAACACTGAAAATGCTTGGTGAGGGGCGTAACATGCAAACTATGCCAAACAAATACTTGACTTAAGCTGAATAGAGAACAGCCTGAGGGGAAGAGCAGCTAGAAGTAGTACAGGGAACCTCAAGGGACACAAATTTGTTTGCAAGAGGACTGCCAACTCTGGGAATAAATTGATAGGAGAGTATCAGTGGTTATGGCAATAAACATAGGAAACTAGGAGAAAGCTGAAAGAGACAGTGGTTAGAAGTGAGGACCAAGCAGACTGAAGATAGCACCATAGGGATATGGAGAGAGATAATGGGGAGAGAAGGCTGAAGTGGGGCATACCACAAGCTGAAAAACAACTTTACCCGGTAAAAAAACCAAAGCATGGATTCAAAGAAAAGATGGAACAGAGAAGAAAGGAAAAAGTGTTCTGAAGATGGTGTTTCAGAGGACAAAGGGCTATGCAATGGAGTAGGGAGACAAGGAACAGGAGACTGCAGGAATGAAGAGATAAGGAGAGGCGTGAAGGTCAGATTCAGATGACCTGGTGCATAACCAAAACACCGTAACTTCGGTCACGTCTCAGCTCTAGAGGGTGACGGACAAGTCAGGCTATCAGCAGCTGCCGCCTCCTGGCATTCTCTGCGGTCAAGAGTGAGAGGTGACTGTGATACCGACATTAAGCACCTCCAAGGATGACGTGAGGAGAAGCCTGGTTGGCAGCATTCAGCAAGGGCCAGGTTTTTGTCTAAGCCAGTGCCGAGATAGGTAGAACCAAGCTATTCCAGTAATCTATTTTGAACAGGAGGCTCAGAAGATGATTGAATGGCATGCCACGAATTGCCATTCATGACAAAGATGGGAGAGCAAGGCAGGGAGAAGGGACAACCAGCACTGCCTGTGTGATTATCGCTACCTATTTCTCCGCACATACTCTTTTCAAACACTGTTACTTATAGTTTGTGTGACAGAATGTGCAGGTGGATTTCCACAGAATTTTGATATCAACAAGAGAGAAGTTGAGTACACTGTCAGAATTGCAGACAACTAGGGAGAATGAATTTATTTTTCAATAAGCCAAGCATGGGCCTCAAAGCCTGCAATCCATTGATAGATCTATTATCAATATTGTAACTTTTCAGTTCTGCAAGTAGCGTAATTTGGAAACATTCTCAACTAGTTCCAAAATCTCTTTCCAAGATTTGCTTATTGGAAATGCTACTGACGTTGTATTTCTCTGAGTGCCTGAAACCAATAAGGATGAGTGCTGCTGTCAAAGGAGGGGATTTCATCCTCTCCTCTCCCGGTCACTTGTTTTGTCCCTGTTTCCTTCTTTATGGTCACACAAGTGTTTGGGCACTGAATCAGATCTGGGTTAAAACTAAACCAAAGTGAAAGTGATGAATCTGGGGAGAGACAACCTTCCTAGTGCAGGGCCAGCTTGCCTGTGCCAAATGCATTTGTGGAGTTCACGTGGCAGCCTCCACACTCTGCTGCCAGCTGGGAGAAGAGTCCTGTCCCAAGCCCCTGAAGCCCTAATCTTGTCAGACTGAAAACCACAGTGGCCCAAAGAAATAAGTAAAACAATTACATTCACTATTACATCTTATCTTCCTTGCTGGAGGTGCATTACAAAAGTTCTCTGAAGCAGCTCTGCTGTTAGTAACATGCTTGTCTCCACATTGGTCTTCAGACATTCACATGTAATACATTATTTTCATGTTGGGTCTGTTCTTTTTGTTCTTACCTAACTTAAAATAAAAAATGAAAATGTAATATAGTGATGTGGGCATTTCTGAAGATATGAGCAGTCAGTCATGAGTTTCAGCTAGATGATTCAGCTAGAGGTGAAGGTCATGCCAGATGCCCCTGGAATGGCAATTTCCCTCGGATTTACAGTAAGATTTCACATTTTTTGTATTACTCAGTACCATGAGGTTTTAATGATCCTCAGGCAACTTATATGGAAGCACACATTTTTAGATATAGTTTTTCAATTACACAATTACAGTATTGTATATCTGGATGAATAGAATGTTTACTCTAGAATTCAACAATCACGGGCTACATGCTCTCTGTTTCTCAAGTGAAAGAGTCCAACAAGCTGACTCCATTTTTAATTCAATTCTCATATGAAAAGAATGTGAGGGTCTAAACAGAATTTCTTCGGTCTTTTGTTATTTCTGCTAGTGTAGCCTTACTTTTTTGTGTCAGTAACTTGTAAGGCCATGGATTAAAATGCGCCAGAGAAGAATGCTTTATTACTATGTTTTCTAGTTCTTGATGTCTGGAATGGTACAAAGTAAGCATTTGCAGCAGATTCCAAATTAACTAGCTCTTGCTGACACAGAATTCATTTCCTCATATGAAACATCACTTATGCACCAAGATCACAAGGAACTAAAACAAATGCATGTTTTCGCTGAACTCCTCACCTGCCTTTTACCCAGGAACACATCCCCTGCAGGGCTATTTATAAATTCCAAACCTCTGAGTAGCTGGAAGCAGATGGCCATTTTCTTAAATCAGTTTCGCAAAGAAATGCTCCCTTCTTCCCCCAACAAACAGGGAATCTCCTCTCTTCCACTTCTGAGTTATTCTGGCCCAAAGCCAATGACAACTTCAAGCTGCTGTATTTTGAGGCCAAGCAGACCAAGTGACAAGCGCTGACATCCTGCAACAGCCATGTCAGTGGCAAAAAATTCCAGCAGCCTCACATGGACCAAGGTTTTCCTATCAAGAAGATTCCCAGTGCTCTGCTGACAGGAATAGCACATACTCATATTAATGAGTATCGAATCTATCAGTTGTGGTCTTGGGTCATTTTTATACAAAGAAAACCTAACTCAGATGATTTTTAGAACTCATTTAAAAAATGCATCCATTATACTGATTTCTCTATCTTCAGCATTTGTGTAGTTAGAGCTGGCTTTAAGAAGACATCATAATAAACAGTTCTCAAATAATTATATTAAAACTATAACCTTCTGAAATTATTTATTTAATGTGTGAGAAGTGATTGCAGGAAGCAGCATTTGAATTAGATCTCGGGTGACGGCAACGAGAGGGAATTCCAGGAGACTGCAGCTGAAATAAAACTCTTAGAGTTTATTTCTGGAACCGGATAGCTCAGACATGAAGGGGAGGTAGGTGAGAGATGGGCTGTGTTTTGGGTATGTGATTCAAAAGTGTAGCTACATGCCTTTGGGTGGCTATGAGAACACAGAAAGAATATGAAGTGGATATACTTTCCACCTGAAAGGATAGCAAAAATAAATGTCAGAGTCATTGGAACACAATAATTACCATGTGGATATGTCTATGAGTAATGGACCATCTAATCAAGATCCTGCATCTAGCAGTGCTTATTGGCAGAAACTTCAGAAGAAGGTGCAAGACCTGCATTAGACAGTATGATTAAAAGCTGTTCTGCATGGATATTTCATGTTAAAATCTATCTGAAGAAGGCTTCTGACTTTAAAATAGGTGTCTCCCCTCTAACACCTATTGCACCACTAAATGTTACACGTCCAGATATTCTTGTTGCCAACAGATCTTTGTAGAATTTAAGGACAAAGGGATGATTCAATCAAATAACATTACTTTTGTATCACCGGACATTATATTTTATGCTGTTACTGTTCTGTAACTGTATTTGATGAAAGCATTCCCTCTGAAAAGGCAGCTGGTGGTGAACTGCAGATGTGAAGATGTGGAACTGCTTCCTTTTCTCACAGTGGTTTGTTCTAATAACCGATCATCTCTCCTGCTAGAAGTCTGTGCTTCCTTTGCATGTTGAAGGTGCAAAGCTTCTACTTCCAGCCAGTGGTTTCTGCTAAACTTTCCTCTGCTGGAGGAAAGAGCCTTCTGGTACACAGCAGTACCTGCTTATGGTGATTCTTCTGCTCTGGACTCAAGCCACTTTGTCCTTTTTCACAAATATCAGTTATTAGTCTCTCACAGCAAAGGATTTTTCCAGTCCTTACAGTTGCCTATTGCTCTTATCGGTTTCCTCCCCACTTTCATTGTTTCCTGAAGAAGTCTGGGCACTAATGCTAATGTCATATTCTATCATCAGTCTCCCCAGTGCTGAATGTGCACGTGTTACCACCCTCTTACTTCTACTTGATGCATCTCTGCTTATTCACCCAAGCATCTTGACAGTTTTTCGTAACATGTATTCACAGCAGGAGCTCACATTGATTTGCTCTGACACCAGAAACACTAATTACTCCTGGAGTTACTCCTTTCCAGCTGATGCCCTCACCACAGTTTTGTAGGCATGACCTGTATTCTGCATTTAGATTTATTCATTAACTTCCAGTTGCATTACAACATACTCTGTTTGAATGGGCTCAGCTCACTTCATGATCCAAATCTGGTCTAAATACCCTCTTGGAGCCAGGCTCTCTATGTGGTTAGTGTCAGCCAGTTATGGGATGGCTGCAGGGAAGGGTTGAAGGCACAGAGGCAAGTCAGGATTGTACTGAAAGACAGCTCAAGCCAGAGCGGGTTTCAGCCTGGCTTTGCTGCATCTATCACTCATTGAAAATGAATCAGTGCGAATGTGAGCAGGTTGGTTTTATATGCTTAAAAATGTACGCAGCTCACAGTCCACAAATCAAATATACAGCTACCTACTTGCTAAAATCTGTAACCACAATCCACATGGAATACAATGGGGGTATGAAATTGCATCTGCAAAGTTGAAGATCAATTCAGAACTTCACTAACAAAGAAAGCGCTCCTTTTCTGTCAGCATGTGTATACGAGAGGTTTTTGCAGATGTGGCACACAGTCTTGAAAGGCTTAAAGGTGGGAATTGTGGTCGTAGGCTATCTGTATTTTCCAGCCTTGTTTTGCACTGGAGCAACTTTACATTTGCCAGTAATTTTCAACAACCGGGAAAGTTTCACTATATTGATGCATCTCTTCTGTGCATCAGCTCAGAATGCATCTGCTGATGGATCTACACAAGAAGACTTATGATATTTACACTGTCACCCCCTGGGAACTGCTGCAGTAATTTTGGAGAGACAGTTATATCAGCAGAACTTTCTAGCTTAGGAACATGCAGTGGTGAGGGAACACAGTAAATAATCTTCTGAAGTCTTTCTGCAAATGACATTTAAAGATGTCTTTGGGGCAAGGGAGAGAAGACAGATTTTTTTTTTTTTTTAATGCACCTAAAACTCAGTAACTTCTGGTACTTCATTTTAAGTAAAGGTAGGTGAAATGCTGTTTTATGTGCAACAGAAGATATTCCAAGACTATGGGAAAGAAGTTCAAACATTATAGTCATATGCATGGCACTCACACAAGTATATGGCACATACTCAACTGTTCTATGCTTATTTCTAAATTAATACTTGTAATTATTTAGGCAGTGCTTTCAGTATGTTATGCTTCTTTGCAATGTGTTTGTTTTTAAAAATACCAGTTACCAAAAGGTGAAAGAAAAAAGTCAGGCCAAAGATCTGGAAGCTTGTGCCACATCTAGAGGTGATCTCTGTTTCTGTACAGTCAGAGCAGAAAGAAACCCTGAAATCTTTTTCATTTGCAATATGGATCCCACTGGAAATGCAGAGAGCAATGGACAACATCCAGTCCCTCCTGAACATTTCCCTCCCGCTTTCCAGGACAGAACTATCAGGTATCTCTTTCCTCAGCCTGCAAGTTACCTGTGGGTTGTTGTTGCTGCAGCATGGTCAGAGAGCCTCTCCAGAGGGTTGGGGTCTTTGCCTCCTGCCTGAAGTCCTGTCTTGGTGCTTATCTCCTGCCTGGAGTTAAATGTGGGGCAGCTTAAAGGAGGCAGCTCAACATTACACATATTTTTTCAAGAAGCTCCACAGCCACGTACAGAAATACAGCCAACTTCAGCTGCTGGAGGGATTACTACCTAAATATTTAAGTGGCTTGTGGTCAGTCCAATACCCTGAGCTAAGGCTTGGCCTGAGCAAGACAATTATGCCAGGTACAGGAAGAATGTCCCATGTGCCAGGTGATGCAGTACTCCAGGTTAAGGGAAAAAATAGTTTTCTCTGCTCTTGGGGAAGTTGAGCTCCTGCATGGAAAGAAGAGTTGTGAGACCAAAAGGGGCCTCCTGCAGCACACAGTCAAGCGCCTGGGGCACTAGACCTCAGATACATAAAGGCATCTCAAGCACAGCCCCAGGAAAAGGCCAAGTTCAGGCACCTCTCTGGTAAGTGGTGGTGAACCCCAGTGCTCTCCAGTCAGCACACTGGAGGTGCCAGGGCTTCTTGTATGATCTGTGAGTAGACACTCCCCGTATGTCTCCTGAGGGGAAGCATCCCTCTGGGTCTGTCCATTGTAGACCAAACATGGGTACTCTGTGACAGGCCAGACCCTCTTCACCTGACACCTGTACCGTGCCCACGGCTGCTGGACTGAACCCCACACTGAGCCCCTTGCTCTGACTGGCACAGGAGGTCCATTGCAGAGCAAAGACCTCCGGTTTGCTTTCTAACGTCTGTTCATCTCTAGCTCAAAGGTAAGAAACACTTCGTTAAGGACTAAGTTTTACTCATGTCACATTAAAGATTTCTCGGACTTCTGGGCAATGAAGGGTGTAGAGAATAAGTCTTATGAGGAGCAGCTGAGGGAACATTGTTTAGCCTGGAGACAAGGAGGCTGAGAGGAGACCTTATCGCTCCTTACAACTACCTGTGTAGCAAGGTGGGCGTTGGTTACCTCTCCCAAGTAACAAGGGATAGGACAAGAGGAAATGGCCTTAAGTTGCTCCAGGGGAGGTTTAGATTGGATATGAGGAAAAATTTCTTCACTGAAAGGATTGTCAAGGGCTGGAACCAGCTGCCCAGGGAAGCTGTGGAGCCACCATCCCTGGAGGCATTTAAAAGATGTGGAGATGTGGTGCTCAGGGACATGGTTTAGTTGTGGACTTGGCAGTGTTAGGTTAATGGTTGGACTTGATGATTTTAAAGGTCTTTTCCAACCTAAACAATTCTGTGTTTCTATTCAGCCTACCTATATACATATATATGTCAAGAAAGGTATCTTAGCTTTCCTTTACAACACTTAGTGATCATCTCCTGTTAGCCTAATGGACAAGATACTGATGTTTATATTTGTGATAAATGTATTCCATTTCAGTTTTACTTCAACCTCCTTACTTTGGCAGTAGCATTCAATATATAGAGTTACACAACATCCTTTTTATGTGTCTCCAAACAGAATTCTCTAGACTATATATACCAAGGTCCCTTTTCTCAGTGTACTAAGCAAAAAATCCCCCAAAACCAAACAAAAAAACCACAAAAAAATGGAAGAAATGTAGCTTATTTTTTCCCTACAGAAGAAATCAGAGTGAGATAATAAGAATATCTGTGCAGCCTGTGTGCCTTGGAGGCTGCTATCAGCCCAGCGGTGCTGCTGAGGACACATATTGTTGCTCATTTCTGCAGCAGCCCAGACTCATGTGCTGCACCACAGGAAACACTGCCAAGGGCAGGTAGGGTGAACTTGTGTGGGATGCAAAATACTTATCACACCCTTTTGGTGTAAATGAACACGAACAGGTGGAATATACCTGTTTGCAGAAGCGAAACTACTCACTGGGCTCTCTTCTACAGCTCATACAGAGCTGTGCACACAACCGTTGCTGTCTCTGCACGTCTCAATGTATGTGACTTCTTGCCTGCCCTCCCTATTGCACTTAGCTGACACATTGGCAAGGACACCACACTGTCTTGTCCTTCTCCAGTGGTGCCCGTCACTGTGACCCTGTCAGTAACTCCAGGCCCTGCGATGCTCCAGCCCTGTCCCCCTGTATGTTTACTGAAAACACTTGTCTCCCCAGAGGATGAGGCAGCAGAACAGAATGTATGCTTGTGGGCATGCGGGTGTATGTATCCCTGTACACAAACATGTGACTAACCTCCCAACATAAACTCCTGAATAAACTAGAGATATGCTAATCTCCAAGTCTCAGTGACTTGACTCTCGAATTTTAATCAGGCTATTGCCTATTTAGATGCTACGTGCTCCAGGACTGGAACATCATCTTCATACCATCTGCAAAATGTCTAGCACTCTGTTGGGATAACTGTGGAATAATAAAAATGTTAATGTACAAAATTCTAATGAGATTGTTACATAGAGCTTAAATATTAACTAAAAGGAATACCTTAAGTCAGCCAAGTGCTTTCTGTTTTTAACATACCCAGTTCAATCTAGACAATTTCTTTTTGTTCCTTGTTCTGTGTAAGTAAACACAACAAACTAATGTTACTTAAATGGATTTCATTGCACTGGCAAATAAAAAGATAAACATTGGGGTTTTTTTTCAAGTAAGGTTAGCTTTTATGATTGGTGCTAGCTAAAATCAAATCAAGGCAATTATACACCAAGCCTACTATTTCTGCAATTAAAAAGCTGGCATGTAGCTGGTTTGACGGACATTTAGCATTGGCCAACCTTTGTTAAGGATAATAAATCATTCATTTTACTAGGCTGTAAAAGCAGTAAGATCCCTTAAATAAACTTAATTTCTACTGCACTGATCATTATTGCCAATATTATTATGATGCCTATATACGTCATTACTGGGCACGTCTATATTAATGAAGCTGTGCCACTTTGCCCTGGGGGTAATATAAAACCACCAAACAAAAGTATTAGTGCCAGTGGTCTAAAAATACAGGCAGGGAGAAGGTAGGGGAGACCACAGGTGTGTATCCGAGGGCAGGAAAGCCACTGGGATATTACAACAGGCATCTCCAGGTGACGCTGCAGCAACAGAATGAGCTATCAGGTGATGCCTGAGGTTGGCCAGATGGGAGAGAGGGCCATGGATTTGCCAGAGGGACAAGTTATGGAAAGTAACCACCAGCATATAAATATGTGTCATGTAACTCGGTGGTCGCTGCTTCTTCTGGGGGAGGTAACTTGGCATTTGCTCTCTCTCTAGGTTGTGACCTCCCTGAGATTTTTGTTCAAAAATTTGGTCTTGAAACTACTTCTGAAGATTATCTGTGAATTGAAGCACGGTGTCCCGTTCTATAGCAGACAGATCTGGTCCCATCATACTGAATGACAGTGAAATCTTCTGAATATGTGCGTAAAACAAGAGCTGCAGTGCGGTTTCTCTCTGAAGGGAGGCTCAGCTTTTTGAGTCCCAAAGAAAGGATGGGATCCCTCCTACCTGGACACACCAGGGCTTGTCCGCCCCGTTGCTAACAAAAGTTACAGATTCTTTATTTGCTCCCTTTTAGTGAAAACTGTCCAGCCTCACCAAATCCCCTGAAAGGTATCAATAAAATTTCACTTGTGAGATATTTCTGTTCTTTCATGGAAGCAGAAAAATTCTTCAGTCTCTGGTGTGATTAACGCTTTCATATATGAATCTTGCACCTATTGATCTACAATAAATTGCGAAGTCTTTGTTCTGTTACATTCTTACTAGAAATCTTGGTAGAGTATCTGTGGAGGGCAACCAATGAACCAATCAAAGAGAAAAAAAAAAAAAGGGAGATTGATGTGAGGAAGTTGCCTTTGCAGTATGTGTCCAGCAGTAGCTGCTGTACTGCACTGCTTAACGTGTCTGTGGACTCTGTTTAAATTCTGTAGCTACCTTGCTGGTGTTGAAGCTGTCTGACAGAAATATAGAATTGTCTAGGTTGGAAAAGACCTTTAAGATCATCGAGTCCAACCATTAACCCAGCACTGGTAAGTCCACCATTAAACCATGTCCCTAAGCACCACATCTCCACGTCTTTTAAATGCCTCCAGGGATGGTGACTCCACAGCCTCCCTGGGCAGCTGGTTCTAGTCCTTGACAACCCTTTTGCTGAATACATTTTTCCTAATATCCAATCTAAACCTCTCCTGTTATTCACAGTTGGAGTTTCTTCTGATGAAACAAAGTTTCATGGAAAAATGCAGGCACCCTGAATCCAAAATATATCCTTCAGAAAATTTAGGTATTGAAAGATTTAAGCTATGGCTCAACAAACCCTACCGAGATCCATACTAGATTTCCTTGGATGGTCAATGTGATGCTTTCAGGGTTTTCCCCTGAAACATAACCCCATTAAGCACAAGCACCCCTGGACAACCGACGGGGCCAGAACTGAGTGGCTGTAGTGCCAAGACCAAGCAGGATAGAGACCCTCATATTGTCCTCTGGCTGGAGAGAACATATAATAGAGTTCCCAAGCTCCTTGTTGCAGAAAAAAAGGCCAAACCTAACAAGAGGTTAGAAAGTGAAGTTACTCAGCAACTCATGGTGTCCATGTAACCTGAGAATGGCATGACCATCGCTTCTTGCAAAGAATTTAACTAAAACCAGATCTTTCAGTTTAAAGTGGAAAAGCAATTCTGATTCTTAGAAAATGAAATCTTGCCTAACTTTGAAAGAGGTATTTAAAATGCATGAGATTTAGAAGAGGGACACATTCCCACTGACTCCTTTGCTGAACTTAAGGAATGGCATGAAAACACTGAGATTCAGGTTTTGCTGTGTCCCCTGCATGAGCAAAGGCCACAACACCACTGAAACCTGAAACAGACATCACCACTTTTCACACAACTTCCAAAGCATTGCCAAATCCCTCAAGCCCACCAGAAGCCAAATACCCTGCCTGGCTGCCATCATCACAGGAGCCACTTTGGACCCTTCTGCTTTTTTCCTTTGAATGCAGTATAAAATCAAGGCTGTCAAAGTCAGTTGCTTACATGGAGAAACAAAAGAGAAAATAAACTCACCTTTACTTGATGCTTGGCACACAGCCTAAATGTATTTCCCTTCAAGGACAACATATAAATAAAGAGATCTTTAATTTTTAATGGACATTTAAAACCTCTTCAAGAGGAGCATTACAATGCCTGGAGCTATTTCTTTTTTATCCTGAAATTTGAAATATTAATGTGTAACTAACAAAACTCTTCTCAAACCGAGTTACAAACATACTATAACTTGGCGTGTGTGTGTGTGTGTTTCAAAACAAGGCCATGTAACTACCCCAGCACCTCCCATGGAAGCATGTCCTTCTACCCCCCAAATCCAAAATTTGCACTATTTGTCACAGCAGTGTCTGTGAGAATGCCAGAGGAAAGGGAGAGAAGCCAGGGTTCCCTGCACTTTCTTCCTCCTCTCTTGCAGGGACTGAAGCAGAGCAGGCCATGCTGTATGGGGGTAGTGTAGGGTATCTGCAAAAATCTAATGTTTGCTGCCAGTCTGGCTGCAAAGCTGGCAAGAGACCCTTCTGGTCTGCCCCCAGCTGACGCTGCCCCAGGACACCTGTATTGATTAGTAAAACCCTCTATGTAGTGATGTGATAGCAGCATTTCGTGTCTTACCTAAATGGACCCTTCTGAGTACGAGATGCCGGAGGACAGTGCTGTGTATTGGATGGTATCATGACCTGTAAAGTAAAACACTGCAGGTGCAACCAGGTGCAGAAATCAAAACCAGTGACAGTCTCTAGAGCTGCCTAGCATGAGTTATTGTTCCAAAAGAGGAGATCAGGCAGGAACACTGGACAGCTTTCTTCCTTGGCCCAGCACCACCTTTAGCAGTGGCTCTGTGAAACAGCCCCGTTTCAGCTGCAGCTTGGTGCACGCTGCCTGTGCTGCTGTTCACAGGTTCCTGCTCACTTGTCTCCCTGTCTCCCCCTGCCTTCAGAGCTATTGGGTTATTTTCATGAGAATTAGTCTGGCATTACCATGAACCCATCCCCAAAGTGCTGGCAGTGGTGTGCCACAGCCAGCCATGCCAGACAAAGCCAGGCAGCACCTGCTCCACTGGCATAAACAGATTCAGAGAGGGCTTGTCCTCTGACACTGCAAAGGAAACAGAAACTATGGGGAGAGAATAAAAAATATCTACTAACATCTCACAAGTGGAGTCCCCCAAACATTCCTTTTTACTACTTTTCCACTGTGCAGTCCCAAGTGGCCAATTGCCGGATGAAGATAGTTAGCCCATGGTTAACACCATTTATGTATATACATGTGTGTGTGTGTGTATACATACGTATTTTTTTACTTGTCCTACTTGTAATCATACTCAACTGAAAACATGTACAATTAGGATGTTTGCAGCATCTCTTCTTGACACAGAAGGAATAAGCAGCCTTTTTACTAAGCAATTAGTTCTTTACCTACCATTTCCTCAGCTATGCTCCCACCTCAATATGCTCAAATATCAACCTGTAATGTTTCCTCCGAAAACCCTTCTGCAGAGTTTTCGTGCCTGCTCTGCAGCCTCAGGATTTCAAGCAAGGAGAGGTGTTTGCTGCTGCTCTTTTCCTGCCCTTCCAAATGCCTTTACTCCTGCTGCTCACTGCCTGCTTCCCAGTGCGGGGTGGTGGGGTGGGTGGGGGTGGTGGGGGTGAGTGGCTCGCTCCCACTCCTTGCCCTGCAGAACAGGGTCTGAGAAAACCACCCTTATCAGAGACAGGGTCGGCCCAGCAAGTTTCTGCCTCCTCTTTTTATTGCTTTCCTGATTCTTCTCTCTAACTCATGAGGCACAAGCCTGGAGCAGGGATACCCAGCCAGACCTGGGAAGGGGTTGCATCTCAGAGGCAGAGGTTATTTAATTGCCCCATTTGCAGTGAGGAAGTAGTTTGTGCAAGTGAGTCCACATCACAGAGCAAAATCCTACCATGGGACCTGGGCTACCCAGGAGCACACAGCTGAAATGTACAGAGTGGGATACTTCACTGCCTGGTCCTACTCCCACCTCACACACTGCCCACCTCAGGAGCCCTCAGTGGGGAATTTCCTTCTGTTTTCTTGCAATACCCAATATCCGCATCATCATCTCCGCTTCAGCCAGTTCACACCCCCATGCCCCTTCGATGGGTGTGCGGTTGCATCCACAACCCAGCAGCAGCACAGTGAAGCGGTGCAGTACACAGGTGGATGGATGTCTGCTCCGTGGGGCAGATCCATCACACAGCTACAGCACAAGGTAGTGCACAGCACTCCCACTTTGCCCAGTGAATACGCGTATCAGTACTCATTCCTGAATTTGTTTATCTTTTTCATTCATTATATAGCCCAAGGCCTTATTTATTACCCATGCTATCCTCTGCACTGACAGCAATGCTGATTTTCCTCACAGGCTGTTCTTTTGTCATCTCAACCCCAATACTGCAGTGCATCAGAAATAATAATTTTTTTCCTCTGTGGCCTCCTAATGTGATGGCAGTTCCCTGGCATCCCTGTCTAACAGATAGGCATTGAGTCACAGGGAAATTAAAAACATTCCTTAGATCCTGTGCTAGAAGAGACGTGGGTTTTGCTGGCAGACCCGAAGTGCACAGTGCAGTGAGTATCTGGCTCTGAAGCCACAGCAGCAGAGCGCTGAGCACCAAGAGGTGCTGCGCCAGTGGAAAATGAGGGACACACCCTGGCACAGAAGTGGTGAGACTGGATGAAATGATCTTCCTATAGGCCCTGTGTAGCATCCTTTGGTAAAATGCAGTTACCCAGATGATGAGGAGGGGAAAGATATTCAGCTGCTTTAAGGTTTCTATTCCTACAGCACCTCATCTTCTCACTGCCTGTCATTTAGCATCCATAGCAAGTAAGCAGGGGACCCACAGAAGGCAACTTCCTTCAGTTTACAAACCCTGATCCATTCCTTGGGCAGAGTGACCATGAATAAGTGTCCCATGAATCCCATAGCAGCTGCATTATAGAGCCTTCACTGTAATGCTTGCAAGTAAAGGAGCACCTCCCAATTCTTACTGCACTGTTTTACTGTAACTGGTTGCCCCCAGTACCAAATCTTGTGCATTTCTACTTAAAAAGCAGTTTAGAAAGCCTTAAATGACGACAAAGTTTCTTTCTAATTTTTTTCTCTCAAGTAAACAATGTTTTGCTTGTCTCGCAATAAAATGTTTTTGACTCATATCCCTAAACTGTCAGGGTCTGATGAGTCCAAAATGGTTTTTTTCCAGGATACAGAATGAAAAGGTTGAGTTGTTCTGACTGCTGTGGTCTCCAGGAGGAGCAAAGAAAAGACTGAACTTGCTCAATACAGGAAATCTAGCCAAGCTGTAATAATGACAACGGAGAAGAGGAGTGGCATTTTTCTAAGAGCTATTCTTGGGCCAAATTCTAATATATTTTGCAAATGTTGGGAAAGTAGTACCCGTGAAAGCCAGGAGGTCAGCCTTTCTGATGAGTGGTGGCTTCTTACCACTGTGCCACCACCAGGCACAAACAATAGATACATTTCTCCTAAACTAATTCTCAGAGACAGCTGTGGAAATAAACCATTTTCAGCTCAGTCTGAGATGAGCACTTGAAATGTTAGCCCAAATTACTGTTTCCGAGCCACCGGTGGGAGGTGCCAAGTGACTTGTAACTAGAGCAACCAATTCTGCCTCTAACACAAGAAGTCATTAGTATTTGGACAAGGTAGTAACGTGACACTTCACAGACCAGAAACATTGCTTTGAAGAATACACAAAAAGCAGACACATATCTCAGTTATTTGAATGGGGGTAAAGGTTCTTCTTGTCCATCCCAGATTTTCCAGTACACTGCTATAGGTGTTTACTTGTCTGGAAGATGTGTATTGTATACCCACCCAAAAGTAACTCACACTCAGGTGTAGAGACAAACACACACACACTGGTTACTGGTGATGCGTCTTTCCCAGTGTCAGTAGATACAAACTCTTGGGATGCTGTCAGGTACTAGGGTGCTGACCCAACTCTTGTCCAGGACATCTGTGTGGCTGCCCCATTCCCAGCTATCTGGTTGCACCCACACGCTAGGACCTGTCCAGTGCAGTTTTTCCTGTGATGAAAACTGCAGCACAAGGCTGTGCTGCAAGTCTGGAAACCCCTCTATGCCCAAGCAGAGTACGGGACAGACTACCACAGCATAACCCTTTCCCTTGCCTCCTCCCACGCTTGGGGTCTGCAGCTCAGAAGGGATCCCTACCCCTCACGTGCCCTGTGGCTCTGGAGTCCTCATTTGAAATTTCAGAGGCAGAACTTATTAACAGGACACCAACAGTCCTGCCGTTTGGGCATGCTGGAGGGGCAGAAAGGCATTATTAGTCCCGTTTCCAGGGCCTTGGTGCAGTTTGCCCACCAAAGCCCTCAGCACAAACACTTGTGCTCTGAGCGTACTGGAGATAGGAACGTGGATTCTTTTTCTCCCTATTTGTGTCCAGAAGGATTTACCCTGCAGGGTCTGTCAGTTCGGGCTGCTCTCCTTTAGATGGCACCGTTACCATTTCCAAGAGGGACTGCTGCTGGCCACTTTGCTGAACAGGGGTGAAACCGGGCCAGGACTGTCATTATTATCGGGCTAACAAGCCAGAGCTGCTCAGGAGTGACCCAGGTCAGGGGGAGCCGTTCGTGATATTTGTTCTAAAAAGTCTTCATAGTATCATCTTCACGGTATCACTCCAGCTCCCACCAGTCAGTTGTTCAGTTTGGAGTATACGTCACAGCACAAGGGTTGTATTGACACACTGAACATCCAACATTAGGGACAAATTCAATCTGCTCCTTTTCAGAATAAGTCTAAAGTGGTTCCCAAATTCAATAGGAGTCATGCGTGCATATCTGAGGGTCTCAAATAATCCATCTGCTAATTAAATAATAATTAAAAGCCATGCTGTCCACATGCGCTGCAATCATTACCTTTCATAATTATCTAAATGTGTAAGTCAGAACCACTGCTTTAATTTTTTTTTGTCCACTGCCTCAGCCATCACTTGCTTTGATTTCCTAGGCTTTTCACCAAGATAGAAAATTGGTTTAGCTGGCATTTAATGGGTCTGTGTTAAGTACCACTACATGTTGTGAACTCCTTGACGCCTATTAAATGAATCTTGACTATTAAGAGCATTTTCAACTGAGAAAAAGACACGATTCCAGGATAACATTCAGCAGTGGTCTGGAACAGCAATTAAACAAATCCCAAAAAACCCAAAGAAAATGGTCATGCAACCTTAAGGTTGCCACAGCAAGTGCTTAAAATTAGAAAGCACTCAAAGAAACTGTGGGTGTGGGCCAACACTGTTTACTACATATTGACACGCTCTTTCTTCAGCTAAACACATCTGTTGGACCACTTGCATTGGTGCTTTTCCCAGCTTTGGAGAGAGAACAGAAACCGTGTGAACAAGACGAGAGCCACGGGCACAGGGAGACTCCTACCTGTGTGCAAAACACTGGTCCTTGGGTCACTTTTAAGACTCAGCCCAGTCCTCACTGCCTGGGAGCACATTTTCCAACAGAATTCAACTCCAATTCAGATAAAAATCTATGTTTTGGGCATTATTTTGATGTGGTGTAAGGACAGAGAGACACATACTAAAATCAGGCTATGCGTGGTTATCAGCCCAAAGAGGCTCCCCAGCAGCAAAGTAGGATTGGGTCCTCTGCTAAGCTGAGCAGAGCTGCCAGTTGGACAACTCAGCCTCAAACTTCTCTGGAGTAAGTCCCCACCTTTTTCCTGAATGAGTATTATTCCCTTGCCAAACTGCAGTTCTACTCAGACTTCAACCATTCTGCCTGCAGGCTTCCCAGAAACAAACATTAAGTATTATTTTTGTAATGGGGAAAGTTTCTTTTTTCATGCTGCCCTTTTTTCATGCAAAGCCAGCCAATGCAATTTTGCTCAAGCTTTCAAACACTAATGCCATCTCAGAAAATGTCTACAGATTGTATTTTTGAATGACTCAAAAACGTGGAAGCCTGTGTCTATGTTGCAAGACAACAGACTGCCCAATTACACAATTGCTTGAATACTCCCAGATCATCCCATCACATGTAGGCTCTCAATTTAAGCATTGGATTTAAAAGTGTAGCAGCTTTAGGCCTCCCTGAAGGCCACAGTACAGGCAAGTACCTCAGGCAGACATTCAGATCTTTGGTGCTGAAAACAGTCTTCTGGAAGTGCTCACCTGCCTCCATTCACTAAAAATGGAGCCTAAGCAATCATACTCTTTAATGTAGGTACCACACTTAAGTGACTAATGGATAATTGCTGGGCTCATGCTGACTGTGCAGCTCATCGCCCAGAGAAGCCAGGGGTATCTTTGCCTGGGAGAGGTCCATATCACATGGCTCCCAGCAGCGAGTGGCAAGATGCAAGCGTCTTGCACTGCACTGAATGATGATGTGCACATATATATACTCCAGGGTGACCAAGCAAGCCCAAAAGAAACTGACACTCAGGCTGAATACAGGTAAATGAGCCCAGCAGTGGATCTGGCAAAAATTACATCTAATCCTGCCCAAGCCTCAAGGTGCTTAAATTCCATATTTGTTATTTTTTACCTCCAAGACCCTCAGGCATTCAGAGGAGTATTACTGCAACCCCTCAGCTGGCCTGATGGTGCAGAGGAGCTTGAAACATAAGGCACAGCTATGCCCAGCCAGGACGTGGAGAGGACTCTATTAAATAAAGTCCCCTGAGGTGTTCGTTTAGTAGGCATTCTCAGGACAGATCTAACACGCACCAACTAGATGGGAGTCATCTGAAAGCTCAGCTGCAGCAGCTGTTCTCATTTAAAACACATCCAGAGGAGATGAAGGAGGTATGCCCAAGCTTCCAGAATTCCTTCAGCAAATTGTGAATGAGGCATGAGATGAAATATCTCTCCCCAGTGGACAACACATAGACAAAGCCGAGCATACACTGCTCTGCCCCTTTTTGTTTCCCTCTGCTTTAATAAAGGACACTCCACAGTCAGCTCAAATAATAATAAAAAAAACAACCAAAAGGGGGAAAAAAAAAAAAGCTTTACAAATGCCCATCAAGCCCAGAAATGTCAAGACTATAGAAAAATGGAGGGGGACACCCCCCACCCCCCCCAATAAGGTATTTAAAATATTTAGTACATAATAAAGATTTCCTTTTTTTAAAGTTCACTGAAGCTCCCCCTAGCAAGATCAGCTCCTACTTAGGGAAAAGTGTGAACTATGGTTATTTGTTCAAAGGTAACCTTTCCCACTAATATACAAAAATAACTGAATAAAGTATTCCAGAATTTGTAAAGACTGTTTGAATCTGTGCTTTGTTTTTTGTTGGGTTTTTTCGTCCCATTTAATACTGAAAGTTTACTCTTGCCTCTTCCAAAAGTAGCTAAACAAGCAATCAAGGATATTCCCCAAACCTTGGGTCCTACTGCTTGTGACTGCCTGTTTTACAAAGCAGTTGGAACACCAGCTTAACCTGGGATGGTACAAAATACATGGGCATGAGGTGAACCAGGTCTGGGCATTAGAGCCCAGCCAGATCAGTAAACGGCTTTTGAAACAAGCAATACCTACAAGTCCTTCATGGTTGTCTTAAAATGTACTCATTTTGTCTCAGGTTTAGTGATTAAATAAACTTCTCTAATTGGCAACATTTTCTTTAATGTTCTCTATACCTGCTGAATGTAATCTCCTAAATGCTGAGATAATGTTATTCTAATGTTTTCAGGAACTGGCACCTCTGTAACAGGGACACTGACTGATCTGTGGTGAACAGCAGGAGTAGATAAGTGAGAAAGCAAATCTCTTCCTTCATCCAACACCTTTGGTTGACTAAATGCATGGATTGTTTTTGCATTTGTTCACAACTGTCTCAGTTACACTTTCCATTCCAGCTGTAGCAGTCAGGGACTGGTACTTCTAAGTTTGTGCATCTGCTTTACTCCTAAAAACATCCTGAAACCTCTCCATGACAAATACTTCAGTCACAATTCTTCCTCTTCCAAGTTCCTGAACTTTGATTTTCAAATACATGGCATCAAATTATTATTCCCTCATCATAGTAATTGTTGCAAAGAAATTACACGCTTTGCTCCCAAGAACAAAGTGTCAACAACTGTGGAATAAATCTGGGCAAGTGGCTGGTGTAAAGGCAAAGTATCTCTCCAATGGTAGAAAGTACCCATTGCACTTACCTGCCTGAAAAAGTGCTGTGTTGTTATAGCAAAGACATCAAAGCCACAGCTGGCCCTTTTAAGCTCATCTTGAATATTGCTTAATTGCCGGGACTGCTCATCACACTTTTCCTTCAATCTCTGAATTAATTGCTTTTCAGCATCTCGACTCTCTCCTGGTTTGGGGGAGAATCCATTCTTTGGGGTGGCTGGCCTTTGCTTGGGATGTCCTACAAAGCAGAGAAGAAAAGACCATCAGGGTCCCTTTATATGTATGGACATGACCTTTCTGTGTTTCTAAGGCCCTTGGAACTCATCCCTATAAAAGAAAAAAAGGTCTCTAGCATTCACACACATCTGTAATGACTTTCAAGAAAAGCGAGAGCACAGTCCAATACGTTTCCATAGGGGCCAAAGCTCAAACCTTTGTAACAGTCATCTCACCTCAGGCTCTGAGCCTGAAGGTCTGCTATGAGTTGGGGAGAGCTCTCCTAAGAACGTCTTACTGAGAAATGAGGTTGTTAGAGGAAGGTTCCCTCTCACCTATGCTAGACATCTACAAGAACAGAGGTTTGCATCTTGATGTGTAATGCTGGACTCCCTTGAATAGCAGTGAGAGAAATGGGCGCTTCCAGACTGAGATTCAGCTTATCCTGTTGTGGATGTGGAAAACAGTAGGATGATGTTTAGACTCTACACAATTTCTTTGGCCACCTGAACCCCAAGCTTGGTGACTCGACAGAGGTGCCAGACTGCCTTTGTAGATTTCGTTTTGCCTCCAAATAGGACAATGTGGGACTGGAGTTGTCTTTCCCTGAATGCAAACATAGCATGGGTTGCTTGCTATTGGGATTCACTGTTTGTTTTTATCAGCAATACTGCAGTCTATCTTGCCAGTTCCCCTTGCTCTCCCCTTTATAACACTTCTAAAGTTGCAGCACAAAACAGATATGCATAGAAATGCCACCAGGTGCCACATAATGTTGACTGTTACAGCATTGACTCTGCGTGGCTGCTCTCTCTGCACCATCGGTCACACCAGAAGCACTGTATGATTTGCCTGCAGAAGTGGGTCCAGAATGACTCTGGCTCCTCTGACATGCTCCAAGTTGGATTGAAGCAAGTCTGATCCTGTATAAAGATGTGAAACCACTACTGTAGCTTGTGTTCAGGGTATCAGTTCAAACACAGTGTCATATTCACATGAATGGCTCAAGAATTAAAGTTCACTTATGATAAGCCACTTCAGGGAAGTGAGGCTTTTATCCTAATTTAATTTTATATCCTGCTTGAGTCAGCTATTCATTTCTCTGGATATACTCAGTTAGGAGGATGAAGCAAGAAAGGGTGGTGTTCTGGTAGTGTCACATTGATCAAGCCACTGTTTGGACAAGCTGTTTTGTCTTTATCTTCTTAGCTTCCTGAAAACTCTCCTCTGCAAACATTTATGGTCAGCAGCGCAACACATTTGATTTACTGATTCTTTTTGCTATGCTTAGTCTCTCCTCAGCTGTTGCTTTTTAGCTCATTCCTGAATACTGTCCAGGAATCTCTGGTTCACTTTTTGAGCTCCTCCTGCTAGTATCAAGCTTTTAGCCTAGGAGCTAGAAAGAAAGGGGGAGAAAACAGTCAGACACCTTGCTCCCATGTGTTACTAGAAATGGTGGACATTGGTCTGGATACAGATAAAAAATGAACATTTCTGTGCTAGCAGAGAGGGTTGGGTATGGAAGAATCTGAAAAAATCTAAAAAAAAAAAAAAATAGTATCTTGTAGTCTTATAGTCTTGTAGTACACAGTTCCTGCAAAACAATACAGAAACCATGTCTCCAACTAGTTCTCAGCAATGAATGTAACAGAGCACAGTTTTCCGCTGTGGATACTACCTACCCCTTTCCTAAAAACCAGAAGAATCCTTCCACAGAGAAGCATCTAATGGTATGACTTAGAACCAATTTATGAAGTAGAGCATTGTCCCAGAGGTAATTTTGTTAGATGCGCTTTAGATATTTTAGATTTTTAAGACTGTGGCCTGGGTGTGCAAATGGATCCTCAGGGCAATGTTACCACATCAGGCAGGGAACCAGTATAGCTTTTCCAGAACAATACACCAGGAGTGTATTCCTACTTTTTTAGATCCCTGACTTGCGTAGAGCCACTGGGAGCATGTCTTCCAATTTGCTGCACTATGTTCTGGCTCCAGGCTAAGCTTACAGGGAACTAGCTCTAGAGATGCTCCCTCGTGACCCCAAGTATCTTGTGCTGCAACTGCATAGAGTCACAAGTGCAAAACAGCCTTTGAAACTTGTGCCCATGACTTGCATTTGTAAAGGGGAATACCTTTCCCAACATGTCAAGACTAACTTTATGATGTTGCAAGACCTAAATAATACAACGGGATGAGAGAGAGAGAGAGAGAGAGGACTTTCTGTCATTAAGAGAGTTGACCCAGCATAGTCATTGCCCTCTATCCATTTTCATGTCAGTTAAAGCCTGTACACCATTTTGTTCAGGAATAATATTTTCTTACAGATTCTTCCATTCATGTAAAGGGGCTCTTAACTGGGCAGTAGGTATTATCACAAAATAAGAAATTCATAAAAGCAATGACCACAAATATCTGTCTTTCTAGTATAAAAATCTTGGGTTCTTTAGGCAGCATGGTGATGTTACAACAAAAGGCATAGACAGAAGTGTAAAGGGAAGCCCTTGAAATCAGTCCAGTTTTAATTAAAACAGAAACCCATCAGGTTGCTTTGTCTTATATCTTTCTAGCTTTCCTGTTCACCGGAACATTTGAAGTGCACATTTCTGTGTTGTCCTTGTCAGTATTATAAGCTGTCCTTGTAAATTAAATTGTGCTATTCTCCTCAGGGATGAATCTGAATTTCTCAGTTCATTTGGGTCTGAAAAGCAGCTTACTAAGCTTATTCTGCCATTCATGTCTCTCTTCTGTTGCTCTGCACAAAACAGGGTATGTATTAATGATGCTGGCCCTGATCCTGAATGTCCTTTCTGCTGATGGTGAGACCAGGAGGGAGACCTAGTGTACGCTGAAATCACTGAACCCCTTTGATCCACTTCAAAACTTCCAGGTCTTTTTTATCTACCTGTGTTTGAACTAAGGAGACGTAACAAGTATATACTCATAATTAGCATAGTCCATGAGGATTTAGATGGGGAATACAATTTATTTGCCTTTTAACTGTCCAATTTTGGACATTTTCATAAGGAAAGTGTGAAAATTACTTCGAGAGGACTGATAACAAGCAATCTGTAGAGTGACAAATGTCAGAAACAGACGGCACTGTCCTAAAATGGAGTGGATGGAGAGCACCTGCATCCATGTACACCTGTTCCTATACACATATTTCAGGAATGGTATCGCATCAATAGATAAAATTGATATCGCTACAAGCTTCTGCATCTCAAAACTCGCTTGCAAGTCTGCAGGAGGACTGACCAAAAGTCTAAAGATCAGATTCAAGGCTAAAAAGAATTTGCAGGACAGCCAAAACCCAGCACTGATTTTAAAGAACTGCACGTGAGGAGGCCAGTAACAGAGGGAATACAACCTAGATACAGCACTCAAAGTTACAGCCTGTTTCATGGCCACATGTAGCTGTGGCAGAGTTACCTGGAGGACGCATGCTCTCCTACCACAAAGTAATGTGATAGGAATAATATCACAAATGTAAATGCCTTACAAGTTTATGATCCTGATGGAGGAAAGGCTGTGCTACTGCCCCTTAGCCCCAGCAACACTCACTTCTCCTGTTTAATGGCTGCTTTGATTATTTTTTTAAATTGTTAAATAGGTGAAAACATTGTCTTTATGGCTTTGTTATTGCTGTTGTTATTTCATAGAATGCTAAAGGCTACTCTCAAAAGATAAAAATGAGGTTTATCTTCGTATTTGATCATTACGGTGATAAACAATTTTAGGTTGCCATAATTTCAGGCAACCAAGCTTAAGAAATCCTAAATCTGTCTCTGAAGTGGGAGAGAGGGCAGTTACTCAACCTCTCATGAAAATGAAGAAATATTTGATGACTTACGAATTCAATATGCAAAAAATTTCAGCCTTGAAAAACATTAAGTGACCTGTGGAAATGCAGGCCTCCTTAAGACAACAGAAATACACAGTACAAATATGCCTACGTTTCATTTTGCTTTCCAATTCTAGTGGAAGCAAATCAGCTGTTCTGCAACATGCTGCTACTGCCACAATCAGTTCCAGTGCTTAAACTGGACTCCCACCATTATAAATGCTAGTGAGCTGTTGGTCTGGCACTCTCCACAACAAATTTTTCTTTGCATCTCTCTTGATGATCTCACCGGCTGCAAAATAGCCTAAAAATTATATGATTCAGAAGACAGGGTTAAGTTCATATTTTTACACTAGTAGCTTAGTGAGGAGGAGAATTCTGAATCCTGTTGGTGCCTGGAAAGCTTAAATTTAACCTTCCATTTTCTTGATTTTGTTGGATGGGAAGGAGAAGAAAAGTTTGAGTTTAGTAAACATGAAGAGATTCTTGACGAATGTTATAGGAGCCGAAGAGCTGTTCTACATTTTTTTTACCATCAAATGAAGAAACATGGGGTTCTGCCCCCCCCAATAATAACAACTCAAGCATCATATAGCTGTAGAGATGACATTTAAAGTATTTAAGTAGAGTCTGAAAAATGAGATAACAGAATAGAAGAAAAATTCAAGCACAAAGAAATCATTGGGATCATGGCCACTCATTTCAGAAGCATTCAGATCAGCCAAAGGCCAGCCTTAGAAAAGCCTTTAGGTACCTTATACATCTGTTAATGTACACATAGTAAACATAAATTGAAATAAGTTATCTTCATTTTAGTAAATAAACAAAGGTATTATTTAGAAATGCTAAACCCATGTGTTTGTACGCCATATTGAGGGGTAAGTTGACAATGCCCCAACAGCACTCTGAAGGTTATTTCTATAGATAATCCCTTTTCCAGTCATGCATAGAAAAAGCCCAGGAAATTTAGTGCCTCTGCACAACAGTTAAAGAGTAGATTCCAGGCAATATACTACAATTCCAGGTATCTGTGTCTTTTATTTCACTATACCTACCTGTTTTCTTTTTATATTGTAATTGTAATGATAAAAATAAATGTTCCTGTGACCTTAAACACGTAATAACAACAACTCTTTGTTTTGAAGGAAAGATGATTTCATGGTTGTAACAAAGAAAACAAAAGTCTGTTCAGCTTATGCATTGGTATGATAAAACCTGCAGTAGTCGGAGCCAGCTTAATGAACCTTGGACACAATCAATCTTCACTTAATAGTGGGTCTCAGTTTAGTGTGTTAACAAGAGATGCAAAGTCAACAAGTTTAAATCTTCCCTGAAGCAGTGTTTTTTGGTTCATAATTACCTGGTGAATGGAGCTTGGTGGTTGTTACTGCTGATCTCTTAGGGGATGAGACAACTGGTCTGTTAGCATCCTGATCTTTTTGTACTTCTTTCTTCACACCTGTTTAAGAAAAAAAATAAAGGTAGAAAGAAATACGTTTATATCAGTATTTCACCAATACACATCCTGGGCTGTGCACAGAATGATACAACAGTACTTCTGTGTTGGATGTCAACCGGCCACTTCTGCAAGCATGACTGCGTGCATGTGGTTGAGCTGACATGCACAGCACTAAAAAAGGTCAGAACAAGGCCTTACACACTATCTTGGTTCTCCGGCCATCTGCACAGTGACAAATGCCATTAAGGCACAAACAGCTACATAGGTAGCCCATCCTACCTGTTGTGAGCTCTGTGTTCTGTCTTTTTACCTTGCTGTGCATCCTCATCCTGGGCTGGAGGAGAAGCTGAGTACGACTATGCAAAGCTGACTTGTTACCTGGAAGGCCCTGCTCTATCAATTTCTTCCCCAGGTTAGGAAACTGTTTTTCCGGTGGCCAGCTTTCCCAAGAGGGTCTCATACAGGCAAGAGGCAAGCTTCTGCAGAACCAGAAGCAGGCAGGATGTGTCAGGGCTGTGCTGGATGTGGCATGCCAGACAGGAGAGTGGGTCTCTGCCTATGCACTAACTCGGCCAGGGCCAGAGAGGTGCAGCGCATTTAGTGCACAAAACCTACAACACGCTGTGCCAATGCAGGATACAACAGGGACACGTCATTTTCCTCATGTCTACAAGGCTGAACCCACACCTGATTCATGCTCATCTATGACCCAGGCATGTTCCAGGCTGTCTGCCCTCCTCCTTCTCCTCTCTCCTCTCCTCTCTGTGTTTGTAGCTCTCCAGATTAGTCCTGACCTCTGCATTTATCCTTTTTTCTGCAGCCACTAATTCTTCCCACTGACAGCATGATGCCCCAGAGCTCTTGGATTATGACCTTCAGAAACTTTGTGCTAGCCTTTCCTCTTCCCTTAGTTTTTCAGTGGGAGGCAACTTGATGTCTGTTATTATTCCTCCCATCACTGGAGCTCTCTGGTTAGGGGCTTGGGATGGTCTGTCAGCTGCCCAGGCTCTGCAGTCACCGACTGCCTCTTGTACCAAGGAGATACAGCTTCATCTGAAAGCCAGAGCGGCCACCCAAGCTCAGCTCATTCCTCCTGCCCACCCAGAACTCTCATCAAAATAGCTGTGGGCACCATGCTGAGTGCAGTAACATGAAAGACCAGCCCAGCTTGTTTGCCCATGGTGTGACAGTCACACCACAGGATTTCATGCAGAAAATATTTACCAAGGAAGTAAGAAGAAAGAGGAAGAAAAAGCAAATCTCTGAGACATTAAGGTATTTTTCTGTTTGCTTTCCCTTTTCAGAGTTAGTGTTTGTTGGGGGTTGCATTTTAGTTTGCAGGACTATGTCACAGCCCCTGGACACACATGAAAAACAGACACTCAAGGCAAACCACTTGTCACAAAGGAAAAACAATGTTTGCCTTATTAACTTTCCCTTCACTTATGAGTAAGTTCACAGACGGCTTGTAAGAAAATGTCAATGTCCCACAGAATCTGAAGTATCTGAAGCAGGAAAACAAACTCATTTTTTTTTGGTGGTGCTTAAATACAGTGACAGTCCAAAAGCTAATGCTATCTTCCATTTTGCTTAATACATATGTGGTCTGGCTATTTCAATAGTGAAGTGATAATTTTATATGGAGTTCATAATCTTCAGGGACGCTTACTGGATGACTTGTTTTCTGCTCTCTCCAAAGCCACAGCTAGTCACAGTTGCAGTATCAGGCTTATTTTTGATGTATCATTCACCCTTCCACTTCTGCCTGCCTCAGGACTTGCAAGCAGCGAGCTGCAGACACAGCATTTGCCATGCACTGAGTTTCCTATCTTCTAGCACCATATCTCAACATTCACTTGCAGAATGTTTCTGCAAAGAACATATGCACACCCACAAGCCCTGAGTCCAACTATTTGTGTGAGAATAGCACAAGAGAAAGTCTAAGACCCTCTCTGACTCCCTTCCACCATTCACGGGCAAATTGCACCATCAGTCACGAGGGGCTGGTAAAGATTGAACTTGTCTTCGTATCTTTACTTTGGTCCATCTCCATTTTCTCTGCTGTTTATAAATTCGACACGTTGAGGCTACTATTCTCATTTGTGATTAATACTTTTCACAGTGAAGTGACTAAGAACATAAATTTCTTGTGTCTGCCACCTACTACACTGTGCTTTACTACAGAGCAGGACATAAAACAAGTTTATGGTGCCATTTTATTACTAAGGACCAAGTGAAAACAACCTGAGATGGGAGTTGTGAGATAAAACCAGAGCTTGTTTTATAAGGTATAGTTTATATTCTTACAGATTTGAGCATGACTTTTTCATGGCAATGAAGCCTTGGGTTTTTTTGTGGTTTTCGAATTAAAAATATGATGCACGAACGGGCCATACACCAAACTCCTTTGTAAATTTTGCTATGGCAAATGTCAAACAGGGACAATGGTAGGGAAAGTGTGTTTTCCTTTTGCTTTCAGGAGTAACAAGGGGCACATAAATACTTAACTACTTTTGGGTTTGGGACATTTTCAATAAGGAACACCTGGAGAACTAGCTCAGCCTCTTAACCTTAAGCACAAAGCAAGAAACAATTCCCCAACTAGAGCTCAGTTGAAAGAAAACAGAGAAAAGAGGCACGAAGCCCAGTGAGCACCACTGTTCTTCAGAGGGCAAGGCGAGGTCTGCGGAGAGCAGCAAGAGTCACCCACCGGTGCAGACAGTGGTGCCTGGCAGGGGTGGCTGCATGGGGAACATCGGCCCTGGAAGGTGGGAGATCAACAGGGTGAAGGTGGAAATAGGTATCTTGACAAGGACAGAAAAGTAGGATTAATAGCAAGAGTAGGAAATGAGGATAGCTACTCTCCTTCGGTTTACAACATTGGGAGAGCTCCTGAGATCTGGTATGGGCAGCAATGCAGCAACTGCAGAAGTGAGGAGGGGCTGTGTAACAAGGGAAGAGTCAGTGCACCTGCTGGGAAGGGTATGGGGAAAAGGGCACATGGAGCTAGCAATTATTCAACTTCTTCTTCCTAAGTTGAAGGGTCCTGGTGGCCTCTCTGTGGCCCTCATTAGCAGAGAGGGATTTAGGAAGCATGCAGCTAGCAAAAGAAAGGACAGTCCACAAGAGCAAACCGTTACTGTTCTGCTAAGCTCATCAGCCACAGCGAAATCTTAGGGGAAGAGCCGTACCTGGCATCAGACCTCAAATAAGAACATGTGCTGAATGTTTTTCTAAAAATGGTGTTTGTTCATTCTCTTCTCTTTTAAAACAACAGCTGTTAGTTGGTTAAAAGGGAAACATTCAGAAAACATGTTGATTTCAAAAGAAGTTCCTGCAGGGAAAAATCATTTTTAAATTATAAGAGTTTGGGCTCCAAATTTGTCATTTCACAGAAATCTAGAATTTCAGGTTTAAAAAAATCTGTAGGAGAGTGTCAGTGTGATGATCAGCATAATGCTGTACTGCAGGGTATGGCACAGCAGGAGGTTATACAGTTTGATCTTTTCTACCTCAGAGTGTACTAGAAGTAACTCAAAGGTTTTAATGTACGTAAAAAGTTTGATGCTCCACTGTACCTCAGGAAATAAGACAAATATTTCAGTTGTCATTATGGGCCTGAACGTGTGTAAAACCTCAAATAATACTTTCATTGTCATACTTTGTCAATACATACATTGACATATTTTGAAATGTCAAAAGGTGTTGTGCGTACAACGATCAAATAAAAAATACATAAAATACAATTATAAAAAGAAATTAAGCACCACAAGTGTATATTTCTTGAACATGCACAGTGTTTTAATTTCATTCTAAATCTGTCTTTTAATATTAACTCTGACCTGGAACAAAACTGACTTCAAACTCCTAGTGTTATTGCCCACAGGCTGGAGATACGGAACTCCAATTAGCGCTGTGCTAAATGCCTGCATGTTAGCTTTATTCCTGCTGGCTGCATAGTCAAGGCGCTCAGCACTGAGCCTCCCAGCAAAAGGCTCCTGGCAGAGCAGGAACCACCACTAACTCCAGGCTTCCAGGAACAGCTTCTAAGGCTCTGCCAGTCCCCTCCACTACAGGAGCTCTTGGAGTGAGAAGTTGTCATTCTGGTAGCTGGGAATCAAAGCCACAGACAACTAATTTTTATATGAATTTACTTTGCATTTAAGGTTCCAAATCTCCCAATGTTTCTTGTCTTTTAAAAGCTACGCTTGTATACAGAAACACATTCATAAGAGAACTGTGAGCATAAATACTTGCTTGTGTGGTTACAGCATTTGCTTTTGAAAAATGCATCCAAATGCATAGTTCTGTAAAGGTATTTACATTTCCTAATTAACACACACAGCTTGCTTCAAACCAAATATAAGGAGCAAAGGCAAAATCATTGGAAATAAAAGACAAAACACTCCAGACATATTAAACATTCAGCAATCACTTGGAAAAACAGCAGACAAACAAAGCCATTTCTCTATTCCCTCATCAATGGTGAATGCTAGCATTGGAACCAGAGCTAAATACACCTTAACAGAGATATCTTCTCAAGAGCCGCCACAGAATCAGCGCTTGTATTTGCTTGTACCTTTCTGAGTTTTTAAAAGCCAGTACAATGGGATAGACTTCACTTTGCTTTCACACTGCAGACTGAAACCATGCTAACATATTACACATTGAATATTTATTCCAAAACAAATCCTAACATGTAGACATCACTAACAATTGACTGCGACCGGCTGCATTCAGTTGGATTCCAGCTGTTCTCAAGCATATTTTAACCAATGCAGCCTGCCAGTTTAAAAAAACCCTAGGAAATGCTTTCAGTCACTCACAGACACAGAAAGCCACAAGCTTTCTTCTGCCTTTCCCCCTGATACCCGCGACTAGTTGTGTCCTTGGTGAGTAATGAGACATCCACGCACTCATTGTCTGAGACAAAATGAGCAAAGCTGGAAATATGACGGATTCCGTATATAACGGCAGTCTAATCCTCTCTAGACACTCTCTACTTCCTGTGATCTATGAGACACTAAAAGACAGTGAATAAATAAGTAGATGTAAAGAAAGACTATATATTTGTTGAAGTAGAAACTACTAATGCTTGTGCTTTTCTCTTTGTGTTTGTTTCAAATTTAAAGTCAATCTGATAAGAAAAAAAGAAGGACAAGGATTATTTCACTGACTCATGTAAAGTGACTTTTCTTTCTATATTAAGAATAAAAGTCTCTTTATCTGCTACTAAAAAATAAAGGAAAAAATAAACCTGACAAAATGAACCATTCTTTAGACTGAATAGAAAATCACAGGGTAACTCAGAACATCCAATTCTAGTTGTGGAGTTAAACCAGCTACTCCTTCCCTTCCTGTCATTTTACATGGATCCCATGGCATTTCATTGTTGCTTCCTCACACAGTTGTGCTATGGCACGTTTTACAGTGGGTCTCAGGACAGAGGTTGGAAAACTTGTGGTTGAACATCTCACTTTCAGCTGCGGTGCAGTGCTGCATAACCCTACATTCAGTACAGAAACAATGTGAATGTAACCCACTGCATATTCACTATTCAGCTTTTAATGGGAATTATTGGCAAAGGGGAAACAAAGCAGCAGCAGACTCTTCTTCCTTCATCCCTGCAAAGAGCACTGGTGCTCACTTCTCCCCCTTCAGCTGACCTTAGCTCATCCCTCACCCTTTGGCTAAGGTTGTGTTGCCTGGATTTTGCAGAAGCTGATTAAAGAAACACATTTTACACTACAAGCTTGCTGGTTAGAGCTGCGATAACACCAGCTTCCTATTTTTCATCTTGACTGATTATATTTAACAGCCTGCCTTGTTACATATGATTTACTGGTACTTGTAAAAGCACAGGAATTGACTGAGTTATTTTTTTGAACAATGCCTTTGATGGTCTTTAAATTAATGGGCCAAGTAGAAACAAGCTGCTCAAATGAATTCTTTATTGCTACTGTCATTGCACTCAAATTAGAAGATTTCTTATGGGGAATAACAGTCATTTGTCTGTGAGATAAACATTAAATAAGAATAATAACCAAGTTGAAATAGGTACGCCATAATGCACATCCCCCAAACGCCACAACAAGGCATAGAAAATATAAAATCCTTCAGTTCTCTAGCATCGTAGATCATTGGGTGGCAAGTTCAACCTGGTGGACAGAGCTGAGGTCTGAAACAAGCAACAACATGATGCTCAGGAATTTGGATCAAGACTGCAGGATCCCAGAGCCGTACTGGTATCCTGAAGGTGAACCAGAGTTTCAAAAGACAGCAGTTTAGTTGCCACAGCACTCTCCAAACCAGCTAGCTGCAATAAGGTCTTCTACCATCACATACCAACATACCCTTCATACCAGCCCCTCTGCTGCCTTCTCCTTGTCTCCCCTCATCCAGGGCATGTGTTCTCTCAGTCCCTCCTCTCTGCTTCTTCCTTGACTGCTCCCTCTTCATTGATTGCCCAACCACTTAACAGAGCAGCCACACTTGCACCTTATCTACATCAGCCAACCTGACACCCCTGAAGCCAGCCCACAGTTGTATATTATCAATGCTAATTAAACCAGCTTCGTTCCTCTACATTTAGTGATACCAAGGTGATTTTCTTTGGGCTTATATGTTCTGAGATAAGGATGTGGTTGAACAAGATCAGACAGGGATGAGACCATAGAGGAAGCTGTATTACGTGTAGAAAATAAAAACTATGGTCAGATGTAAACCACTTCTCAAATCCTTACACATAATAATTGAGCCATACTTTCTTTATTTTTCCTGACTTACATGCAAGTCCTGTTGCCTTTGTGGGAGCCATGCACTCAGCTCCCCAGCACAGACCTACCCTTTAGCTAGATGTTTCTGCTCATGAGTTACTCCTGAATGTGCACAAGAGGCCAGAGCAACTACAGAATAATACATTGGTTGCTGTGTTTGTGGTGGCACATTTATTTACCTGTGGACCTAAGATGTTTGTGGCACACAGAATTGCACAATCAGCTTTGTCAGAAGGACCTCTGAAGTCCTCTGGTACAGCTTCCGACTCAGAGTGCGTTGCACTACAGCAGGTTGCACTAGGCTTTGTCCAGCTAAGTTATGTCTAATGACAGAAGATTCACCACCTCTCTACCTCTCTAGACAATCTGTTCTAGTGTCTGACCACCTTCGCAAGTGGTCAAACAATGAGAATTTCCTGCATTCCAACTTGTGTTTGGTGTCTCTTGCCCTGTCACTGTGCACCTCTGAGAAATGTCTGGCTTCTCTCACATCTTCCCATTAGATAACTAAAGACTGAGATTAAGATTTCCCTTTGCCTTCTCTGAAGAACCCCAGCTCTCCTCCTGACCTGTCCTGTCATGTGTCCCAGTCCCTTGACCACCTTGGCGGCCCTCTGCTGCTCTCATTCTAGTATGTCCCACTGTTCTTGTCCTGGGATTCCCAAAACCGGACACAGTTGTGAGCGGCTACACAAGTGCTGAATAAAGGGGCAGGACCACTGATGCTGCAGGCCATACTCTTGTTAATGTACCCCAGCATGCAGCTAGTCTTTCTTGCTGCAAGGGCACGTGGTAGGCTCACATTCAACTTGCTGTCTAGCAGGACCCCCAAACAGGGGCTTTTGGCAGAGCTGCTTCCCAGCCAGATGGCCCCAGCCTCTCCTGTTGCATGGCATCATTCCCCCAAGGGGCAAGACTTTGCATTTGCTTTTTTGAACTCCATGAGGTTCCTGAAGGCCCATTTCTCTAGCCTGGCAAGGTCCCTCTGAACTGCAGCTTGGCCCTCCAGGATATTGACCAATTCCTCCTAATTTGCTATCATCTGTGAGCTTCCTGAGGGAGTGCTTTATCCCACTTTTCAGGTTTTTAATGAAGATGCTGAACTGTATTTGCCCAGTATCAATCCCTAATGGGTGCCAACGTCTGCCACCTGGACTTTGTACCTCTGATCACAACACCCTGAACCTGATGGTCTAGCCAGTATTCCACCCACGTCATTGTCCATCCAAGGTCTGCAGCAAGCTGAGATACCCTAGGACTTTTTCCCAGACAATCACAGAACAACCTGGATATGAGAAGGGAATTGCAGGAAGAGGTTTCGGGCCACACTCATGTTGTTCAGTGGCTACTAGCATGATTTTATGTGGAGAATATGTCACACCCAGGCTGGAGCTGTGCAAGCCCCCTCCAGAATTGGATTCCTGGAGCAGATGAAACCAATGCTCCTGACCAGGAAATAACCTAGGTCTAAAGCAAGTTAATCAACTGATTGCAGCACTGGGTGAATGCACCATACTGCTGCTGGATATAAGCAGGTATGCTTACATGGTGCTGTATCTTGTTACTCTCTAGACCTGTCAGCACCAGCTCAGGAATTGCTGCCTGTCTGAATCCCCCTTCCATTGCACAGCACAGACATGCTTTTCTTGGATTACTAACTGCTGTGGTGTGTTATGCTGAGATATTTTATGCATCCTGAAGGGCTCACCAGATACACCACTAACTGCACCATGCCAGACTGAAGGGTTTTGCCTAAATTATGACAGAATTAGATCCTGGTTTGATTTCAGTTTTGAATTTTCCCATAGTAAGCATTAATCTAAGGGGTTTGTAAAACAAATCCCCTGTGAGGGTTGGAAGTTTAGTTAGTCTGCTGCCTCTGAACATTGCCTTCTGCAGATATTCCCATATTTTCAGAGAAATTTAAAACAGAAAATTCAGTATCTGTGGGCTTCAAAGAATATATTTTTATCAGCATCTGTGGAAAGGGAAAGTTTGCATGTCTTTTCAGAGGTGGACCTTAGCTGCAAAGCTCCCAATAGAGAGCTGCTTTCACCTGTCTTTAAACAAAATATGAAACAACAGTAGAAACAGTAAATATTAGTGAGGTTATCATTGTATTTCTCAAAGCAGCTAATATGTTTAAGTGAAATTAAAGGACCTATCTCACTTTTTCTAGTCAAGTATGCTTTTTTTTTTTAACATTTTCTATGTGTCAACAAGCATGTAAATATTGAAGGGGTCTAATAACACATAAACCCACTAAAAACCTAAAAAACACCGAAACCTAATTAAGTGCACTCTTTTCATAGACTAGTTGAAAGGCAATCAGTTCATGTCTTCAAAACAATTTACACGACAATAATCTTCCAATGCTATTGTCCCATGCCAGAATTTTCTTTTGATCATCTGAATCCCTGCACAGCAGCAGCTATAGGAGTCCATTTTCATTAATTAAACATGTTTTATTCCCTGTAGTCCAATTTATTTGACAAGCACTTTTAGTGAAATATCAGGAGTATAATCTCTCTTGAGCAGTCATCTTTTTTTTTTTTTTTTTAAATGAGAATTTACAGCACAGGTGGTCTTCTAACATCTAACACATGAAAGCTTTCATGTGATTTTTTTTTTCGTTATTTTCCACTCATTAATATAGGTAGAAACAGTCCTTTGTGAATTAATGTACTATTAATGCATAGTTAAATTATATAAATCTGAAATACAAATGTAATTTTTACTTCACCTGATATTGCACTCTTTCATAAACATTACTTATACTTAAATGACAGCCATCCTCTTTGGGAAATAGTTTCTCCCTCTTTTACTTTTGTAAAATATGCTGTATATAATACATGTAGAGTCTGTCCACTTCAGCTGTAACTGTGGAGCGCTCTGAGTGCTTTAGTTTAGTAACTGCAGTGTTTTACACAGGAGGTTGGACAGATGAAGTATGTGTTTATAAACATACATGCAACATCAAGTTCTATAGGAATTACTACTAGGAGTAATTACTTGGTAGGAGTATTATACATAGAATATCTCCAATTTATTTTTTTGTTGTTGTTCTCCAAATATACAGAACATATAGAAGGAATAATTGTGGTTTCCCTACTTCTCAAAAGCTTTACTATATGGCTGACTTCAGTAGCACCACTCATGGCAGAGTCTGACCTACTGACTTTGACTGAACAAGGCTGATGACTTCTTCCTCAAATGCAAAATTCACCCCTAAGGTCTTGCTATTGGTTCACTTTTTCTCATGGGAAAACATGGCTCATTTTCAAGATGGTGTTGGTTTGTGTTGTAAGTCCTTTCTGCTGGACACAGGGACCAGCATCTGCAAGGAGGGGTATGTGGTATGAAGATACAAGTCTCAGTCCCAGCTAAAAACTTCCATTCATGGTGCAGACCATCCCTGTCTCCTTGGTCACAGTGTCTGTGCAGTGTCTTGTCTCCTGCCATGGGGCAAAACCCAGGAAATTGTGGCGGTTTAGTTTTTCCAACCATGACTCCATGGTGGGGCTGGGCTGCTGCCAGTTCAGCTATGGAGAAACTGGGCTGAGATGGAGGATAAACATGTGCCCCACCAATCATCCCTTTGCAGATGGTGTCCTCATGATCAAACTGCAAATAAGAGGTAAGAAACAAGTAGGCTCACAAGGCTGCTCCCAGGAAGGGGCTGTCAGATGAGACCTGGAGCTGGACATCTTATAATTTATTATGTATAAGATGTAAAGATGTATAAATAAATGTGTGCTTATACATTTATTATGCACTTATTAAAAATCTATTAAAAAACTGTTGATGCTGCTTACCAGGAACATGATGAAACATGATAAGGATAAATCCATGTCCAGCTAAGACTTTCTGAAATGTATTGTTGACATTCTGAGACTTCCTTTAAATACTCCTTGATCCAGCAGAAAAATGAAAGCACATGTACTGGAAAAGTGTTCTACACCCCTCTTCAAAACTTGCATCTGGATCTCATGTAACTGCATTCCCTTTGAGAACAAAGACTACCTCCAATACCAGGGCATCCAAAATGGTCACTGGATACAAGTTAATGTGTAGTTTCATACATTCAAGAACATCTTATATAATTTGTCTTTTCTATTGTTCTGTCTTCCTATATCATGGTTGCTCTTCTGTTCTTTGGATTGTCTGTGCATGCAATCGCCACTATGTGATACTTTGGGAGAATATTAGAAATTTATTCATTCTACTGTTTTCAAGTCTGGAGCACTGGTGAAGGTCTCTTCAGTGTTGCTGTTGCAGTGATGAGCCTGGCTGCCTCCCCAAGCATGACATTCATTATCTTTATGACATGCCAGTGTCAGTGAAGGTGTGTGGGTGGGTGGATTAATTTGTAGTATACCTTCAAACACTTTTGAAACACTGATTTTACCTCTCTGCTCCCTTACCTTTATTGGTCTTCTGCCCTGTGATGTCCAGCAATAATGCCAGACTTGCCCAGCATAGCCTGGTAGCCTATGCCAGTGATTGTTCTTTCCACTTTGCAACGGCACCACAAGCAAACCTTTTACAGTGTCTGTACATGCAGACTTTCAACCTTTACGTCCTCTAACTGCTGCAGGACATCCTTTTGGAGACTGGCCTTTTGAGCACACCCATGCACTTTCTTCTGTATTTAGAATATGGTATCTGACACAACTGTAAAGGGATTTTGTTAGATCCTTTGTTTGCCTGGGATCAGAAAGCCCAAAGCAATATGAACATTTCACTGCCCTTTCTCCACTTGCTTCATTTGATCTGTAGCATCCTCCTTCCAATTTAATAGACAGTTCAACTTTAAAAAGATGGTTTTGTGCTTCATCATTTAAAAGATATGAAAAACTGTCCAAAGGATACATAAACAGAAAATTTTACATTCTGTAGGGCTCCCTATCACATCAGGATCTACAGACAGAGTTCATATATTATTGCAAGAGAGGAAGAATTAACTTGCTAAAAAACTTTGTATTTATCATTGCTTTGATTTATTTCAGCCTTTGCTTCCATCAGATATTTAGCACTGTGAGGAACCATGACACTCTTTTAATAAAAAGAAAATCACGACTTGACCCCAGATACATCTGCTGCTACCTTGGCTCATATAAAAATTAGACCAGAGTTTACTGTAGTTTTTCTTCTGTCTGTTCTGTTCAATAACAGCAACTTCCTAAACTTGCTAGCTGTCCCTGTTCAGTATTTATGTCTGACTTTTTGCGTAATACAGGCAGGTACCCCTACTTTACATGTTTAGTTTCCTTCCAGAATAAAACAAGCAAGTGTTACCTCACCTGACTGAATCTCCCTATCAAGACTGGACTATAAATTTAGTGAGGTGGTGGAAATGGGCTCCATACGCTGCTGCATCCAGTCTTCGCTGGTACACACAGAAATGCCTTGCTGGGAGGAGGCTGGGCAGGTGACTTGATCCCCTGACCCCCAGAGTGGGAAAGAGTAAGTTCAGCTGTTTTCTAGTTGCGAGGGATTGGATCTAACGTTCTGGCAGCATCCCTCCTAGCTCTCTGCTACTGTGGCTTGCCTAAGAAAGCAGGTGGGCAATTCCCATCGCACCCCTGGCATGGAAAGGCCATGGTGGGCTGCTGGATTTAAACCTTCCTCCCGTTCTGCAGGAGTGTCTGACAGCTTCCTGGCTATGACAAAATTTGGGAAACATGAGCAGAGTCAGACTAATGGCCTTGCAATGGGAAGAACAGAACTGACTGCTCGCCACCGCACTTCCTGCACAGGGCACACCTATATGGACCCATGCACCCACAAACACGGACTGAACACGTACCCCACTCAGCCTGGAGGGAAGTAAATCCAATTCAGAAGCTATACCGCTTTGTCTCCGATGGGCCTATTAACTCAGTCACAGCATGACATTAACAGACTTTACAGCTCTTGGCCCACAAGTTCACTTTTGGCCAGCTTGAAGCACAAGCAAAGAGCTTCCTTTTGTGTGCACCCATGGACACACACATGGTTACTGGAGGGTCATATAAAGACAATAACAAGCACTCTGAAGGAAACTATACCAAGACTAAGTGATGAAACAGAAAATATCTAGTGACAACCTCAGGACAATGGGCAAATGAAGGTTATTTGGAAGGAAGAAAATTGGAGAACTTATCATAATGATCCAAATTCTGTATGGCCTTTTGTTTTTCAGTTTTGTCTCCAGAGGCAATAAAATCCAGCAAAAAAATTAGTCTTTTGTTTCATAGATTAAATAATTTCATAGACTAAACCCTCAAAATAAAAGTCAACTTTAGCTTTCTGCCAGCCTCAGTAATTCTTTTCCCCTTCAGTGTTTATGCTGTGATGTGATGGCAAACATTCCTTCTGGAAACCTACTGCTTGATCACTATTGTTTTGCATTAAGATGTAATTTCTGCTCTCCTGTGTGGATCTGAGATTTGGAACCTGTGCAAACTCAGAAGTGACAGCCTGAACCATTTAATTAGTCTGTGTATGCTAGATTTTTTGTGTCCACATTGGTATGATTGCATACTAAACACCACGGGTCCAGCTCATTGAAATGCCTCAGTACCAAAACCTCCCTGGCAAGGACTCACTTGTGTGAGGCTGCACAAGTAGTGACAGATACAGGTCTTGACAAAAGAAGCCCAGAGGCCAGAAGAGCTCCTCTACAGAAACTTGCAATAGCCCTTTAAAGCTTACCATGCCAATGTCACTAGCTGAAAAAGAAAGGCTTTTGTGGGCGAAGTCTAGGGGCAGATCTGATACTAATCAAATACTTGTAGCCTGAAATGGAGTAACTTAGCTTGGGACCAGAAAAGAGGAAAGGAAGCTCAAAAGAAAAGGAAAAAAAAAAAAAAGCAAGAAAACTTGAAAAGAAAACAAAAAATCGTACCACCTTTTATCTGTATCTTCTGTTCATAGATTGGTCCATTCCCCAGTTAGTGGGTACAGATGATGGCAGTAAAGAGTTTTCTGACAGTAAGAGACAGTTGCTCCTCACTGTGTTGGACAGAAGATCACATCCTACTCCGCCGACTTTCACTTAGCTGAACTACATAAAGTAAATGGCTTCAGCTTCCCTGTCAGGCTCGTTAAGCCACTGATTACAGCACTAAGTCCTTTTCTAGAACTGTTAAGTTAAGCAGGTGTGTTGGGTTGGAGTGGCAAGGTTTTGGTAGTGGAGGGGCTACAGGGGTGGCTTCTGTGAGAAGTTACTAGAAGCTTCCCCCATGGCCCATAGAGCCAGTGCCAGCCGGCTCCAAGACAGACCTGGCCAAGAACGAGCCCATCAGTGATGGTTGTGGTGCCTCTGGGATAACGTATTTAAAAAGGGGAAAAAATGCTGTGCAGCAGCAGCTGGGAAAGAGGAGTGAGAATATGCGGCACAATTCTGGAGCACAGATTTGCCTGCAGTTTGTGGTGAAGACCATGGTGAGGCAGGCTGTGCCCTACAGCCCATGGAGGTCCACAGTGGAACAGATAGCCACCTGCAGCCTGTGGAGGACTCCATGCCAGAGCAGGTGGATGTCCAAAGGAGGCTGTGACCCCAGGGAGAGCCGCACTGGAGCAGGCTCCTGGCAGGGCCTGTGGCCCTGTGGAAAGAAGAGCCCAGGCTGCAACAGGTTTGCTGGCAGGGCTGGTAGCCCCATGGAAGGACTCATGTTGGAAAAGTTCATGAAGCACTGTCTCCTGTGTTGGTGGGACCCCATGCTGGAGCAGGGGAAGAGAGTGAGGAGGAAGAACTGGCAAAGACAACATGTAATGAACTGACCGCAACCCTAATTCTTTGCCTCCCCTGAACCACTTAGAGGGAGGAGGTAGAAAAACAGGAAGGGAAGTTGAGACTGGGAAAAAGGGAGGGGTAGGGGGAAGGTGTTTTAAGATTTGGTTTTATTTCTCAGTACTATACTCTGATTTGATTGGCAATAAATTAATTTACTTTCTCTTGAGTCGAGTCTGTATTGCCTGTGATGGTAATTGCTGAGTGATCTCCCTGTCCTTCTCTTGACCCATGAGCCTTTTGTTGTATTTTTCCCCTGCCCAGCTGAGGAGGGGAGTGATAGAACACCTTTGGTGGGTGCCTGTCATCCAGCCAAGGTCATCCCACAACACCAGGTTAATCTACCTTGAAACCGGGTGATCAGAACTAGTAATGCATAAAGTCTTTGCCTCATATTTTGTAGTGATTTTTCCTTCCCAGCTTCATTTGCAGTGTCTGTTATCAAACCCAGTGGGACTTACCTAGAGATGAAACACTCTGCTGTATAAGAGCCAGATTCGATAAGGCTGGTGAGTTATGCATTTTTTTTTAATTTTGGAATCTAAACTTTAAGATCTAAACTGAACTTGATGGAATTTCTATACGCTTATTGAAGTGGGTAGGAAAGTGCTTGAAGCCACCTGGGGTGAGGAGCTGTCATCTGTAACCAGGGGAGAGGGTGTCTACAGCCATGCTTTTAAGCTCATTTTATAATTATGACCAATAATCATACTGACCCTGCTTCCAAGTCACAATGAACAGTCCTAACTCATCCATTACACCCGAACTTGAGTCTCTACATTGCCAGCGCTGAGTGTGTAATAGATGTTCACCATCATGGGTATCCTCATCTCTCCCCACTGAGTGGGCAGGCAGATGGGCCAGCACTAACAGCCCTCAAGGACAGGCAGCACAAACTGCTCCTTACTCTCTCAAAAGTGATGAGTCCTACCCAAGAAGATACATCCCTGCATCCTTGTCAAGGGGATTCTGGAGTTCATATACCATGTCCAAGTTCCAGGATAGGGAAGGGGCAGCGTGAAACAAGTGTGAGAAGGAGATGGTGGAGAGATGCACATGTTTTTCAACAAAAAAATGCATTTGGCAGAAAACAGTAAACTTTTCTGCGCGAAATGCCATGAATTATTGCTGGCTGATTTGAGACATAGCTGGATTGAATGAAGGAGGGCTTAAGTAATGAAACAATTTGGAAACAAAACTAGGTTTTTTTGCTTTATTTACTTGCCTGCTTCTCCCTGAGTGAAAACACCACAGATTGCTTAAACTTAGAGGGCAGTATTCTCATCCTTGCAAACATACCTAGCAATGAATCATCTGCTCAATGGAATGCTTTGGTCTCTAAAGCAATTAAATGTTTTCAAAAAGCTGTTTGGTGAGAAACAATAATATATACACTAAATCTCCGGCATGTGTAGTTAGGGACACTAAATGCCTTCAACTCCAGACACAGTTCACAAAATGAGATTTTAGCTGTTGTGTTGACTGTGTTTCAAAGGGACTACAGTAAATAGAGTCCCAATCAGCACATTGGCAATGTGCCCAAGAATAGCATGAGAATTAACTGAGTAAGCAGAAAAACAGCATAATAATAAGTTTTCTGCATTGCTTGGCCTAATGCAGGTGGTGTTTCAAGTTTGGAGCACTTACCAGCAGGTGCTGTGGCAGTTTTTGGTGCTGGAAGTAAGCTCCTGCGTGGAGTTGCTGTGCTGCTCGATACTTGCGTCATGCTCTTGCTGCTCCCCTTGGAGACATCTTTAGAAGGCGCAGATGCCTTAGGAATGGTTTGCTCTTCATTTCCAAAGCTAGAACCTGCAGGAGACCAAAATTGCTCTAATTATAAGTCCATAAAAAATGTATGTGAACTGTGGCATACAGACTGAGCTCGTATCAGCAGTTATAATCCACAAAGACATAATCTCATTGCAACTTGAGCTAAGTTACATGGACCTTCTCCAATACAAATGGTTATGTAGAAATAAAATGATCCCAGCAACTTACTTAAACGTGAAGTCTTGGCACCTGTTGGAGTCTGACTCCAACAGGAACTTAACACCTGCTTTTGGACTAGCTCCTTAAAGGTATTTGGATGCAAGGCTTACAAAGAAGCCAAGGAATTTCTAAATATCTGGGTGGATGAGTTGGTTTTGGCTTTGTAGCTGCTACAGGAGCCACTCTGCACATTCACTCTAACACTTGGGAGTTGCTGGAATAGCAGGGCTCAGTTTTGCAAGGCACTACATTCTCCTGTCCAGGAGGGATTTCCCACAAACAGTCCCTCAGACCACACTCAGACATTTGAATAATAAGATGAAAAACAAAACCAAAAAAAATCTGCCTTAACTCTCACATACACTTCAGTTATATTCTCATAATAAATCTAAGATTGCCAAGGTTTCCAGTTTATATTGACCTCTTTGAAAACTTCTAATGGGTTTGGTTTTCTCCTGTATTTGCCATGTAGGGAATAATGACAACCTAGGCTCCTTGGAATAAATCTTTTCTTAACATTTGAAAAAGGCAAAGTTGAAGCGTCTTCTTTATCTATTGAGTAGAAAGCCTGAGAGGGGCAAAAGATTTGGACTTGAACATTTGCAGAGGGATCAACATTTTGTTTGAAAAAATGAATGGAGATAGTGGCAAGAAATACACAGGATTTCAGAAAGGGTCTATAGTTTTTATTTCCTTTATTTTAAAAAGATACAATACTATTTAGGTACCACTTGCAGGAAATTTCTAACATTATTTTAATAATTGGCACATCCAAGTCTCCACTATTTTTAAGGTGTAGGCTTCTTAAGTGCCTGCAAGTAAAGGGGAGGTTCTTTTTTGCCTTCCTTATGAAAATCCACTAGGAAAAAAAGTGAAGGTTGGAAAAGAAAATCCTCTTTTTCTGATAAAGGAAGAATATACCTTTTGACTTTGACAAAACAGCTTGAAGTTTTTGCTGTGTCTTTAAGGCTGTTTGCATATAAGTCTTAATTTAAAGCACATATCTGCAGTATACATGGGCTTCTACAAACACTTTTGACCTTTGTCAAGCCATATAAAAAAAATAAACACAACAGTGCATTGTGCCCCACACAGGAACAGAAAACCCTGAAGCATTTGTCGTCTACACTGCTGTGCACATAACAACCCCTCAGCACATCAGGTCGTTGTTTTATATCCAAACTCCACAGATTTTTCACCCGTGTAACAAACATTTAAGATCACGTGCTGAATTATCTGCTGACAAAACACTGCTGACTTCAGTAAAGTCACAACAGCAGAAAATCCAGCCCAGCCTGGCCTGGTCTCCTCTGCGACTGTGCACGAGGGCATCTCTGCCAGGTGCCAGGGGGGTGTTACAGCATGTGTGCCTACCTCAGCCTGTCTGCCTCAGACTCATGGAGTTACTCCTGAAGTAGTCTCAGGTATATGCTCACCCAGCCGGTTTGGGTAGCACCGCTTGTAGAAATTGTCTTCTTTCCTCAGCTATTTGTTTAAAGTTTCAAGTGTAGAAACACTAACCTTGAAGAGGAAATTATTCCTATTATTCACAGAGAAATGTCGTTCAAGTGCTCTTTAATGGGAACCCTTTATTCTCTGTTATGAAATGTATTATGTGGAGAACGTTTCAACTCGCAAATCTCGCTGAAGGGAAGCAATTCCCACAGGGAAGAATGAGGTGTCCAGGGGAGTTATACAACCTCTTATTAAAAAAAAAAAAAAAGTTAAAAAGCTTTTCTAGGTATTGAAGATGAAGTGCTGCCAGCTACAAATACGATTGCAGTCTAAAACACAGCACAAGAGGTCTGCTAATTACAGGAATGAGTGGGTGAGAAAGCTGACAAACATGGCCTCACCAGGTCCCCTGAGTCACAGTGCCCAGTGCCCGAGCAGAGCTGGCCGTGCACCATGTGCTGCGGCTGGACAAACCACTTCGGGAGAAAAAAAGGCAAAGAAAAGAAAAAAAGCAATTCAGCTTTTGATCTTTTAATAAGAAACGGACTCAGGGAGACAAGGTGCATGGCTGTAGCGGGTACCTGTGGCGAGGTGCCGGAGCCTGTGGGGCAGACACCTCAGGCGGGGAAGGGGCTGTGCCCCCCCGCCGGCTCCAACCCACACCCACAGGGCTGTGCCCCGCCATTTCACAAAGAGCAACACACCGCTCTGCAGTGAGGAGTGAGGCAAAAAGTGTGAGGAACAGCCCTGTGAGCACCAGGGTGGGAGAATATGGGGGAGGAGATGTTCCCCGCAGCCCCTGGAGAAGGCCATGGTGAAGCAGGTATTTCCCTGCAGCCTGTGGAGAGGGTCGCGGTGGAGCACAGATCCACACTGCAGCCCGTGGAGGACCCCATGGAGCAGGAAGGCAGACATGCCCTGAAGGAAGCTGTGGCCTGCAGAAAGCCCTCACAGGGAGCAGGCTCCTGGCAGAAGCTGCAGCCCCTGGAGAGAAGCCCATGCACAAGCAGGTTTATCCCAAGGGACCACAGCCCGTGCTAAAGAACCACGCTGGACCAGGCAAAAGTGTGAGAAGGAAGAAGAGGCAGAGATAAACTATTGTCTGACTGACCACAAGCCCCATTCCCCATCCTCCCTGAGCTGCTCGACAGGGAGGTGGGATAGATGAGGTAAGGAGCTGGGAAGGGAGAATTGAAATTAAGCCTGAGAAAAAGGGGTGAAGGGGAAGCTGTTTCAGTTTTTTATGTCTGTTTCTCACCATTCAATTCTAATTTAGTTGGAACGTTATTAAATAGTTTTCCCCAGGTCAAGTCTGTTTTGCTTGTGACAGCAATTTGTAAGTGAACTCCTTGTCTTTGTCTCTACTCATAAACCTTATTTTCATCCCCATCCTGTTGAGGAGGGGTTGTGAGAGAGTGGCTGGCTGGGTGTTTGGCAGCCAGCCAAGGTCAACTCACCACAATAACCTATCAATATATCCAGGATTTGCTGAGATAAGGTCAATGTCTAGCATGAGACAGTATCTCCCGCTTCGCTCTTCACTCAGAGATGGAGTTTGGAAAGAGACAATGGGTTACAGCAACACATGCATGTAAAATATGCTCCAAAAAGCAAATGTTTCCTGCTTCCATGGATATCACTAGGGCAGTGTCTAGTCCCCCAGGAGCAAGGCAAGGTGAGCTCCACCTTGCTTACATGGTGCTGGATTCCACTTTTCAAATAGCATTCATAGAATAAAGTAAATTAAAGATCCAGGACAATGCATGTTTCTTATGATCTAAGAGAAAAATAAAGGTTTTCATTTACACAAAGGAATTCACTTCCTGAAGGAAAATCCAAAAGACTATTCATCAGATGATACTTGTCAGTCCATCACAAGGTAATTCCTTCCACTATTATCTGCAGTGGGTAAGTCAGTGGCATCTGCCCTCCCAGAATACCAGTTCTTATTTTTCAGTAAAAGCTTGTACAGAAACGCCAGAAGTGCAGTGCGTGAACAGTTTCCAGGGGATCACTCTGTTGTATTGTACCTCTTCCCTCCTACTTCTCTACTTTTGCATTCTATCTAACCCAGGGGAGACTCTGCTTGCCTTTGAAGCACCTGGGAAGTCATTTGGGTGCTCCTACATAAAACACCCTGTATTTTTGCAGACTCTGTGCTCTATGAGGAGCAGCACTGCTGACTTTGCAGTAGAGTATTTAACAGACTATTAATGATCCACTAGAGCTAAAGGCCTTCAGCCTCACTTTTATCATCTCCTCACTGGGAGCCCCAAGGAATCCTACTCTTCTGCTTGTGAAAAAAGTACAGAGAAGAAGAAAAGGTGTTTGAAGACTTGCAATTACTTTGGAGAGTCCCAGCTGCACCCACTCATCCCCTACACTGCTACGCCAGGGAAGACATGCAGAAGTCAGGGCTGACAGTGTGTTGTAGGCTGTGTGTTCAAAGAAAACCACAACCAAAATCTCACTGGCTCCCAGATGGCTTGAGCCACCCTCTTTCCATATCTGCCACTGTCCTCTTCACCATCTGTCCCTGTCCTGCAGCAGCTTGCTTCAGGGACTCCTCACCCTCGGAAAAGGAAGGCTCTCTTGTATATGTCACTAGGAGTTTGTGTCTCTTGTATGTGTTCCTTCTACACAATTCTACATGATTATTTACAAAATTTATAAAAAAGGATGCAAATGCAGCATGATATTACATATGACTGTAAAACCAGCAGGAGCATAGGTGGGAGGAGTTCTACATTTGACAAGCAATTAATTAATCCATGTTGTATGGCAGGTCTTGATCTGAGAGGAGACAGGAATAGGAAGGGCTGTTCTGGAGCCCCACAGCCACAGATTTCCCTGCCTGCACTCAAGGGCAATAAAGTCACCTTCTGCTGGAGAACTTGGGTCCTTTCTAGAAAAATAGCTTGTCTGACAATACCTATGGGTCCCTGTTTTGCTGAGAAACAGACCCCAGGAGAGTATTAAAGCATGAGTGCAGCTGCTTCTGCAGCTCCCTGTCTCGTGGGCTGCTATTGTGAAGCCTATCGAAACAGAGTGAGTTTTCAGCTCTGCAGAGCAGGTCAAGCATTCGCTGCGCTGGAAGCTGGCTTGGAGCTGCTAGCTCCCTGCCGCAGCTGTAATCACACGTGAGACACTGGGAACGTGCTGGCATCGTGAATGTTCACTGAAGCACAAACATTTACCCAGGGTAATAGCCAGCCCTTTCCGTCTTAAAGATCCTTATACACTACTTGAAACCAAGTTTAAAGACAACGAAGGTACACGTCTAGTTGTTGCAGCAGTGATCTCACTTAGCATTTCAAAAGCACTTCCCAGTCACAGAACTCAATGAGCTTTACAAATAGGGAAGAAGTTGAGCCACTTTCCAAACTCATACAGCAAAGGACTAGCAGAGAGAAAGCCAGTGGGAAAACCTGACGTTGAATGAGGCTGGAATTACTTTTAGTCAAAACACTGGGATGTATTAATCCTCTGGGTTTTACTAGGTTGCACTTCTGTGCCCCAGTTTTCAAACAAAAATAGAAGCACAAATACAAGCACAAAATGAAACTTAAAATCATTGCCATGGGTAATGATCTGATAAGGAAAGTACCTAAACTACGGTGAATAATCAGGTGAAGTTTAAAACAAAAACCCACAAGACACACTTGTCACTAAATTGGAACATTTGCCCATCCTTCAATTAATGTCAACTATTTATTTCTGATTTTTACTTGTAAAATGTTAATTTTTACAGACTGATTACAAGATATGCAGCTTGTCAGCTGAACTTTTTATTTCATTATTTTAAAGGATTACTGTTTTGAAGTCCAACACTGTATATTTTGATATAATATTTCACAGTGTAATTATTAAGAGACACGACTGAATGTACAGCTCTGTAGGTCAAGCTGAACCAATGCTATTGACCAAGCGGTACAGTGTGATCATTAGTCCTGAGGGGTTACCATGCTATTACAATGTTATGATAGTAGATGAGATTACTAGCCAGCTAATTTGTTTTTTTTGTCTTTGCTAAGAGCCAGTGCCTGGTATTTCATGTTACAACAGGGCAAATGTGCAACAGATCAGGGACAAGCTGATGACAGGTTTCTCGTCTGTCCAGAACAAGAAAAGGCTTAAGGATTCATGTTCACACAATGCTTAAACCTAGCTTACTTACCTTGAAGTAATTTTTCCCATTGCATGTTTTGGCTCAGACAAAGGCTTGAACTATAATCCCCTATAACATTTATTTTAGAGAATGTTTGTGCATGCCCACATGGCTTTATAAAAGCTGATTTTTCAGAAGTTTTAGCATTCAAAACTGAAACCTAAATTTTGTATCTTGAGCTTAATAACTTCCACCAAAATAAGGAGCCAAATACACAGAGCCCGTCTGCGCAGGAGCCAGCTCTCTGAGCTTTAGAAGGCTTTGGATCTCTGCACTGCAGATGACTACCTCTGAGACAACCTCTTCATTGCTAGGGAGGGAGACTGGTGCCATCATTGATGATTAATGACAGCTAATGTGATCAGTCATGGCTTTTGTATGCTACCACCTAAATCTTGAAGAGACTTCTGCATGTCCGTCCTTCTCTCTGTGCCCTCCAGTCCTAAAGACAAGCACCTTTCTCCTATGATACCTGCTGTTGAACAGTTTCACCCCTCAGATCTGGCCATGCAGATGGCTGTTGGGTCACCTGATGAGTGGGAACCCTGCAAAGTGAACCATCTCTTCTAGCTGCAAAAGCACCTCTGCATATGCACTGGCAGGCTCCTCCTTCACCTCCAGCTTTGATTTCTTCTGCAGCCAGAGGCTGGATCTTGCACTTGCAGTTGATCCAGGAAAGCAAAACACAGAGGTGGTGTTTCTGGCAGCGCAGAGGGAAGCATCACCTCTTCAGGTGATCACTTCCCTAACTTAGCTGGCAGTTGCTTTGTCAGGGCAGCACTGGCAATCCTATCCACAGCAGGATGCCCTTGCAGACATGGCCTTTGAGGCTTGGTCTAGCTGTATCTACACTGTTAAATAAAAGCTGGCCAAGTGCTGTAGGCTGGTTCATCCCGGCAGAACTCTGGCTAACTATATCAGCTTTTCTTGAGAGTTAGAGCAGCCTAAACCACAGCCACAGTGTGAAGAACAGGGCAAGGGACCAGGAGACTGGGCTTAACCTGGCTTCCAGGTTCTCTCCTGCTCACCACCAGCACAGCTGGACTTGCAGCCAAACAGCATCCACTGAGCTGGGCTGTGTGTGCTGCCAGCCCATGGCAAAGGAGGTCATTCCGCTTAGCCTCACCTGCAACGAAGTGGATTTAAGAGAAGTGGAGAAGTTTCGCCTCTGCCAAGTGGAACTGAAGCTCCTTCCTTTACATGTTTTACTGTTTTTGATGACACAGAGTTTTTGAAATCTAGATTAATTTTTGTGCCACAGACCCACCTTCAGTGTCCTTCATACATAATAGATAATAGAAATACAGCCTTCTGCTGAGGCACCTCCTTGTAACAATATTAACTTATTTATTTCACTTTACCGATTAAAACACACATTTTAAGATCCAGCTAAATGGATTTCTTACTTGAGTGGAGTTACATCTTGCTCTCTACTGAAGTGTTACGAGCCTCATTGGGCAAGGTAAAATTTTCACCACAAAGTAAAATTTCTGTATGTGTTAGTGAGAGTTGCAGACAACTTGCTGACTATGCTGTACTTTGGAATCATATAACACATTTGGGCTCTTGTGAAATGTTACACCTCTACCGGGCAAGACGAGCACTTCACTATGTAATAAAATCCCACTGTATGTTGATGGCAGCTTTGCCTACCTCTGGCAGATTGTACAGCTGCTTGGCTAGCTGAGCTCATTTGTATAGCTAGCTAGTTAAAGCCCTGTAAGATACAGAGCGAAAACAGCATAGTCTTTTGCTGATCAATCATAATGTTTGTCAGAAAGGATAACATAAGGTTATTGGAGTCTTGCCAGATACCTGGAGCATGCAGTCATTTTTAAATGGGCTGGAGGCATCACTGTGTAGCCACCTTCTGAAAGGGCCATTTCTTGGCTACTTGGAGCTGAATTGTCAAAGGTCATTCATGACCAAATATTCCTTGCAAACTTTCCTCATTCAGCACATAACTGATCACAGTGACAAGAAACATCCCACATCATCAATTGAATACTCTGCTGAAGCATCTTGTGTAGTACCCTGAGGAGCTGAGGCAGTAGGACTACATACTGGGTAAATGTTTGCTTCTCTAACTTGGAAGATAGAAACCTATCTGCTGAAAGCTTCTCCTAGACATACAGATTAAGATTTCTAACAGATCAGATCAGAGTAATCTGATTTTATTGTATAATTACCGAAACCTATCAATTAGTTGTAGGAAGGGCTAGTTTTTAACACCTGAGGTACACCTGAAGGCAAGAAAGTACTCATAATGCTTTTGGAAGCTCTACTTGTTGAAAAAAGTTAAGAGGAACACATTTTGCATCAGTTAAACATTTAAATTCTTCTCAGCAGGTTCATTTTGGGAGAGAAAATGAGTAGCTATATGCAAGCAACAGATTTTTTTAAATCTCATGTTCAGTAAATTTGCTGAAATGAACTGTTACTGAAGGCTGAATTTGTAAGAAATACTGTATTTGATCACAATGAAGCCAACTTCAGTGCAAGCCAAGTTCAACTTAGGATGAGCGCTTCAGGAAAAATGCTACTCTATACTAAGCAAAAAGCACGTGAAGTAAAACAAAAGCACAGTTTTACTTCAGGTATTTGGCACAATCATACACTGTCTTACAGAGGAGATGGATAAATGCAGGTCTGAAGACCCACTTCTCCCCCTTATTGCCCAGCAGAGTAGTCCTATATGCCACAACAATTCCCAGGCACTACAGAGCTGTCAAAGTAACACCAAGCGTTGGTGGCATTTTTGCCAAGGACACATGTATATTCTAATGCCCTCAGGTGCCAGAATGGCCCCTAGGATCACCAGTTGTTGTCCAAAAGTTAGAACAACCAGAAAAAAGAGAGAAGTAACATCCATTTTCTACTAGCACTAAAGCATTAATGGCATGTATCGACCTACTTAGGGGGGAATTTTCCTGGGTAGGAACATTTTGATGCTCCTGGGTAGTACTTCAGTTCTAGCATCCACATTTCTAGAAACACCAGTTTTGTAACATGACTTGTGCTCAAGACCATCTGCTCTAATGGCACTGTGCCTACTTCTGAACTGGCATGCCAGTTTTAACAGGGTACAGGCACCCATGAAAGACGGGATTAGATGTGACATCTGCTCTGCAAGAAGTTCCTCCTGATGACAAGAAGCGCCAAATTAGAGCCACATGCCTTATTATAAGGAATGACATCTGTTGACACTTATAGCATTATATCATCAACAAATGCCTCTTTCCTGGAATTGCTGCTTCTAATTTACTTGAGCACTGGCTTGGAGTGCCATATTTGGACACTTAAAGGGATATAATCCTTGGTAAAAGTGTTAATGACATTCCAATGGTGTTAATGAATTTCCATCAGTTTTAGCAATTCATACTGGATGACACAGCTCACCACACTAGCAGAGGTAAAGCAATGCCCTAGCAATTGTCGGTGCTTAAGGTCTGGTATCATTCAGTCCGGCTCCTCCCTGCCAAGCCATAATAATGTGTGGTACAGTTCACGTGGAATTATGCTAGATCAAAGAGCTAGTAAATATGTCTGCCTCCTTCTTTGGCATAACGATGGCTTCAGAACATGCAGTAGTCTAAGGCTAAGGAGAGGAGATGTCATACTGAAACCTCAAGGATGGAAGAGCCCTAGAGAGTCTCCAGTTAGTCACTAATTAATTGCATTTTATGAGCTCAGGCATAGATCCTCAAAGCTGCTTAGGAACTTAACTCCTGTTTCATTTCACATTCAAATTCAATTCATGCTACTTACTCTTAATCACCATCCCAGCCCTGAAGGAGTTTCAAACCAACAGATGTCTCCATTTCAGAGCATGAAGGATGCAAGCAGCTGAGCAGAAACTCCTATGAATGCTGAGCAGTGCTTTGGTTGGAACAGAAAGGTGGTGACACACATCAAAGCTGCCCTGTGCTTTGGAGACAGGCAGAGAGGCAACTGAGCTGTTCAGAGCAGCCATTCACTGTGCTCAGATCATGTCCATCCTGTTGGACAACATGCCATTCAAGAAAAAAAATGCCCATTGTTTATAGAACAGCTTGGGCTGGCCTGGATGACTGGGTTATCATTTGAGCTTCTTTCTCCCACAGCGCTGGAGAACATCAGGACCAGCAAGTACAACTATCTGTCCTGCTGGAGTTGAGCCACTGTGCACCAGTGGATAAGGAAAGAAGCAGGAGTGCTCTCATCACTCATGTCCAAGAAATTGCCTAGTTCTCAGAGTCACTCCTGCATCTTTTAGAAGATGATGTGTAAAGCACAATGTTTACCACTCCACATGCCTAGAACAGCAAGAGTTTCCACAGCGGACATATATTGCTGCTCTTTCTCCCACAGTGTATCTCCTACAGTGAGGATAAGTGCAAATAAGAGCTGCAAGAGCATTAGAGGTTTCCAACTTTCTTTGATGCTTGAATTTTTCTACTGGAAACTCTCCTACGGGTGGTATGGACATTTTAGGAAATGTCACATATTTATTTCTGTATAGCATGTGAGAACCTGCTTTTTCCAGTTAACTTTCATGAACTCCTTTGTAAATAATGCACAGCATGGACTTTGCTGCTCTGTGCTGGCTCCTGTCTAGGTTTGTGTTTTCTGGGTATTTTAGATGTCATGCAGAAAAAAATCCATAGCAAAACAAAAATCTGATAAAAACTGTTGTGTAGTCCAGAGTTTCAACAGTCAGGAAGCACGTTTCAGCAAAAAGCTCTATTTTTCCACATGCAAGTCTTTTAAGACTTCAAAAACAAGCTTGACTTGTAAAATTCTGCTGATTAAATTATGTTTTCCTCACAAAACATCTTAACCAGTTTGATCAAACTAAGTTTTGTTTTAATAATTATTGTCAGTTATGAGGAACCTGGAAGTAAAACTGCAATTCAAAAGCACCTGGAGAAAGAAACCCACAAGTGAAACAGATGTGTATTATACATGGCATCATCCACAGAGAGTAAGCATAAATTTCCAATGATGACGCCTATTAAAAATTTTCCTCATCTGATGTTTACTAAAACCAGTGCTTTTAGTAGACAATTTTGAGCAAAACTGTTATTTTACAATAAGCTAATTTTACAATTAGCAGTACTAAATGCTGTGATCCAGTGATCCAGTTAAGTAAGTTTTATGAAGTTTTAGCTATGATTTTATTGCTATGAAATGAAATAATCTAGATCAGTTGGCCCATAACTTTTTGCAGAGAACAGATGTTTATCTGCATTTATTTTACAAAATGAAAGCTCTTTAAAGTATATAAAAGCAAAATTAACCTGAAAATCACAGAGGTTAAATAGAGAAGGTAGGTTCTTAAAAAATTATGATGCCTTTATAGAACAAATTATTTACGTTTTCTAAAGTATCAAACATTTTGTTCATTTGATCCTTTTACAATTTTTTTTCCCTTCCTATTTGAATTTAGCTGACTGGTGGTAGCAGTATTCAAGGGATTAGCTTCTGTTCATCACAATAAATGCTACTAATAAGTAATAAAATGTAAAGCCATTTAGCTTGAGCATGCAAAGTGATTTTCACAGGGTTATAATGTCAGAGCCCAGAGCAGAATGGTGAAGCCACACATAAGTGGCCCCAGGAAGTGCCAGCCACCAGGGCCACCAAGAGCAGGGCGAGCAAACACCTCTCGGGCATCTGGCAAAACTAATGAGCAAGAGACAACAGGGAGGAACCGCACCAGCACCACATACTAAAAGCTACAAAAGTATGTGGCAAGTACTTGTAGTGGTTGACTCTCTGCTGAGAGGCACCGAGGTGCCCTTCTTCTGGCTTGATATAGAGTTAAGGGAAGTTGGCTGTTTGCCAGGAGCCAAGATCTGGGCTGTCACAGGCAGACTGCCACAACTGGTTAAAAGCAGACTACTATCCCCTACTTCTTTTCCATGTGGGCACCGATGACAGTTAAGCAAAACCTGGGCAAGATCAAGCAGGACTTCAGAGCCCTGGGGGCCCCAAGTGAAAGGGACAGGGACCCAAGTGATCTTCTCTGTGTTGCCAGTCAGGGATAGGGGTGAAGTCAGAAGATGACACATTATACAGATCAGTGCCTGGCTTTGTGGCTGGTATCGTCACCAGGGCTTTGGTTCCTATGACCACTGCATGTTCTTTGACTGATAGAGCCTGCTGGGGAGAGATGGGATCCACCTATCTGTAAGATGCAGGAGAATCTCCAGTAGCAGACTGGCTTACTTAGTGAATCATGCTTTAAACTAATGAACTTAAGGGGTAGGGTCCACAGCTGCAACACCTGTATATCCATAAGCAACAAGGTGGATGAGTACACCTACCAGATTAGGGAGGAATGCTCCCCAACACTTTCCAAAGACAAGTACACATATAGTCTGCGCAACAAACAGGAGGAACTGGAACTCTCTGCCCAGTCTGAGAGTTATGCTGTCATAGGATTTACAGAAACGGTAGGAAAATTCACATGACTAGAAGACCACAGTGGATGGCTACACACTCTTTCAGAAACATAGGAAGGGAAGAAGAGGAAGTGGAATTGCACTTTATGTAAAAGAGAAATTTGAGCGTATAGATGTGAGCTATGGAGAACCATCTCCAGTTCTAGTCCCCACAATTCAAAAAAAGAAATTGACCGACTGGAGACTGTCCACAGGAAGGCCATGAAGATGATAAAACGGCTGGAGAACCTGCCCTATGAGGAAAGACTGAAGGAGATAGGCCTTTTCTCCCTGGAGAAGAAAAGGCTCAGGGGGGACTCCATCACAGTATTCCAGTACTTAAAGGGCTCCTACAAAGATGACAGAGGCCTTCTCTTCACAAGGAGCCATATGGAGAAGACAAGGGGCAACTGGTACAAGCTGCACCGGAAGAGGTTTCATCTCAACATAAAGAAGAAACTTTTTACAGTAAGGACAATCAATCACTGGAACAACTTCCCCAGGGATGTGGTAGAGTTCCCATTGCTGGAGGTTCTCAAGATGTGACTGGACAGGGTGCTAGATAATCTCATCTAGGCTCCTTTTCCCACAGAAGGTAGGACCAGATGATCTTTCAATGTTCCTTCCAACCTGGGCTACTCTATGATTCTATGAAAGGGGAATAATAAACAAAGAATCCCAATTTCCAGTGCCAGGCTTAAAATAAGGACTATAGACCACCAGTGGCTTAGACAACTGTAACATGAATTATTGTATTATAATACCATTTATGCTCTAGACATATATTTCTTGCAGGGTTTGTAAATGTGGAAGATAACAGTTTGATTACTCAGAATATGGAAATCTACACTTCAGAGAGCAAACACAGCCTGCGCAGCCAGGCATGAAATTCCTTGTCTGACTGCAACACCCGAGCGCTCTTGCCACATGGCCAGGCCTTGGGGAGTCTCCTCCGAGCAAGTGGTGTTTGCGGGTAGGAGCCATGTTATGCCATGTCAGCATGTTACGTCACGGTATCTGCTACTTTTACATGGATGTTATAGTTACTCTTACAGGCTGCTGAATTGAAAATACTTTAAGGTACCAGAGGCAATTTGTAGGTAGAATTCTTACTTCAAGATGCTAATGAATACATTCAGGGGCACTGGCAATATCACAGTTTCCTGGACTAGCACTGGACTGAAATCGCACAAATTATAAAAATGTCTTTAATCTGTTCCTGGTCTTCTGTTTCAGTGGGCAAGCTGCTGCCAGGCTGGACCCATGACTGCAACATCCATTTTGACACGCTATAATATGGTGAAATGCAGGTAAAAACTTTTTTAGGATTGGACACTGACACTGTCACTAAAATGGCGGGTAATCTTCATAGAGGAAATGACATTCTAAAAAAACATGTTTGTACATAAAAGACTTCTCTGGTCTATTCCAACAAACATTTGTCCACAGCAATTTTATGATTCTTCTTTTATAAGCCAGCAAATCCACTCCCTGTCAACACTCCTAAGTGGAGCATCATTACTCTTTTATGTCAGAACAATACTTAAAGGTCTCTCTGAAAATAACTTGGATGGTGCTTTAGTCATGACAGTGAGTTAACTTTTTAGGACATTGTCAGGCACAGACAACCAAGCACCATTCACAGGAACTAAAAGATCTCTTACTTGAGAAAAAACAATGAATTTTTTAAACTTCAGATTCAGTAGGAGAGCAGGCTCATGGTTTGTAATGAAATCAGTATGTATATCATCATCCTCTTCTAACAGCACTTGGGAAACCACCATAAATAAGCACAATGAAATGGTATTTCATTGGATACACCAAACCGCCCTCAAGGAAGACCTTCCAGTGATGCCAATGGAATGTGCATGCCCCACCTAGTCTTTATGTGGCAAACAAAACCATATGAGCTTTAAGACTGCATGTCCTACAGGTAATATGAAGTTTGATTCATTGTAGGTACCCAGGAAAAATATTCAGTAGTTCAAAAGACACATTCAGCTCCTATGTGTTTCCTCCTGCCGCACCACATCTGTGTGTCCAGTCAGGAGGAGAAGGGAAGGATGAGAACATACCACCCAGACACCCCTGAGGTCCTGTAACTGCGCCAAGGGCAGATCTCCATTCCACATCCTTTCCAACAGTCTCTGCTTACAGTACCTGCTAACAGCCCCATGAGCAGGGGGTAAACACCATCCTCTCTGAAGACACAAGCTTCACAAGAGGAGAACATGGCTGTGTAGACTGGGCTGTCTTGCACCTGGCCTGGCTGGGACATCCAACACTGTTTGGTTGGACTGACCCCACGTTCCTGCAAAGCCATTCCAACTCCATCAAGATGATATGCCATGCCCCTTGGAGCTGGCTGTTTAAAAGCAACTATGAGGCTTTCCACAAATCTGAGTACCAAAAGTGTTGAAGCTTTGCTATGTACAATACTTAGTTAGCCATAAAGCACCCAACCAATGCTATTTAAAAACAAATAGGAAGTCCTTGTATGGTTTTGCAACCCACAGCCGACATGGAAAACCTGAGGGACCCTGCTTACAGACCCCATGGCCAGGATGTGAAGGATTCAGGTAATTTCAATTTAGGCAATGAAATAGAAAGTAGAATTTGAATCGTGGTTGTGAATTGTGACTATTCACATGTTCTGTCACAGGCAAATCCATGAGGATCCACTGGGACCATTCCACTCTTCCAGGTCACAGTCTTTTAAGGTTTTGGGTACTTGGTTGGATTTTGGGCTTAGATTTGGGCAGGAAGAGATTACTCTGTTTTGTCAAAATTCTCTATTTATAAGATCATGTTTCTAAATCCATCACTTTTACAAGGCAAGCTCCTGATGTTACAAGGAAGTATAATTACCTGTAGTCTTGCCATTGCTCTTTTTCTTAATTAGGACCTTTGAAGATAAATTCACATGTCCATCTCCGGCATGTGAAAACCGAACTACAGGATCAACCTGAAATAACCTATTAATTTCACCTCTGTGTGAATCACCCTGTAGTTGACTTGTAAGGGACTACTTAAATGAAAGCTTTTCATTAATACATTTAGTACATGGGTTATTGAAGTAGGAGAGCTTCTCATTTTGTACAGTTTTAAATCCCAGTACATTTTTTAAAGACATCTGAAATTATTAACAGGATCAAGAAAGGTTATGTGTATGTGGGGAGTGGGGGGCAGGTGGGGTGGGTGAGTGAGTGTGAAGGGGTCAAATTATTTTAAGGAGGCATAAGGTATAGCCAGAAGTATGATCTGCATTATTTTATACTACTGTAAATTATGACCTTTTGTATTGCAGGCACATTTAATTAACTGTACATGTATTATACAAGCACAGAAATATTAAACCAGAGTGTTGTCTACTGGAAAATTGTAATTCAAGTGATATCCATAGTACTTCAGTTGCAGGAAAAGGTCTCAAAAGCCCCCGTGCTCTTGATAAGGAGTTGGATAGCTCTTAGCACTGCTAATGAATGGCAGAGACCTCAGGAGAGTGTAATCATAGACTAATACAATCGTTCAGGTTGGAAAAGACTATTAAGATCATCAAGTCCAACTGTTAACCCAGGACAGCTAAGTCCACCACTAAACCATGTCCCTAAGCACCTCATCTATGCGCTTTTTAAACACCTCCAAGGAAGGTGATTCCACCACCTCCCTGGGCAGCCTGTTCCAATGCTTGGCCACCCTTTCAGTGAAGATGTTTTTCCTAATATCCAATCTAAACCTGCCCTGGCAAAACTTGAGGCTGTTTCCTCTTGTCCTATTGCTCATTACTTGAGAGAAGAGATCAACTTCCCCTCACTACAACCTCCTTTCAGGCAGCTGCAGAGAGCAATAAGGTCTCCCCTCAGCCTCCTCCTCTCCAGGCTGAACACCCCCAGCTCCCTCAGCTGCTCCTCATCAGACTTGTGCCCCAGCCCCTTCCCCAGCCCCGCTGCCCTTCCCTGGACACGCTCCAGCCCCTCGACGTCCCTCCTGCAGCGAGGGGCCCGACACTGAACCCAGGGTTCGAGGTGCGGCCTCACCAGTGCCCAGTCCAGGGGGCGGTCACTGCCCTGGCCCTGCTGGCCACACTGTTTCTGACACCAGCCAGGACGCTGCTGGCCCCTTGGCCACCTGGGCACACTGGGGGCTGGCTCACAGACTTGTGCGTGTCTAACTGGAGCAGCAGGTCACTAACTCTTTCCTGCTGGACTGAGGGCTTCATTCTGCTCCTGCTCATCCATCTTCCAGTGCAGGGGCTGAGTACCCAGAGGGAAGCTGCTCTGGCTATTAAGGACTGAGGCAAAGGCGGCATTCAGTACCTCAGCCTTCTCCTTGGCCTTTGTGGCACTGTTCCCCGACGCATCCTACAAAGGATGGCAATTACCCTTGGCCCTCCTTTTCTTTCTAATGTATTTGTGAAAACATTTCTTGTAAACATCTTTTACAGCAGTGGCCAGCCTGAGTTCTAGCTGGGCTATCACCTCCCTGGTCGTTGCCCTGCATAACCTCGCGACATCCTCATCGTCCTCCAGAGTTGCCTGCCCCTTCTTCCAGAGGTGGCCAACTCTCCTTTTTTCCCCCGAGTTCCAGCCAAAGCTCTGTTCAGCCAGGCCCGTCTTCCCCACCAGCTCGTCTTTCGGCACATGGGGACGGCCGGTTCCTGCGCTTTAGGACTTCCTTCCTGAAGAATGTCCAGCCTTCCTGGACCCCTGGGCCCTTCAGGACTGCCTCCCAAGGGACTCTGCCAACCAGGCTCCTAAACAGGCCAAAGTCTGCCCTCCTGAAGTCCAAGGCAGCGGTTCTGCTGACCCCTTCCTTACCCCTCTGAGAATCAAAAACTCTACCATTTTGCAATCACTATGCCCAAGATGTCCTCTGACCACCACATCACCCACCAGTTCTTCCCCAGTTGTAAACAGCAGATCCAGGGGGACATCCCCCCTGCCTGGCTCACTAACCAGCCATGTCAGGAAGGTCTCTTCCACGTGCTCCGGGAACTCCCGGACCTGTTTCCTCCTGGCTGTGTTGTACTTCCAGCAGACAGCTGGTAGGTTGAAATCCCCCAGGAGAACAAGGGCTAGTGATCTTGAGACTTCTCCCAGTTGCCTGTAAAATGTTTCATCTGTCTCTTCATCCTGGTTGGGTGGTCTGTAACAGACTCGCACTGGGATATCCACCTTGTTGGCCCTCCCCATGATGCTTACACGTAAAGACTCAACCCTATCGTCACCATCATTAAGCTCTGTGCCACACTGTGGGAAATCTGCCTTGTAGACTCTCACGTGTTGCTTTTCTGGCTCTCCAGTGTTTCCTTCTCCCTCATAGTGGCACAGTCTGACAGGTCCTCCACGTGCCCTTAGTGTTTCTTTTACATTCCCGGGCCCTACAGGCAGATGGTTATGTGAAAATCTCAGCTTTATTACTGTAGAAGAAACTTCTACTCTTTTTTTTCTCCTTCTTCATCACAGAGATGTAGTCTGAGAGCATATCCAAGATCTTTCATTTAAAGAAATATCCTGGGGTTTTTTGAAAGTGCATGAACATCGATATCACATCATACTACTGCGGCAACATGCAGGTTAAAGGCGCATTTGCTCTGAGGAGTGGTTAAAAAGCTCCTCCTTCTCTCAATTAAGTAAAAAAAAAAGGTGGCAGGCCATTTGACTCCTTTTCCCTGACATTTAAACAGCTGGGTAGTAGCACAGCTTTGGAGCCATGATACTGAAGACAAAAAGGAGGCTCTTAGAGGAGACAGAGCAGGTATACACCTTTATCATGACAACTTTCATTTTAAAACAGCATGGCAACCACTGTGTTTGCCTACAGGAGGAAAGATGTGCTAAGTAATGAGTAATTCATGAGTATAAATATGAAGAAAATAAATTGGGCTTTAAAAGATTTATAAAATGCTACTGGGGTCTATTATGACTTTTCAGAGCAAAACACCTAGCAAGTCATATTCACACTGAAAGTGGTGGAAAAATAAATTCTGTTACATACACATATATAAACTATACACACACTACTTTTCTAAAACAATAGGAACTTCTGAAAATTAGAATTATTTGCATAAGGTATTTAAGAAGAAATATGTAACACACAAAAGGAGTACTGGGTCTGGTAGCAGTAGTGCTCTGAATTCTTACTCTTTTAATAAGAATTCCTGAGCTTATTCAAGTATTTTTTTAACAGAAAGGTATGAAGAGAGAGAATGGGGGAGCTGCCAGAGTAGGTTTTCAGGTGGAAGTTGAGACCTGAGACACCTGGCAGAACAACAGTGAAAGCTGCATTTCTTTTGAGAAATCCATCTAGAACCCAAGCTACGAAAACCCTGTTTCCTGATCTGTATTTTCCAAATCACATGCTGTTTCCCTAAAAGTGAAGCTGCTAATGGGCTGCCAGTGGGTGGGGGGTATTTACACTACACACAGGATATTTTACATGTTACAAAAAGCAGATGCTTGACATACAAATGACCTCTGATACAGTAAGCACAAACATTCACATGTTACTGCAGCAGAGCAGTGCCTTGCAAAAGACTGGGTGTGAAAGTAACCACAAATGACCCTCCTCTGACAGGGCTGAGCTGAATTTGCACTGGGTCTGCTAGAGCTGATAATTAATAGAATCATAGAATGATTTGGGTTAGAAGGGATCTTAAAGATCATCTAGTCCCACCCCCCCTGCCATGGGCAGGGACACCTCCCACCAGACCAGGCTGCTCACAGCCCCATCCAGCCTGGCCTTGAGCACTGCCAGGGATGGGGCAGCCACAGCTGCTCTGGGCAACCTGTGCCAGGGCCTCACCACCCTCACAGGGAAGAATTTCTTCCTAATGTCTAACCTAAATCTGCCCTCTTTCAGTTTAAAGCCAGTCCCCCTTGTCCTGTCACTACATGCTCTTGTAAAAAGTCCCTCTCCAGCTTTCCTGTAGGCTCCTTTAGGTGCTGGAAGGCTGCTCTAAGGTGTCCCTGGAGCCTTCTCCAGGCTGAACCACCCCAAGTCTCTCAGCCTGTCTTCATAGGAGAGGTGCTCCAGCCCTCTGAGCATGGCTCTCCTCTGGAGTCATTCCAACAGGTCTATGTCCCTTTTATGCTGGGGGTTCCAAAGCTGAATGCAGTACTCCAGGTGGGGTCTCACAAGAGCAGAATACAGGGGGAGAATCACCTCCCTCGACTTGCTGGCCACGCTTATTTTGATGCAGCCCAGGATCTGGTTGGCTTTCTAGGCTGCAAGCACACATTGTCGGGCCACACTGAGCTTTTTGTTCACTCTCTTTTCTCTTCTTTAAAAACAAAAAGTAATTTGGGGTTATATCCTCTTGAGAATTATGTAGGCTAAAAGGATCATGATAACAGTCCAGTGCACGAGGAACTACTCCTGTCCAAGTATGAGGTGGGCTAACGTTACTCACTACCAGCTGTCCAGGCTGCTGCCAAAGGACAAATTTTGTTGGTGGTGCTGGTTTCAGATTGGACTGTGCCTGAACACTTGTGCCTCACAGCAACTGAGAAGCCACTGTGACTGGTGTCCTTCCCTACACACAGCCTTACAGTCTTCTGCAGTTAGTGAACAATGAAATAATAGTGGAATAGGGAGGAAAAGAAGGCCCATCCTTTGGGAATACTTCTGATACTTCCCGTAATGGACAGCATCTGCTTTATCTGTTCACAAATTATTGTGCACTTCATGCACAATAATTAGGTATGGTTGAGTAGCAAAGGTAATGGCTGCTCTTGACCAGGAAGAGGGAGAAGTGATCCTCCTGTGAAATAAGGGTCATGTCTATGGAGAGGCAGGAAAAAAAAGAGGGACAATCTGTCCTTGGAGACACCAGGAGAATCCTGAGGAAACCAGGGGGAAATGACACTGTCAGGCTTCAGAGATGACAATGTCCCCAGGCTTCCAGGGGCTGGCAGAACTCAAAAAGTCACCAAAACCAGCTGAACCAAACAAGACTGGAGGCAAAGACCCATCTGCAAGGAGCAGTGAACAAGGGGATGTATCTGTTCATGTCCTGTTGTTTAAACCTCTCTCCAGAGGTGGTGGTCCTAGTTTGTGTGCTAACAAACCTAATTTAACTATCCAACACCCTTCAAATGGCTCATGATAACAAAAGTTGTGGGCAGCACACTGTCAAACCAATGGCCTTGTTGGACACTGCCATCTCTTTCAGTGTGATCTGACCTCACCAAGCACCTGCCAAACCCAAGACGAAGAATAAACTGGTAGAATACAATGTGTGGATCACCATACCAACCTAAGATACTCTGTGTTTAACCTAATGTTGTGAAGAAGCATTTAAAGAGGTTCAGTACTTGGTGTTCAGCAACACAACTTCAGACTACTTTTTTTCCATGACTGGGAATTATAAAGAATTTTGTCTGAAAGCAAGGAACAGTACTAGCCCTGCAGGATGCACACAGAGATAATATTTTGTATTTTAGACCATGTATGTCTTAAGCAATGCATAGCCACGATTAGAAGTTAAGATACACTCCACCAGAATCCCAAGCTCAAAAACAGTCAGTGACTTGTCAGTAGCTGGGAAAAAACAAACAGCTTCAACTTTTGTAAGTGGTAACAAAAATTTCTTCTGGATTTACACGACACAGCTTCATGAACTTCCACTGGAGTTTGTTTTGGGTCTTGTTTTCTTGTTTATACAATGAAAAGACAATGGAAAGCTTGCGAAACATACTGACTTTTTCAGATTAGTCAACCCACCCGATATTGCTGGTTTCTTTGGGAGGTTTGTGATTTTGCTCAGATTCATAATGAAATTTTAACTATTACACCACAGTCAGGGTTTTCATCCTTTTTGTATCCTCTGCAATTGAGAAAAAAAGGAAAGTTTTAACAAAGTATTCCTTGAGTTTGGAAATGTAACAGATTCCACTGAAAAATCTTTAAATCAGATTAATTAGGGGCAGGGTGGTTGGGGTGGTTCTTCAAGACTATTTCACCTGGTACTTGTTAGCAGAATGTAAGGAATTGCAGCAAATCAAAGAAGTTCTTGCTCTTTGGGTGATCTGGAACATCATTTCTATTTAACAATGTTGGTATCACTGCCAGTTTCTGCCCATCTAATTATTTTTTCAGCAAGCTGTTTCATGAATAGCAGGCCTAATGAAATCTGGTCTCCTCTGAATTTGTGTGCTGTGTACTTTACACATTCCCACTGCAGTGATGATGACAGCACACCCAAGTACCAGTTATTCCCACCATGATGCTCCCAGTTCCCCATCAGATACAGTGTAAGCCCATACCACAGTACCCTTAGATCCTTCTCATGTTTACAGTCTCAATGTTCCCCTCCTGAAAAGGCTTCATAAATAACACAGAGGACCTTCACTGCTCTTTCGCAGCCTCTATCTACTATACAGGCTCTGGTGTTGTGGCAGGTTTTGTGCCAGCGGGCCAAGCAGGTCCCACACCACTGACCTCACAAGACAGGACTTTTCTTAGTGGAAAGCACTAATCTGGATCTTTGATCTGTAGCTAGCTGTTAATTCTTATGAAATCTGTAGGATCTGGAGCGGCTTCTGCCCTCAGAGCAATTTAAAATGCAGGAGAGATGGAGAAACTGCAGTTTATTAATACAGGACTAATCCCACTGGATTACATAAATATTGTTTCCTTGGGAAATCATGGAGGAAAAAATATTTGAAAGAGAGAGACAACCCAAGCACTTAATACATTATGATAACATTTCAAAATGGAACATTCCCTGCAACAACAAGGATGGCTTTTTGGACCCAAGTGAATGAGGAAAAGCCCTTTGCTGTCTCTGTCAAAGTTCCTGCAGTGATACTGGAAAGGAAGCCTGGTCTGGGCTTTCCAGCTGGTGAGCTGTGGGAAGCCTCTCTAATGCTATACAGACACTCCAATTTAAGCAGGAGTACAGTCCTAAATTAGGAGGTTTGACGATAAATTCAGCTGTCATACGTCTGCTACTAAAAGAAGAACTATTTTTAAGAAATACTAACTTAAATGTTACATGAATTCTTCAAAAGCTAAGACTCTGACTGGATTACTGAAGTGGGAGTGCTTTCAGGCTATGCTTAATACATGTCTTACTAATTTAAAGCCTCACTATTGCCTTCAATGTGATTATGACCCGAAATCAACCTCCATTGTATTTGTCAAAGTTGTTGTTAGACTCTTTGTGTGGTGGAACAATCAATTCTGGAAGCCTGACTGCTTTTCAGAAAGTAAATACACGAGTTTTTTACTTGGATTACTTGAGCCTCAAGGCCTGGACTCCCTGGGGACTCACTCCACAAAACCAGGACCACCCAGCATCTCACAATACACATAAACAAACACACACTTGCATACAAAGAACTTGTACAGAGTCATGTTTTCCATTTGCAACCCAGAAGAAGAAAACAGTCCTTTAAGGGATGGGGAAGATTTGCTGACAGGTTGTCCTTCCTGGGCCCTTCCAAAGCGCCAAGTGGATGGAGAGCATTTGGGTCCTCTGCCATTGGGAAAATCACCACTGGGTTTACAGCACAGCAAGCTAATATCCCAGTCGTCCACAGCCTGGATGGTAGTAGGTGGACATCTACAGCACAAAGCGTTACAGGGCCACCCCAGAGGGTAGGTAGATAACGCCATGAGGTTCCTTGTCATCTGGCAAGGATTAGAGCCACAAGCTGGTTACTGTGGAGTGCACCATGGCCATGGCTTAGCCAAGCAATCACAACAGCAGAGACTTGCTGTTTCATGAATGCTATCCTTCCCACAGTCCAGATCAGATAAGACAGTATGTCATCTATTAGCTATATGAACAAGTACTATCAGACTATACTTAACGCAAACTCAGCATCTGAAAACTGCTACCAGCCTTCAAGATAAAAGTTATCTTTATTTATTGCTTCCCTTTCTGTAAGAATTTAATTGCTTGCACATCAAGCAATTCTGAAAATACAATGGCCTATGTAAGTTCTTATAAAAGCTTTATATATTAATAAAAATAATTAACAAAATATTGTATATTATATAAGTATTACATATAATTATTTATAAAAGGCCTTCTCTAGCAGGGCTTAGAAACAATTCAGGATGCCTTGAAACAATTCAGAGTCACAATATGAAGCAGAGATAGAAAACAGTCACAATTACAAAGATAGCTGATATCTAGCAACAACTATGACAATGGTAATCCTTTGAAAACCGTGTGTAGGTGTATCTATGTCATAGTTTTAAACTGGAGTGCTCAAAGGTAGCAAACATCTCAGCAGGAAACAAAGCTGAACTGTGAGAGCTCTGAGTTTGTAGAGCCCTTAGCACAATGAGGCTGAAAGTGGCTGTGCTCCTTTTTCACCACTGCAGCATGGGTGCAGGGCAATAATAGATAATTGAATCTTTTAGAACATCGAGCCTCTGGCTTTGGGGAGGTCACTTAAGAACAAAACATCAGTCAGACAACACATTCAGCTAACCCAGCGTTTTGTTTTTACTTGTGATCAGCAGCACAGGCTGAGGAAAAAGCACAGAAATAGAGCAAAATAGAGTGAAACCTCCTCTCCTACCATAGCTTTTGAGCCTCAAAAGCACAGTGGTTTGGGGCTTCTGAGCCCAAGGTGCTTTCTGTGTGCAGAGCAGCCCTCTGTGGCTTTCTCCTCTATGGACTTCTCCAGTCATGGCTTGTGCTCACATAAAATTTTAGCATCCACCACAGCAGTGCCACACTTTAGCCCTTCCTTATTATTTTTTTTTTCTCTGTACCCACATCTTTGCATTTCTGAAGATCTTGCCATTTCAGCGTACAATCAGCATGTCTCTGATGAGGCAAACACACGCGATTGGGTTCAACAGAAGATTGCTGAAGGTGGAGTGTCCTGGTTTTGCCTGGCAGCCACTGCACAAGCCCACCCAGGCAGCAGTGCCACCACGTTCTGCCCTGGCTGTCTGCTGCACCAGGACAGTGCTGCTTCACCTGCCACCCTGCCCGCTGCCCAGCCCCAGAGCTTGCCCCTTCGCAGCCCTGCTGCCTTCCCACCTCCCTGCTTCCCACCTTTTGGCAGTGGAGGTATTTTTCTGGCATTGAGGTTAGCTCAAATGCCTCGGTCTGGAGCACATGATGGGGTTGGTTCCTCAGAAAGTAGGAAGTCACCTTTGGAAAACACAGTATCTCAAATGAGTAGCTAAACCGCATCTAGGCATTTCCAAAGATCTCTGCCAAAGTGTGCAGTCAGTGCACACATGATGCAGAAGTATTTGACTTACACAGTCATCTCCTACTTACATTTTGATCCCCATGCACCGTTTCTTCTCTTCTCTGAGAAAAGGTGTTTGGCTCCCAGTCAGCTCGAACGAGTCCAATATAAAGACCAAGCCTTAATGACCAGGAAAGCCTTTTGACAGAGAGAAGGTAGGTGGTCTCCCCAAACTTTCTTTTTTCCTTTCTCTTCTTCGGCTCTCTTGGTGTGAAGGCATATGTGTGTCATGGAGGGGTGCTGAGTGTAAGGGATGAGTCATTCACTTTCCTCGCTGAGCCCTGCTCCATGCAGGTTTCTGTCACAGAGAAGAAAAACAGACCTTTGTGTTGGAAATGGCCTGGGAACCAACGAGCCTGAGCAGAACCACACAAATCATCTGGATACACAGGGCTGGTTGCAGAGAAATGTATTTCTTGCAGTCCTGAGTTCCTTATTGACTTGTTCGCATCATTGTTCATCAGCAATTGACTCTGAAATTTTTATTGTAAGCCTCTGCCTCCAAGAAAAATTGTTTGAAAAGGCAATTGAATTCAGGCTCGGCCAGCTATTCCTTTTTAATACATTTTCCATTACATTAATTGATTTTCATTTTTCAGCAATAAGGCGTACTGTACGTTTGCTAACCGCTTGCTTCCCAGATGAACCCGGCAGGATCCATTAGCAATTTACCTCTGTTGCCACTAGAGGTCAGCCACTATCCTGACAACACGCCGTAACCGCAGAGTAAACCCATGGTTACATGCTTCCGGACTCCATCCTCGGTAAACCAAATCAAGCATAAGAGAAGGCTTGAGACCTTAGTTTACCTGAGGTGGATCTCGGCCTAGGAACAAACACGGGATTATTTGTTCTCCCGCTGGGTAGTCATATCCTGTTTTTACTACTTTCTTCTGTGTTATCTGTAGTTCTGTTACATTAGTTACTGGTAATATTGGGAAAATACTTAGATGGAAATTCAGACTAGCCAGTCTGCTTGTCTAAGTAATGGGATAAGAAAAGAATAAAAATGGCAAAAACGCTAGAAGGTAAACAGTTTTCAGTGAATTTGAATTCAGTATTTGATGAAGTGGGAAAGTCCTGCAAGTATGCTGAAAATGCTTTGTTAGTTACAAGTTACACTTTAAATTCATAATTTTGTGAAGAAATAAAGAGTCATTTAATGAACTGATATCAGCTGCATGATATGAACAATGTGGTTAAAAGAAAATCCCTTCTGTGGAAGAAAACAAAACCACATTCATCCATACAATCTCTGGTCCGCTGATCCAGGCAATTATCAGCCTGACTGTGCTGGTTTTGGCTGGGACAGAGTTAATTTTCTTCATAGTAGCTAGTATGGGGTATGTTTTGGATTTGTGCTGAAAACAGCATTGATAACATGGATGATTTTGTTACTGCTGAGCAGTGCTTACACAGCGCCAAGGCCTTTTCTGCTTCTCACCCCCCTCTGCCATCAAGTGGGCTGGGGGTGCATGAGAAGATAGGAGGGGACGCAGCCATGACAGCTGGCCCCAACTGACCAAAAGATATTCCATACCATTGAACATCACACTCAGCATATAATACTGGAGGAAGAAGAAAGAAGAGGGGGATGTTCAGAGTGATGGCATTTGTCTTCCCAAGTAACTGTTATACATGAAGGCGCCCGGCTTTCCTGGGGATGGCTGAACACCTGCCTGCCCATGGGCAGTGGGGAATGGATTCCTTGTTTTTCTTTGCTTGCGTGCGCGGCTTCTACTTTACCTGTTGAACTGTCTTTATCTCAGCCCACGAGTTTTCTAACTTTTACTCTTCCGATTCTCTCCCCCATCCCACCAGGGGGGAGTGAGCAAGCAGCTGCGTGGGGCTGAGTCACTGGCTGGGGTTAAACCACGACTCTGACCCAGCTTTGCTGATTTGTGCAGGGCTCCCTCTTTGTGTTCCAGCACAGAATGCTCCTGTGAGAACTGAGACCACAGCCCAGCACAGCACACTGCAGTGAAGGCAAAAGTATGTTGCCATGGGTCAGTGACTGGCTTTTATTTTTGGAAATTAAAAGTCAAGAAGCTACATGTTTTCTTTTGCTGCTGCACAATCATCAAAGCCTTAGACTAGAACAACAACATGCACAGCAACACCATAAACACAAATGTGACCTATAATGTAGTTGGTGGGAAGTGCAGCAATGCCTGGAGCAAGGTTGTGATGAGGATGCTGGATCTTTTCTTGCTCCATACATCTCTAACTGCTTCATTGCTGCCCTCGTCCCTGCAAAGGTCAGTGGCCAGGCATTTCCCTCCACTTGTCCCACATCTCAGGAGGATCTCAGCAAAATGCACAGACACCTTCTTCACCCTAATAATCATATTATATCTAAAAGGAGCATTTCCCTATGGTCCTGGAAGCAGGAGAGATAGGAAGAAATGGAGACAAAAGAGTTGACACCTGCTGATCTCACTCTCTTCAGCCCCTGCTGGAATAAGGAAAAAGTGATGATGTAAAAAATCTGCCCTGACAGGACCCAAGAGTCAGGAGACACAAGTCATGATGTTGCCTCTATAGGCAACATGATGGGACTTTATACTAAGGCATAAGTGACTAGCCTTAAATATAATGACAGCTATTAGGATCAACTGTTTTAAACATTGCAAGTCTATGTAATGATGTAAAGGGGCTTTTGGGGACAACAGCTGTTTCACAGTCCAGTAGGAGAAATCCCTAACTGCGAAGCTTCTTCACTATCACTTTGCCATGCAGGAAAACCCGTTTTGTCAACTTCACTGGATACATCAGTGTCTCCTTCACTGGGGACAACGGAGGCACTGAAGGTTGCTTCCCAGTTCTCCGCATCAGAAACATGAAGTTTAACAGAGATGAAACACACAAACAAGGGCAAAACAAAGCACCAGAGCAGCAATTCTCTTCTCATAATAATAGTTTGCACAGTAAGTTTTTAGTAGGGGTTACAGATTCACAGACATTTGATATTGATATAACCAACTGTAGCCATCCAGAGTGGATGCACACCAAACAGTGCAAGGTTCTCCAATAGTATTTATCTTCAATGGCTTACAAGTATCTCCAAACTTGGCTGCAGTTAAAGTACTGGTCTCTGAAACCTCTTAACAGTTTGTGGTCTTTTGTGGTATTGGACATTCATGTCTAATCTGAATTAGAAAAACATGAACAAGTCAGGGTCCTGGAATGAAATACCCTAAAACCCTGTGACCAGTGGGAGGACCAAAGCATAGATCCAAAAGGTGGAAAAAAAGCCAAACTTGTATTCAGTTTTCACGTTTGCCACTGACACTTTTGTGACCACAATTAACTCAGCAAAAAAGGGATTCCTCTGCCCTAAAAACCTGTCTATCTGAATTTGAACCAGTGACTCCACAATGTCTTTACAATCAGCAGAGAAGAAGAAACATCTGCAAAGCCTCTCTTCTAGGAATACCTGAACCATGTTCAAGAGATGCCCATTCCTCTCTGCTGATTAGAAAAGAAGCCCAATGGCGAGTACTGCAGAATGAGGAACTCTCACTTCGAGGTATCTTATTAGAGCAGATGAATCCCAAACCTAATCTGCTTGGGCCTTTAATTTCTCATTTGCAAAATAACACAATGGGCCACAATAATAAAAACAATGCTAATGATGCTATTAATGCAGAGATGACAAAATTTAGCTCTCTATTCAAGTGTAAAATACCGCAAGACCCAGCAATAAAAGAAGTATTATAATATTTGATTTCATTGTTTTGCTAAGCAAGAAAGAAACTAAAAGGCAGTCAAGTGCCAGTAAAAGAGAGTAAGCATGTGCTGCTGATATGGTTATTTGAAGCTGAGTTGACTAACACTGAGTACCATTTACCATCAGAAGAGCCTCCTCCATCAGAGGACAGGCTTAGCTCTTTAGCACATGCTTAGATAGAAATGCCCAAATAAGTTACTGACTTAAATGGGACTTCTGGGGTACTGGTACTTACAGTTAAGTATTGCTTTAAGTACTCTGCTGGATTGTAAGCACAGAATGGGCATTCAAGTTACTACACTTCCAAGAGGATATCGGAGCTGTTGCAGTGGTTCAGATTGATGCACAATTTCAGTGTAAGAAGAATTAGAATTGTGCTGTGACAATACATGAAAAACCATTCATTCTGCGTGGGTTTTGACAATTTCAGCACTGTAGATTTATTAACTTTTATTCATGTCTGTGCACTATAGAATCAGAGAAAATGTCACATCTTCAGAGGACATTGGTATAATGTAACTTGATGTAAGAAATTTACAACTTTCTGTCTTTAAAAATAAAAATCTTTCATCAGTTATTCTGTCTGACCAAACAAAGCCTGCTTGTTCCATGTAAGAAAGCTTCTAAAGCAGAAGTTTTAGCAAGACTTCTAAGTCCTTGATATTATCAAATGCAACTTGCAAGAGTTGAGCTTTACCCTAAAGACACAATCTTTCCTAAATCTAAGATATTTCATGGATTAATTCTTTTCAAGCATGAAGCCATTAGGTGAAATCACAGCATGCAGTTTCATTTAGCAAGTCTGTTTTTAACTATAAAATATTAAATAACCAAACTGAAGCTATGACAGTCTCAAAACTGAAGACTATGAAAGTACGCACAATGTAAGTTAACAGGGCACTTGTGGCTGACCAGTTTGACTGGTATCTTAACTGGAAGATATACAGTCATTGATCAGCAGTGCCAATTTTTTTAATAGGAAAAAAAGGGTTGAAAGAAACGACCAGCCACTTATTTTCATATTTTGGTAAATCACAATTTACTGTCCACCCATGAGGAACATACATTGCCTGATTAGATGTAAGAGATTAAGCTAAATTAATTGGATGTTATGGGATTAAAAAATGAAAAGCATGTGTTTGCAATAATCTGATTGATGGAGGGGATCTAATTTTTGAAAGAGGAAATAAGCAATTTCCCTTCTTATCGTAGTCTTACTGAAATGAATACGTATTTTCTGCTTCCAAATTGAGAAATATGTAAATAAGTATTAATAAAAAGCAAAGCTTCTAGCTTATCACAAGAAAGATTCTACATGTAAGATGAAACTACAGCAATCACAACTGTGATTACAGTTACAACACAAGTTATTTTGTGAGCAAGAAGAGGATGCCTGTTTTTTTTCTGGATCTCTATTTCTACAAAATGATGGACTAAAGCAGAAAGTTTTCTCACAGCTGGGATATATATTAAGAGCCCTATCTCATAGAAATCACCTGGTGCCTAACAGTATGTGAGCTCATACTTTGCCTTTCCTGTCTGTCCGAACACTTACAGGGTCGCTCTCCCTCTACACAGATGTTTACTTTCAGGAAACTTGTAGAGATTTAATAGTTCTTAACCCTCTGTCAAATTCAGAGTTTAAAGAAACCAGGGGAACTGCAGATATACATGACTGCCTGAGCTACATTTCCATAGCAAGCCAGGTCAAAGGGAATGTATGTGGCCTTACTCAGCACCTCTGCCACCTCAGGTGGATGTCCTCTTTCTAGCTGCAGAAACAGTAACTGCCTTTCATCTCTAGCTGCATGGAGAACTCATACAAATGAGATGAAAAATCATTAAATACACAAAATGAACTATGAATAAGTTACTGTTAGCCACACCCAAAAAATCTGAGCCAACAATTAAGTATTTTCTTTATATTTGATTGAGGTTAATGTACTCTAATAAACTGGTTTTGTTGTGGTTTTCTTAAATAGAAGTAATTCAAGGTCATAATTTCTAAGTTACGTGTGTTCATGATTAAGAACTGATTAAGAATATGATATTAAAAATACAAAATTCTGTAAGGTCCAGGACATCCGATATATGACCCTTTGGGTTTGTATGAGGGCACAGGGTTATGCTTACATCGTACCAAATGCTGTGTTAAGTAGGTAACACTGCAGTACCAATGTAACATAGGAAAGAAAATTTCAGGTCACTATGCTGAATTCATGAATTGTATAACATCTTCTGAAGCACGGGAACCTAAATAAATCTTAAAAAAACTTACAGTGAAAGGCACTTGTTTTGTGAAAAGAAAAAAAAGGTTTCATTTAATAAATCAGGTTATTTAATAAACAAATGAATGCTTCCAAAAAGAGAACATTCTTTGCAAAGTGGTAACATTAATGACAGTATTCTCACTAACATGAATATCAGGTAGTATGTATTCAACCAAAGAAAAGTAGCAAACTGTATTTTCAGGAAAAAAAAGGTCACCTTTAGAAAACTACAACTCAAGTGAGTATGGATTATTTTAAAATAAGCACCGCTCAAGAAGCGCTGTTTCAGGCAGACAACATGTAAACCATGGTCAGTGAAAAAACACATTAGGAAACCCAAGATGATTTTAAAGGTTAGCTGAGGCAAATGATTGACTTTCACTTTTCATGCAATCAGAAATACATCGTTCTGAAAAAACTGTCATCAAATGCATTTGCTGTGAACTAGAATTGAAGAAAGTAGACACTGTTCCAAACTTGCAGTTTAACATTAGACCTATAAATGCCTCTGATGAAGCCTGCGACAGACATCTTGACTCAAAAGTCAGAAAGTCCACCAAGGCAAACAACGAAAGTCCACAACACATCCAGTTTTAAAACCAAAATATGACAGAATGACACACAGAAGAAAAATGAACAGGAGATGCTGCTTTGCAGTTCATTTCTTAGTACATGGCTTTTAACATACCATTTTACTTGAATCCAATTTGCTGAGCAAATGTTTAAGGTCAGAAGGGACGCCCAGCCTACCTAAATTGACCTCAGGCACGTTATAGATCCTATATATATTACTTCAAGAGACTTCAACACTGAGCCTCAGTACCTGAGGCAGGCATACACATGTCTTCATTCAGTTGAATGACTGCTTGCCATAACTGGAAAGCAGGCAACACCATGGTGCCATCAAGCGTCTGCACTCAGGAGCTGCCACCTGCCTGTAGTTCCCAGGGTCTTTGCCAATTGGATGTGGGGGAAAATCCACACATCTAATTATCACTTGGACACTAGGGACTCATCAGTCACCTAAGAGACAGGACTGTTGTGCCACTTCAGGTCACCATCCACGGTGAATTCAGCTGCACTGACCTTTAACAGTTCAGAGGAAGGAGGCTGAGGTACATGCCTAGAAAGCTCACCACCAGCCATGCGTTGAGGGTGGCGACGGCTGGCGAGGTGCATGGGGGAATCCTTGATAAAAGCTTGACTGCTGTAAAAATGGCTTGAAGCCCTCATATGTCATGGGGCTAATGCAGAGTGTGGTTAATTGGGGATTACAGCTGGCAATGCAGAAACACCATACTTTTGTGGTCTACGAAGGGAGAGTACTCTACCAGGACAGAAAGTATGCCTATAGGTCTCCAGTCTAAGCCATGCCCTCCTGCTCCCTCTTTCCTCTACATATTTCCACTTGCTAAGGGGATCCAGAATTTCTCACAGAAGAGAGGTTAAAATACTTTACCTAAGATGCATATATTAAAAAGATACCTTATCTCACGGTAAATTATTCAGGTGTCAGTGAGTTGGCCCCTCCCCCAATCCAGCTATCCTGATGTTTTATTTTACCTCTGCTAAGCAGTTACATTGCTTTACTACACCTAAGCACTGAAAATCATACCTCATGTCCAAGTTGAAGATGGCCAGATCCAACAACTGTCACATTGCTACCCTTTAGTCTGTAAGATTGATTGTAACATCCCTACTGCACGTGTAAGTACATACACACAATATGGAGCAATCAGCCTTATGTAGATCATTCCCTTTAAGCTACACAGGGTAAGGCTTACTTCCCAGCTTCTGCATCATTGAGAAACACCTCAGCCAAAGTCTCCCTAGGATCTCCATGCTGCTCCTGAAGTGAAGTCATATGAACTAATTCCATGCAAAGTAACTCTGGGAGATTACACCTCTTGGTCAGCAGCCTCTGAAAAGCTATTAGAGTGAGCATGGGAACCGGTTGCAGATTCTGTGAACTGTTTGAAAAATGTTACATTTCATAAATTCTTGAAAAAGCAGCACACAGATTCTGAGCACTGTGGTGTGTCTAAACATGCACCCCTGAAAAAATGAAGTAAAAATCTGGTTCTGAATAAAAAAATACCAGTAATTAAACATCAGAACAGATCCAGACTCATTTTTGCATAAATACAAACAGATAAGGAATGCGATTCAGCAAAATCGAAGAACAGCTGATGCTTTCCCAGCTCTCCCAGAGTTTTTCCTGTAGTTTATTTTTACAAAGGTAGATCACCAACATAAATATGATTGAACTCAGCCTTTTCTACCTAAGATGTGCCCACACATTTGAATTATTTCTACAACTACTGCTACTCCACAGTTTTTAGCTGCCCTCTCTTGCCTCTCCTTCCTTCTGCCCAAGTCCTCTCCATCCTCTCGCCCAAGGCTTTTTAATGAATCTCTCTGATGCTCAATTTTGTAAGTGATCCTGCCATGACAGGTAGGTCCTTCATAAGAAAATTCTTGACTAAACCAGTATTTTTTATCTTCTTAAAGCCTTAAAATTTATTTTTCCCCTTCTGTCTATTGAAATCAATTCTTGGAACTCCCTTTGAATGAACGAATGAACGAAATCCCTCCCTATGAATGCCTGTCTATACCTATAGTGTCATCTCCTGCTACATCTCCTCATGCTCCCCTTGGCCTAGTGACTGCCACTTTGTTTCTTCTTCACGCTCAGGTGGTTATGCCTCACCTTTGCCTCTGGTCCTGCAACAGTTCCCTGAGTCATAAGCGTTAAAACTCTCTCATCCTCCTTTCCAAAAGCTGCAGAGACTACAGCTGTGAGAAGCTGCAACCCAGCCACAGAGATATCTCTTGAAGCTGTCTGGTGGGCCTGCAGCTCTGCAAAACAAGATCTTAAGCAAAAGCAGACTCTGGTTATTGTTCAAGTTACAGTAATGACCTGTGTCTTTACAGGATAAATGCAACTTTACAAGTTAACAAAGTCTCACCATGAAGTGCCATTGTCTTAACACATACTTCCTTTGCTTTTCCTTCTTCCCTTCTCCCCTGCCCTTTCACTTCTTTGCTTTTCTGCACGCAGGCACTGCAGGGCACCACATGGAGGTGACAGCTATGGGCACCATATAAAATGTATTCTGAGGCTCCCTGGAGCACATTTTCCTCTCCTTGAGGCCAGTGTCCCTCATGTCTCCAATAGCTGTGCCATTGGCCTTGCTGTTCCAGATCAACACAACGCTTAAACCAGTGCATCCAAAATACCTGGGATTAAATTATATGCTGGAAAATTCAACACCAACTTCTGTAGGAACAGGGATTCACTCTGTCACAGCCTTTGGGTCTTTATGGACTTAACTACATGTTTTTTACTTGTATATATTAGCTTAGTTTGATATCTCTGAAGTCAGGAAAATTTTCTGCCTAACTTTAAAAAAAAATCAACCAAACCTTAGCATTTGACCATTCAAAAGAACTATCTTTTCAAAGGATTTTACAGGTGACCTTTGAGAGTTCTCTTTGTCATTGAAAGGCAGCCTCCCAAAACTCAAGAACAATGCAAACCATACATTGCACACCTACTGTTTAATCTTTACCATATATTTTGCTCTCTTTGTTTTCCTCCGCTGTCCAAAACAAATCTCACAGCTAAGACTTTTGTCGTTACCTGTTTTCCACTTCTGGCATGTACAGTATCTAATCTGTTTGTTGGTTTGAATAATTTACACAGCTGCGCAGCCAGGATCTAAGAGCGATGTGTTTATGTAAGGTCGCAGGCAGGAAAGATGAGACGTCCTCTTTGATCCAACCACCTTTGTGTCTAGTGACTCATTGCCATGACTCTTTTGCTTTTGTTTGATTTCTTAAGTTGTGTGCAAGGTTCAAAGCAGTGACAATCTTTCCAGAGCAAGGAGTTAGGAGCTCAGAGGCTTTGAAACTGTGTAAGTATCTCTGTCGACATCCTCAGTATTTAGCAACCTAAAACCTCAGAACAAGCAGGTTTCGGACAAAAGCTAATGTTGTGACAGTGGAGAAACAAAGGAAACAAATCTTCTCTAGAGTTGCTACCAGCACTCCTGAACCCAGCACCCATTTCCTGCCACAGCACTGCAGCATCACTCAAACAGCAGAAGAACATAAAACTATCATCCCTTTATTTTTCAAGGAAGCTCGAAAGCTCAGAGCAAAGACAAGGCAACAGCCAGACTTCCAAAAGGGTCTTGGGATATACCTTCATCTGAGTCATCATCTGACAGTATGCCCTTGTGCTGACTTCGCCCCACAATTCTGACTGTAGGCTGTGGGGCTATATGTGCGGTGAACAGGTGCATATAACACATTTCTGAAAAAAATAGTGCAACAGCTGCTTAGACAACTTCAGAGAAATCCCCTTTTGTCTCCTGACTCCTCAGGTGGAAGTGCAAGGTTGCAGGCTTAAATCTACCCACCTTTTCCCCTTGTCTGGTACATCTTGCTGGAGTGGCAGATGCCGGAGGGGAGATAATATGGCCAAGGGCCTGGCTGTGATGCCTGGGGGCATGGTGGCCGGAGAACACCTGCACGGTGGCACTGCCACCACAGGCTGCCCTGTTACTGCAAGCTCATGCAATCGTCTACTTCATGCAGGCATGTTTCCGCTCCCCAACTCCTTGCAGAGAACGGGAAGGGCAGCTATGGAATTATTATTATTCAAATAAATGATCTGCAGAATAAATTGTTTTTTAAATAGTGAATTTTTGCAATACCACTGCTATTGGATGCTTCCATATATACCATGCAGTCTGTGACCAGTAGCACAGCTTTAGCCAGCACCACTAGCCAAGGGTGTGAGTGGCTTCTGGATTTTTATTTGTCTTGTCATAATTTAAAGTAAATCTGTAGGACTGAGTACGGTAAATTAAAAACTGGTGAAAATATGGTGTATTACTGAAGTGGAGCACTGACACTGAATTTAAATTGCATCCAAAATGTCTCATCAAGTAATAGGCAATTCATCATATCAAAATCCCCCCAACTGAAAATATTAGTAATTAGACAAAGGCTGTTAGCACACCACAGCAGAAAAGATATTGGTTTTATAAATACCAGCTCAGCTTATGCTAACAATAGTGTCAGTAGCTATATTTAGTACTGCTTCTGACACGTATTTAAATTTCAGGGCACGCTATGCGGGGAGAAGTTGGCTCATTTCAGTCAGAGGTTATCCTCCATAATAAATCTTTCCCAGTTAAGGTGTGTTTAAATTGTCCTCAAATGGTGTACCTCAGGCCTACTGAGATTCCATCAACTGATATTTAAGGTAATAATAATGAGGGTTTTTTTCAGTTAGTATCTCTTTAAGCTTAAATGAATCATAGAAGAAATTTTGGTTAGGACAGCAGCAGGACCTGTGGTGCCTCTCCTGAGCTGTCACAGGCTTATACAGCAGACAGTGTGGTTGGAGAAACGAAAAAGTAAATGTATTCCTGAAAAAATACAATGGAAATGCTTCTTTCTGCAACAGTGGAGGCTGGGCTGCAAGTAAGGGGGTAGGCAGAAACCTGGGGTGTTAAATCACTGCAGTTCCACTGCAGTCTTTCATGGGACGGCACCAGTGCAAGGTCTGGCCCCATATCACTACAGATGAGAAACTGCTGAAATCCAGGACACACTCTTTCTCCAGTGTTTATCCTTAAATGTGACCCTGCCAAAATAGGTCCCTCAATTCCATCTTCAACCATTTTTAATTTCCATTTTTTACCCCTTTGTGCAACTTTATAGGTGGAGCTGAAAGCAGCAATCTGAAATGACACCTACGCTGTTCCCAATTTTATCCACTTCACCTCTGGTTTTCACTTCATGAGGAAACCCTCAGACAAAACAGCTCTCATGGAGAATAAGCTGTCCCCAAGATGGGAAAAAAAAAGTGACTGTACTGTAAGGATGGGTTAAAAACCAAACACAGCTTTTTAGAAAGGAGGCAAAGAAGATGTATGAGTTAAGTAAATTTTCAGGTCTGATTTGACCAATATTGCACTCCCAAACCTCAACGTAATTTTTTTGCTTTTTTATTTCCACTAATATACAGTAGAAAAATGCTATTTTATTTTCCAGCTGTTTCTCAGGTTTTCTTACATTGTCACTTACAAGTATTGTAGGTGAGGCAGGTGTTTGAAATTCTCTTTCCACTCCTTTCCAATCCACCTATGGATATGGTTTTGCATTTATGTCAGTGTTATCACAGTGTTAAATGTTTAAACACTTTCAACCCTCACAAAGCAGCAATCCAGCCTCCACAAATCCGACAGGCATTGAAAATATACAAAAAAGGTTACGGATATGTATTTATACCCTTGATGTGCCCTGAGGACACTGGCAACATCTACCTCATCAATCTCAATTTTCTAAAGAGATCTGCCCCTACCCCCAACCTTGTTGTGCTTAGGGGCCTGGACAGTGTATACACTTAACAGAATACCGAATGAAAACCCCAGTGGTTAGGTACTTCTGTTCGTCACAAAACATCCTATATGGAAGCAGGGGAAAAAAAAATCAACAAAAAATTTGGATGATAATTTAGTAACTTTTCCTACTGTTGCCTTTCTTGGCAAGCAGCCAACCCTTTCAATTTGTCAATCTTAACATCAGAAGCAAAAGTCTCGCAGACTAAAATACAGCACCATGTCAGAGACCCCTAAACCCAGAATCTGTCAACATCATCACCATGATGCAGCCCCGTTCAGTAACTGCTTCCCACACCAGAAACATCACAGTCTGGGCATACTACAGCCCTGCACTGCCTTCTACCCACTGCACTGGATACTCTCCCAAAAATGAACCACTCTACACTGGAACAAGGACACTTCAGCTAATCAGCAGAGGACAGAAATACCCAGTTGTCAGTGGGAAATCTGTTTTCATAAAGTAGCCACTCCACCTCTGACTTCTCGGCCCTTGGCCCCACCCAAGTCTTAAAAACATATTCAAAACCCAGTTCTGGGAACCTAAAGTCGTAACTCAAGTGGACGCTTAAAGTTATGGACTTAGAGGGGAAGGTGGCTTTACGGCATGTGACAGTTTTTCTCATTCCCAGCTGGTTATTACTTTTTGTTCTTTGTCCTAGAAGAGATAATGCCTTTTTCATCTCTCCCTTTTCTAATATCCACCTCTAGTCTTCAAGTACCAAGGACTTTTTTCTTTTAAATCACCTAACTATTAACAATTAACTTCAGCTCAAAGTAGTTTAAATATAGTTTAAAGCTTATGGCATCTGTATCAGACCTGAGGAAGACCTTGTGTGTCTGAACCCTTCCTTACTTTTTCCCCAATTCTGTCAGATAGTCTAATAAATAATATTATTTTTCCATGTAAATATTTTGCCTTTTTATATCCTCATACCACCCTGACTATAAGAACATAGCTACACAAATATTTCAGCTTACAAAAACACCAAATCATGAGTTTGCAAAACAATTTTCACTTGGATTTTAGGAAACACCAATGCTTTTAGCATCTGCATTTACAAAACATAGAATCATGCAAATGGAAATGATACTAGATCTTCTTGCACCTGGTAAAGCCTAGGGAATACATGCTTTGACTGTTTAAAGTTAAGAACCTATAAAACCTCTGCACTGGCAGCACTAGCTCTTTAAAGCTGGACATGTCTTACAGTTCTACTTGTCTGAAGCAAAACACGCAATTCACAGGTGAAGTTAAAGACAAGAGCACTTTGTTTCCATGTAAACACTAGGACAGTCTTACAGGTGACAGGACTACAAGGTCTGAGAGCATTCAAGTCTGTCCTTGTCTCCTGTGACCAAGCTGTGGCCTGCCATGTGTCACTCCCCTTTCAGCTTCATCTTGAGGGGATTTTGCCCTCCTAATGTGGGACCTGCATTTGCAGGTGCTGCGTATAAGCATTTCAGTGACAACTCAGACCCTGGACATACTTCATATGTTTCAAAAAACAATGCGGCTGGTGGTTTCTTAAACCCCAAAACTCCAGCAATTTAACCTGCCCCATGCAGGGATACCACACTCCCTAGGGTTGCAATCAGTGGCTTCCCAACACATCACCACAAAACACCCATGAGCCAGCTGAGAAGCAGCAGCTGTGGGAAAATACCCATGGAGGAGTCCAATGCACCCTTCCAGCTCACTGGGACAGGTCCTTGTGGCCACTGGCTTGGTGCCCCGCTTCCTTTCATTGGTCCTGGCACCTCCATAGTTCTTCATCCTCCCCTGAAATTTCATGGCGTTATTTTTGCTTTTATACTGCTCTCATCACTGCCAGGGCCTCAGTGCACATCCTGCACAGGCACAGCTGCATGGAGCAGGTACCACCCAAGCATCTCACAAAAAAACCTTGTGCTCTTCTGTGATATAACCGGGATGACATAGTCAGACGCTATTTCTAGGATTTTCCTTTTCGCCTTTAAATTGCATTTCTTGCCTCAGCCTGCCAGACCTCTGACTGAAGAGCTTTTGATAGCTTTCAGAACACAATGTGAGAACTTGTCATTTCCCAGTTTTTAAGAGTGGAGAAGGGGAGGGAGTGGTGTCCCAAGGAGTGCTGAGGACACAGGGATGCTCTGGCAGCTGTTCATACCAAGTAGTAACATTGGTATAAAACTGTGTAATGTAGCTAGGACAGTAAATAAATGAATAACGTGATTTTTCTTACTGGGTTGAATCAGATAGATGTTCAGGATCAGAAGGTAGATTCTTACTCCATTATTTCTCATGCTGCATCTCTGTCATCTTTCACACCAGGTGAAAATAGATAATGGAGAATGAATTTTTTTTTTTCAAAATTATGTTGGCAGAGGTATTGCAGCCTATGAGCCCAATAATTAACTGTTGCTCATTTTGTCAAAGATAACATTATTTTTTATCTTAGTTTTGACAATTATTTTTCCTCACTGTAACACAATTCTATTTACTGTCTTTGCAACCTTCTGTGAGAAGACTCCATTTACACTGCTTTTCCTGTACGTGTAAATAGGCTAGTCATTTTGTGAAAAATTATTAAATCTCTCTTAAAAAACCACAGTGATTGGACAGGTTTTTCTGCTTTCCTGTGGCACTGTGCCTGGGTGTATTCAGGGGATGTCCCTGCTAGTCACTGCCTCAGGGGATTCTCGCAAGAATATATAATATTAATTATCATTCTTCTCAAATAAGCAATAAAATTAGAAAAAAACCCACAATTAATTCTGATATTGTCACATTGCTGAGAAAGCCCCATTTCATTTTCTGAATTTAATATAATTCAAGAAAATATCACAATTTAACAGCAGCAAATCCCTATTTCTGACCCTTTGATATTTAAAGAGCAAATTCAGTCTTCTCAGTCTCTGCTAGGCTCTGAACATCTCTTGAAAATTCACTGGCCAGGACTAGCTGTATTATGTGGGCATAGGTCTGGCATACCACAATATTATTCAGAAATTTTCCACCTTACATAGCCACTCCTGTACATTTTATATAGGACTTAAAAGGACTGTTTGCTACATTGCCACTATTCTTCCAGTTATGTTTTTAGTATTTTTTAGTTTTGCTTAAAAAAACCCACCAAAACCAACACTATAGTGTTCTGTAGACACTTTCAGTGAGGTCACTTACACTCACCTACAGCAGCCATGAACATCAAATTAATCTTATGGAGATTTTGAAACCTAGGAAGCACAAGACTTAATCAAGCTGTGTATGTTGGCAATGCTTACTGACATAGACATTAGTTGTCAGAGCAGCACAGAGTCTGTCCCACTGGACAGATGTGCTCTAAGATTTTAAAGCATTTACTTAATTATCAATTCCAAATTCATCACTTCTTGCAACTAAGCATACATGGACTAGTGAATCCAAAGCCACGAACAAGAGAGGTAATAATTGCCTAGCTCCTCAGATTGCCATTGATTTAACAATTCACTTATTTTTCAGCAAAACTCAATGATTACGAAGTGGGGGGAAAGAATATACAATAGCTTGAATAAAATTATCAGAAATTTACGTATATTTCAGTCCATTAGAAAATGGTATTTCATTTTTTCAGGCTTTTGATCACTCACAGTGAAATCCTATGTAGGACCCATTATATCATTATGCTTTTAAAAATATTACCTGCTTAACTAAACCAAAGCAGCATAATAATTTTGAGCCTATTCTACTAAGGCTTCCAGAAAATGAAGACAATTCATTTTTTATATAAATAAATCCCATCAGTGATGTCCATTGCTTGGATAAACTATTCAAGATCCTTTTTTCCTAATCATCTTTCCTGAAATAATCTTTCAGCTGGTGGCTTGTGATATGATTCAGGGGAATAACGTCAGTGGCAATTTCGTAAACACGTGATGACAGAGTAGAAGGTAAGACTGAAAGATTACGCTGTCGCAGAGCACTTTTGTTAAGCAGAGGTTAATAAAGCATGTCTGTCACTTCACTTAATAACAATAACAGTCTGTGGATATTACTAGAGATTCTGAGCCACTTAGTGTTCAATAAACCTCATATAACCACTCTGATTTTCACAGCACGATCTATAGTCCAGAACGGAATTTGGAGATTATATCCTGTCCTTACAGATTTTTGAAATAGAAGTCACGGGTTTTGTGTTGACATACGGTATTTGCTTTAAATTAGGTTAATGTGAGAAGCAGTCAGGGATCATTAGAAATACAGCAAATGCAGATCATGCACTCATGCATTCCCTGAGGATGCACACAGCTGGGTTGCAAACTGAGAGGATGCACGTAAAGTCAATGAGGGCACACAAACAAGACACAATGCCAGCTATGCAGATGGATGGATCACAGAAATATCCCACGCTACAGGATATGCCCGACCAGAACAAAAGTGGCAAGTGGTACCAACAAGCATGTACACTCCTCAGCTCTGAAGTACTAAATAGTTGCTGCTGGGATGAAAGGGAGATGTCAGGAGTCATGAAACTTAAAGAGAAATGTGGAGTTCTGTGAATCCCTGTCAAGCCAGAGAGACAGAGGCTGTTCTTTTGGGTGCTGATGTTCCAGGCCACCTGTAGCAGCTCTTTCCAAAGTTATGGAAAACAGGGAGAGGAGAAAGACAATAACACCTGAGTACACTAAATGATGATTCATGCATATAGGTATCATTAGCCTCACAGTCCTAGAGAATAGCAGTTATGGGCTGAAATCTCTCATTCTCAACCTGGTGTACTGCAGGAGGAGTTAATTTTTTGCATACCTTCAGTGAATCTATTTCTGACAGTGTCATGGCCTTCCAGACCAGTGTTCAACCAAACCCACAGCAGAGGCCTGCAAAGCCACTTTGTATTGATGTGGCTCATGCCCTGTAATCATGCGTTGAACAGGATCTGAGTGCCCTCACAGAATTAACCTTACAGATACCTTTGCAACTCTGGTTTCCATCTCTCTCACCTCTTAACTGTACTCCCCTTTTCCCCGCACCCATGATTTTTTCTCTCAATGATTTTATCTGATTCCTCCTTTTTCAGTTTGTAAGGAAGGTGAGTATTGCTAGATGGGTGGGTATCACCCAGATGTGTGAAATGGAAGATATGCATGAAACCTCCCATAAATTACAAACTGCTGATATTAAAGAAGTCAGTATTATTTTTGACAGATGTTGAGTTTTTGTTTCTTTCCTCTCTCAAGCTGAAGAGATGGAACTCAGTTTTCATAAAAAGCCACAGGATCTAAAAGAATTACAGTTTTTACTAGTTCTCCTTTGAATTTAAACCAGAACTTTTTGTTTATTCAGGCCCGATCCTCGCATTTCCAAAATGCCACAGTCATTCTGGTACTGTGACTCCCAGTGACTTGTAGATGGGTCATGCTGCTAACACGCAAAGTATTGCATTGAGAAATTACCAAAAGTCACATTTCTGCATCTCTTGAGACTGTGAAAAATATTCCATTTGAGGCTTGTGGCTGAGAAACTATAAACCTCCTTGATTTTCAAAACAGTTGCTGAAAACTGTAACAAATATAAAATAGATCACAGGCTAAATTCTCTAGATTTTTATTGTTTGCTCCCCAACAGGCTACGAGTCATAGTTTCCAAAGACAATATGCACATCCCTAAGGGATGACATTAATTCTTCTGAAGGAAAATCCATGAGTGCCCACTGAGTTATGAAAATATATGGAGTAACCAAGATGTAGCCCTGCAAATTATCAAGGGTAAATAGGTATAGAGGTCACTTCTGCAGTTTCTCTTTAATCATTACTCCCAACAACAACCTTACTCTAGATTCCCACAGTGTCCACTGTGAACTGTTCAAACACTGCAAAAGAAATGTGTTTATATGAATAATTACACTTTGAAAAATTAATGCAATTTTAAAGATTGAACTCTTAACCAGCAAACAAGATGCTGAAGTCAAAATTAAGGTTTCTACGGCAACCTTAGCTACCTTTTTATTCCATCCCACTGAGGGAGGGGAGTCCTTCTCGAAGAAGGATGCAGCAACGCACAGACTGAAAGCCAAGACACCAGGGAGACGACAGTTGTACCCTGCCCTTGAGCCTCCAACACACTGGCATAGATTAAAAGCTCTGTGACATATAGACATGTAAAAATTAGAAGCTTCACATAAATATTATGGCATACTAAATAATTAAAGAAGAGAGATTTAATTTATCACGGGGTTTTTGCCCGTTCCTTTCCATTCTTTCAGTTCAGAACAATAATTCTTCTGGTTAAAAGATTAACTGCTTTAGTAGTTTAATTAAAGCCAAGACAGGTTTATAGTTTCACTATTATGTAAAGTCTGATAGTGAATATCTCCATGTTTTATACCACTGGGTCCACTTTGCTTTCTCTGTTTAAAACAGAATAATATTTTTATTTCAAAAAACCAGGCAAAAGGTAATTTATAAAAAGAAAAAAACCAACATACTTTTGCTTCTTTCTCCACACAGTTTCCTTAAAGGGGTATCATCAATATTCTCTCATTCCCTCTGTTGTTACCAGTAAAAGATCTGTGGAGTATTCCCTGAAAAACACCAGCAAGTGGAAGCCTTGTAGGCAGCAATAACAAAACACAACCCAAACCTCCAGGGAAAATCAAGCCTTAGGAGCGGAAGATGAACATATGAGGCCTGTGGGCAGTGAGAGTGACTAGCTGTATCATCCCTAGTCTTTGGAAAAAAATACTGGTTTCTGTTGCCTTTGACTTTTTCTTCAGAATTGCCTTGCAGGAAACTGGCCATTATGGGAATGTAACCCTGTATTGCTTATAAAATAGTGAAAACACAGTTCATAAAAATGCAAGATTCATTCTAGTTTTCGGCAGTAGGTTAAAAGGACTTCTTTTTCAAAGCATTTATTCTGTATGCTCTAAAACACAGCTAGATGAAAAATACAGTATCAGGGACAAATCAATTATTTACTACATAATCTTGAACAAATCTCTTAAAAATTTTTTGAGCACAGAAATAACTCATGTGTGACAAAATCAAACCAGAGTATCTAAGATGTACAGATAAGGAATGTATGACAGGAGAAATTACATTTCCCAAGTACGGATTTCAAACTCATCAGGTTTTACAGTACTCACAGTCCATGGTCTGCTAGGAAAGGGTGTTCTTCTAACAGCTGTGGGTTTTCAGCTCTCAAATGTTTCATTATGCTCTGAAACCCCTTTTCTATTTTCCATGGGAAGAAAAACATCTCAGTTCAACACATGGGACTCTTGGTAGGGTACTCACTATACTGCACCTGCACTGCAACAGCCAGGCTTTGGAAGCCTACTTGTCCCAGATGCCACATTTAAACTATACCCAGAAATTGAATCAGGTCCCCTGGGGGCTGCTCTTCTGAGCTTAAAACCAGGGTGGGGAACCAGAGAAAAGCAGTCTGGGTTGAACCACAAAGCAAGGTAAGTGCAATGTGTGGTTTAGGTGGTCTGCATTTCAAGACAGCAGATACAGAGGGTTACAAAGCAGGCAATTTCAATTGCTCCCCTCAATTCCCAAAACAAGAGAGAGAAGCTGTCCTGCTCAAAGCCCAGCACAATCTGGGAAGGAAAACACATTTTCTTGACAGTTATTTTCTTTTTATCACTGTAGTCATTTGAAGCTCTCCAGAGGATGTGATGCTGGTATAACTCCCACATATCTTGGACTGATGGGCAAGAGGTTATGACACTGCCATATCCAAATTATGTGTGTCTAGGCATAGTTCTATCCGTACCGGGGGGCACTCTGTCAGAGGGACAGCCATCTCTCCTCTCAACTGCCCCTCAACTAGAGCAGTGTATATATAGGCCAAGACGGCAGTGCTGCTGAGGATGAGCAGACACCTTCTATTGAAAATTCTCATTTTCAAAAATCTATCACTTAAATAAGCTTTAATAAGTTGGAATATTTTCCCCCATCACTTTATTAGATTTCTTTGTTTATTTTAAATGAAAAGGGTTTAGTGTTTTTCTTTATCCGAGCAGTGCTGCCTCCATCAGCCCAGAGGCTCTGCATTATGCTCAGGGAATGAATCCAGGCTGGGCAGTGAGGAACAGCTCTTTGTAGCATGTTGTTCTGTGCTGAACCCCAAGATTTTGCTGCATATGCTGGAAAACAGGTTTCTGCTGGTACGCTGCAGGATGGGAGTGCTGACCAACAGTATTGGGAGGCTGGCAGTCAACATGGCAGGGGATTAAAGGATGAGAAAGGACCACAGTTTTATGGTTAAGGCAGAGCACGCTGGAGAGTGACCTGGCCTCCAAGACTGAATCCTTATGGGAGGGTGGTACATCACCCAAATCAAATTTACAAGCAGTTGCAATTTGCACATTCCTCCTCCTCTAACCATCTGAACCAAGACCTTCTCATGGGATTTATGGAAGGACTACTCAGTCTCTGTGAAGGAGTCAGTGAGAAGTATCCTTCCAGCAAATAATGAGAAGATCAGTCATAACAAGTTCTCCTGCATTTGTGTTTGGACCTTACTACAGCTATTCATTATGTATCCGTAACAGGGCTGGAAAGGGAAAGCAGGTAGTGAATAAGGACTGAGAGCACACTTTACACAGGGAAACTGCCCTGCCATAAAATGGTGAAAAACTCTTTTGCCTTTGAAGCCTTAAGTTGTTTTTACTGAAGTGTTGGGGTTTTTTTGTGCACAGCTGTAAGTATCCTTATATTTATAATTTGTGTGCTGATATGCAGTCACTCATTTGAACAAGCAAGCATGTAGTCTGCATAAAAACTAAAGAAAGATACGCCATCTTTTAAGAACTGCCTCTACTCCAAACTGTTTTCATCTCTTGAAACAAGATTTTCATTAATAGATGGTGGCTGGATTAAATGCTGCACTCTGACTTTCTTCTAGAGTACCAAATATGAAGCATATTTAATGTGACAATAATTTCATATCTTTATCAATATTTTATTAGTAATGGAATGTGTCTTCCTCAATGCCTTTTGGCAATATTAATTTACTGTACACTTCACAGTTAAAGGAAATCACCTGCTGTTTCATATCAATGCAAGGAGGAAAACAGAAGCCTTCAAATACTCATTATCAGCTCCACTTCATAAAGGACATCTTGTTTGTTTGATTCCCTTATTAGATTGCTCTTTTCTTTGTTATACAGAAAAAGCACCCAACAACAACAACAAATCTAGTTAATTGTGTGAAAGGCTTTCATGTACTTTCTGTGTGTACAGGAACAGACAGATCTTGTACCTTTCAGTGCTTTTCTCATTTAAGTGCATTAATATTTTCAAAGGTGACAAATAAAATCTTGATTTCAAAGTCTTACAGTTAGAATACTAGTCTTATTTGGAAGATTTTTTTTTAAAAAAAAAGGATTGAGAGGGAGCTACAGAGCTAAAGAAGCCGGTTACAAAGCGTGTCTGGTGTTAGAGCTCCTTTTAGCGTGGCAGCAGGAACAACACATATTTTCTGACTTTGCTTTGTGACCAGTTTATGCAATTTTGTAGAGGATATCATTGTAGTAATTACATATGGGTTGCCTGCTGCCATAGTTATCCACAGTACTGTGGGGCTCAGAGGAGCAGTGTTTCAGTGTGATGGATTGCTATGGAAAATCACCCATGCTAGAAAGCAAGCTCTCTGATGAAAAGAGGCAATCATACAATTGCTTCCTTGGCCACAACTTCAGGGATGCGGTTCACAAATACAAATTGTGTTTAATAGCTGGAAAATGATGTTTCACACAATATTGTTTCACTCGGATTCTCATCAGTCACTTTATTTGAATGCCAACTTCCCCAAAACTGACAGGTTAAGATATAAATAAATAATAATATTTTACATGACTGGTGCATCTTTCTTCAGTCTTTTGAGAATATCAGGCATGACCCTGGAGGTTGGCTAATTTTGGTGCCTGCAGCAGAATGGGGTGCTAAATACAACCTGACCTCTGCAGACAACCCAGAACTGACTCTTCCCATGTACAGAAAGGCTTCCTAACAATGAGGAGACAGATAATTCCCTCCTGTTTTCAGCTTATTACAGGTTGATGTGCATATATTAAGTACATTTTAATTTTCTAACACCAACTTCCTTAGAAAGACCATGATTAGTCTTTCATAACAATGGACTGCATGTAGCGAGCAATATTTTTTCTCATTACTTAGTTTTTTATCTGTGAGCTCAGTTTCCTTCTACCTTACAAAGGCATAGCTCATTTACAGCCATGTTTCCAAAGCCCCAATATAAATATCCACTGGATTCTTTCTGGAAAAAAATTGTTCTCTGTTTTTCACCAGAAATATGTTGTTGAAGACAAACATTTAATTGCTTTCCTATTCAAATAACTTGAAAATGCCACAAAAATATTGTGGTTTAGTACAAAATGTCATTTTTGGACAAAGATACCTTAAAGAAAGGTGCATTCTAAATTAAAACATGCAATTTTTAACTACAAAAAAAAGACTTTAGAAAAAGGAGTGTATTTGCAGAAAGTAACTGCAACATCAGACTCAACAAACTGTTTAGGTTTGCAAAATGGAGAACACTGCAGAAAAGGTTGCCAAGGAAATATTAACTCTATCCTCCTGTGCAAATGGATTACGGCACAATCTCTAATTACACAGCCACATCCTAGTTTTCCACTGCTCCCTTCAGATCCCAGTTTCAACAGTGTGTCAGAAACAAATCTGGAGCGGTGCTCATTGAGCAGCGAGGGCTCAGTATCAATTCACCTCCTGCCTCATATGGCAGTCATAATGCAGGATGTTCACCAAATAATAACAAGCATAAAGCATTACAGAGACATCCTTTTAGGTACTCTGGTACTGCTCACCTAAAAATACTGTGTCTGGTTATACCCGGGTTCTTCCCATCCACAGGACCACCTGCAGGCCACCAACCAAATGACCAGGAGTGCCTGTAAATGCTTCTGGAACAGCCAGCCTGTTAGCTCATATTGGTAGGTGCTGATGCTGGGGAGTGCATAGTTTACTGTTTCAGCCCTTAAAGCTGAGCCTGAAGGACATATCCAAAGCTGGTGGAGAAAGCGAACTGGAGCGTCCACAGCTTATGGAAAAACTTCAGAAATTTGCTTTCTGGTTTTTCGCAGTTGGATTGACCAGAAACGGGTTATACAGAATACTGTGCAGAAAGACAGCTGCACAAGTATCTGGAGTTGGAAACCATTAAGCCAGCAATTCACAGAGAATTAAGAAAACACACATATGGATAATGCAGATTGTGAATTTATAGAAGTGTTTGCACAAGAAGATGGCAGTATCTCATCAGGGACTGAGAATCTGCACAAGAAAGACAAAGGAATAGCTAGAAGGGACAAGTTTAATATGTAAGTAATTTCTTGGGAAGTAACTAGAGTCAGCCCGACAGATATAATTAAATTGAAGATCAATGGCAAGAATAAAGAAGGAAAAACCCTGAGTAGATGTCAGATAATTTATATGTGATATGAATGAAGCCAGCCAGTGTTTTCACTAATAGCTCTACAAGCAAAAACAATGCTTGTCCAACATTTCCTAGATGAGTAAATACACACCTAGAAAAGTCATTAGCAGGAAGGTAAGAGGAAGATTTGCTAAGACTTTCAGCCAAACAGGTAATTAATAAATGAGTGGTAGTTTTGTATATAAATCTCATGCAGATCCACTGCATTTTAAACAATCTCCAATATAGAAGAGCTTTGCAGACAACTAGCACGTTTTGACAATCCCTCCTAACTTTTCTCTTCAGGATGCAAGTTTCTGCAGAATAATTTCTGCATTTCTAATGTATACATGCATGTCAGTTGCACGTGTATGTGTGTACTCGATATCTAGCGGAACAGATATGTCTGCTCTAAATAAGGACTACAGTTTGAATGTTACCAGAAGACAAGTCATAACTAAAAGCCAATAGGGAAAACTACTTTGAAAAGAAGTAGTAGAGAAAAAAAGAGAAAAACCTTCAAGCAAATAGAGATTCACAGAACTACGAAAACTGCTGATATCAAGGAAATTTGTAAACCAATACATCACGACCAATTAGACATAACACAAAAATCTTGAGCCATTATAAGTATTCATGTGCAAGGCATTTTTGTTGAATGGATCCATTCATTTCTTTGTGCATTTACTCCTCTCCTATAGTCAATGCTAATTATATCCAGGAGAAATTAGACACTAGTACTGCTACATGAAGATGGTGCAGACCAAAACATGTTCTCTGTAAATCAGAATTATGCCTACTTAAAAGATGTACAGCAAGAGCTTCCTAACCATTCTACAGAAACCTCTGCTTTACTAAGCCAGATCACTAAAAAGTCATAAACACCAGACTGGGGCAGTTCATAGAGCTCTCATATGGATGTAGGTGGTTTTTTTTTTTTCTTTGGGCCATTTAAGGTATCCTGGGATATAATTTCATTCTCCAGATACATGCCTTAGCTGGGGCATTTGTACTGAAAATTGATGTGTGCATAAGAGCATACAATTTAGGTTCTTTATAGCTTTTCATCACATTCATATTTATGATCCAAATGATGCGCTACACATTGTCAGTAGTTCTTGTTGCAGGTATTAAAAGTTATTTGCTAATAACAGTCACAAATACAGTGACTGGAAGAACTATTTCTGTTTTCCTTGCTGTCACAATGATTGAGAACAGCTGAAAGAGCTTTCTGGTAAGACCATCCGGAAGATCTCTTCACACTGAACAAACAAAATGAAACACTGCCGTCTAAAAGAAATTATTAACTATGCTTTAAAGTAAAACCACTTGGGAAACATTAGGAAGTGCAGCCCTGCTTTCTGCCTGTTTTATAAAGTGTGACTTGTAATCAAACAGTGATGAATATGGCTAGTGTGACCAGTTACCATATTTATGAATGAGAAAGAAAGAGGAGAGTGAGGAAATGTGTGCTGAGGATGTGAGAAAGATCTCCATCTCTGTTGTTTTAAAAAGTGCCAGAGATAAATGAGATCACTGGTTGTGTGCTTCATGAAGACTTTTTGGCGTGTGAAGAGGAACCCATTTGAGCATGAAAAAGCAGCCAGGAGATGCTAGCCCTGAAGGAGTAACTCACCACTCCAATATTAAACATGTGTAAATTATTTAGCCTGCCCTTTACACAGATTTTCAACTGAGGAGAAAGCAATGAAAAATCACCAGCAACGAGTTAGTAACATTTAAAATTATTTGAATGTTATCCTAAAACCTGTATGTAGTTAAAAGAATAAAGAATATTCTTTGCTTTGTCTAACACTTTACTCTGTGCGTGTGTTGGTGTTACTAGCACTGGTATTGTTGTGTCTCTCTAAATACTTATAATACAGCAAATTTGAGAAACGTAGGTACAACTCAGTCTTAATATAATTTCTTTAGGCTGAGTCCAGATACATAACTTTATTCTGGGAAGAAATACCCAATTTTTGACCCATATTTTCATTGGAAAAAACAATTACAAAACAGTTTCCAGACACTGCCTAGGGATCCTTTTAACTTAAAAGCAGCCGATTTATCAACATGATTTTTCTTTAGCCTAATGGATTAATAGTATGGGCTGAGGTAAGTGGAGGGAGAGCCTGGAGGCCCACCACCATCCTATCCCATCCTGCTGCCCAGGGAGAAGATGGGCAAGAAGTGGGCAAGAAGTGCCCACAGCTCACATAAGGGAGCAGAACAAGGGCTGCCATCAGTGCAATGACATGTTCAGGCAAACACATGAAGAGGAGGTCACCAGATGCCCTGGCGGAAAAAGAGCACAAGCCAAATGGAGGAACGTGGGCAGAAGACGTGCAGTATGATTTTTACCCTAATTAGCAGTTGTTTTTTTGCTGGCCCCTGTCTATGCTAGATCCTTCAGTCAGTTAAAAAATGTTGATCAGAGGAATTGTAACCATTTAGTGTCATAAATTCTGTAAGTCTATGTATATACCAAAGATATACATATCAAAAATTTGAGGGCTAGAAAACAACTCTCCCTGTAAGTAGTAGCCTGGCTATCTATATGAAATGTTGGCTCACACCCCACTCTTTAAATCT